>NC_089260.1:53851232-54213732 GCF_963930625.1 Muntiacus reevesi
GTAAGTATCATACACAGTCAAGGCTTTAGAGATAGAAGTGAAGTTGCTCAGTCATGTGTGACCCTTTGCGATCCAATGGACTGCAGCCTGCCAGGCTCCTCCGTCCATGGAATTTTCGAGGCAAGTGTATTGGAGTGGGTTGCCCTTTCCTTCTCCAGGGGATCTTCCCGACCTGGGGTTTGAACCCAGTTCTCCTGCGTTTCAGGCAGATGCTTTACCCTCAGAGCCACCAGGGAAGCCCAAGAGAGAGGAGGGAGACAAAGAGAACAAAATATCTGAAGCCCCTCTCTCCAGGAACTTTACCTCTCAGTGGGGCAGCAGACAGCGAGCAGATATCTTCTCTGACGTCAGGCAGAGACAGACGCCATGAGGAAGGTGAACCAGGACAGAGGCCAGAACGTGAGAAGGCATGCACGAGCTGCGATAGTGCAGCAGTGGCGGACACCCTGGGCTTATTTGTCTCTGTCTGTGGGCCTCTCCAGCACCTGGGACAGCAGGGGGCACCAGGCGAGCATCTCGGGGTGCTGACTTAGGTGTGTGCCCCAGGCTGGCAGCTGCAGAAGGGTGAGAGCGGCAGGTGTCCGGGGTGCTCTGAAGAAAACCTGACCGAGGTGCTGCTGGGTTAGTGGTGAGGTTGGATGTGGGAGCAGGCTTTGTATAGACCGTGACCTGGAGGAGCCGCTGACATCTGGAGGCCTCTGTGCTTCGGGAGGAGGCTGGGCCTGGAATGACAGGTTGAGGAGCCACCGTTTGCAGACACTTGGTAGGCCCGGGGCTAGGTGAGGTTTCTGGGAACTGAGGCCCTGCTGCCCTTGGACACGAGAGGTTGGGAGGAAAGCAGGTGCCCAGGGAAGGTGGAGGAAGCAGCTGGTGAGGTCGAGAGAACCTGGAGCAGGTGCTGGGCAGCCGGCTAGAAACCTGCTCCACGAAGAGCCCCCGGCTGTGTCGCATCTGAGACAGAATCCAAGTCCTGAGAGGTGGCCAAAAGGACCAGCGTCCTTGCTGACCTCGTTAGGAATGGCTACAGTAACAAGGATCAGAGGAAAATCTGATTTGGGCCCTGGAAAGTACATCAGCTCTGGCAAAGAGTTTTGCCACTGAAAGGAACAGAAAAGGGGTAAAAGGATGTGAGACCAAAGGAGCAGTTTTTTTATCTGTCGTTTGTTTTAAATGGGTAAAAGTGCATCGTGTGATCGTAGGAGCTACGTTTTTGAACCGGTGACAGATGTGGGGGAGGCAGACTTTCTGTCATAACTGGAGGGAGGGCAGGATTAGGGTGCACGTGCTAGGAGGCTGATGCTCTGGGGTGTGTGTGTGGGTGTGAGATACGTGGTTGCTAGTGTCCCATGTGAGGACAAGTGGCCTGGTGCATGTGAAAACTGCAAAACTGCACCTCTAGAGAAGAGTGGTTTCTTTACGTTGATGAATGGATTTTACACCACGGTGACTGTCTTAATCATTTCTTAGACAATGAGCACTTAGGTTAGCATCCTTTACCTGTCTGGTTACAGGGCATAAGCGATGACATTGACAAGCCATCTTAGACATCGTATCAATCCTACAGTGCTTGCTACCTTGTTTCCTTGATGAATCTCTCTTTAATTTAATGTTTGTTATTTTAACATCAGAACTTTAAAGCCATACTAATATTAATGCAAGTGATTTTGGAAATAGAGATTAAACAACAGTGATTTAAATTTGATTTATAGCATCCATCAGCTCATCACTGACAACATTTAATTATTTCACAAGTATTGATTTGTCTTTTTCAGGTGTATTTCATTAAAGAACACAACATTGTTGCACCGTATAAAATAGAAAGGGTAAGTAAGGTTCTTCCTTCATCCCCAACAATTTCCATAGTGATTTTGAGCAATAAGGTTCTGTGTCTGTGTTAACTTCTTTGATGCAGTATAATGATAACAGGTATTTAAAGGCTTGGACTATTGCTTCTTGGTCTTTTGGCTAAGATCAAGTGTAAAGGCTTGGACTGCAAGGAGATCCAACCAGTCCATCCTAAAGATCAGTCCTGGGTGTTCATTGGAAGGACTGATGCTGAAGCTGAAACTCCAATACTTTGACCACCTCATGCGAAGAGTTGACTCATTGGAAAAGACCTTGATGCTGGGAGGGATTGGGGGCAGGAGGAGAAGGGGATGACAGAGGATGAGATGGCTGGATGGCATCACCGACTCAATGGACATGAGTTTGAGTAAACTCTGGGAGTTGGTGATGGACAAGGAGGCCTGGCATGCTGCGATTCACGGGGTTGCAAAGAGTCAGACACGACTGAGCAACTGAACTGAACTGAAAGGCTTGGTACTTAGAAGTTATAACAAAATTATCCAAGGGAGCGACAGACTTCATTTCAGAAGATTTCAGTTAACTTTTTAGCTTAAAAATAACTGGGTCTATTAGTGGGGGGAAAGGCTTAAATTATTAGGTTAGAAGTCAAAATCAGAAGATGCATCGTATTTACTGGGTATCGCTGAGGACTTATTTTAAATGTTACAGACGTATTTATAGGTTATAAAATACCCTTATTTAAGAGCTCAGCAATAAGTGTATAAGTTCTCCCAATTGGGTAGAAGCTCTGAAGGACCAGGATCACAGGACTCGTAACTTGACGTCACATCCAACCACTCTGTACTTTACTTAATGTTGTGACTTCCCAAGTGGCTCAGTGGTAAAGAACCCACCTGCCATGGTTCCCTCCCTGGGCGAGGAAGATCCCCTGAAGGAGGAAATGGCAACCCACTCCAGTATTCTTGCCTGGAGAATCCCATGGACGGAGGAGCCAGAGCACAGACCCATGCTGCAGCTTAGCATGTAGTCGAGGGGTGACTCCTAGCAGAGACCTTACAGGACCTAGAGGTGGGCCTAGTGCTCCTGTCATGACTCCCCTGAATTAGGAAAAGCCCCTCCTCTGAGCAGACTCCTGCAGGCTGGATGGCAGTCCTGGTCACAGGCCGGCCTGGCCTACAAGTCTTTGGCAGCAGCTGGGACACCCTAGCCACCAGCAGCCACCTCCAGGTTTTACGTGCAGGAAGCATCTGTGCACACCGGTCAGTCAGGAGCGGTGAGTCCTGAGGCCTTGTTACTCACGGGCGGCGCTGTTGGCATCCGGGAAGGACGCTTCTTCACTGTGAGGGGCTGTCCCTTATGTCACAGGGTGCTCCACCCGCTGAGTGCCCCCCACCCTGCACTGTCCCCTGTTGTGCGGCGCCTCCACACGTTGACAAATGCCCTGCAGGGGTGGCAGGACCACCCCCCCTCCAAGCTGAGAGCCCCTGGTCATTGCACCCTCACTGCAGAGGTTCTCCTGACGCCCACTCGAAGTGCAAATCTGCTGAAAGGTGACATCAAAGGAAGTGGGTCAGGTTTTCTGAAGCAAAGAAAAGCTCTTTTGTTCCAGTGTGAATTAGGACACCAGAGGATTCTCAGGTTTAAGGGAGGGAGTGATGACATAGACAATGGTGATGAGAGATGACAGACTGGGAAGACCCTCATTCCTCTGATGGGGAGACTGATTCAGAAATAGTACATGGATGAGTTCCCTTTGTGAGAAATCCAGATACCAGTTCAGAGCACCCTGTGCTCTGAAGCGTGAAGTGAGCCACACTGAAGGTGCAGGAACGTAGGAGCATCCTCTCACCGTAGTCCCCTGGCACGGTGCACGCGATTGGAGGGAATGCCCAGTTCCCATCTTCTCACCTGTCCTGGAGCTCTGGCAGGACCCATGATGCTCTAGATGTCTGGGGACCCTCCCCCCCCAAACAGGAAAGAGCTGGGCTTGTGCAGTGCCCCAGGGGACTTTGAGCCAGAGACACAGGCAGATGCAGCCCAGCAGACTCACCCTCGTGGGGAAGAGAGGAGCACAGCTTGTGACACATAAAGAGTAACCCTCACAGCACACACGCACCCAGCCTCAGAGCACCTGGGTGTGTGAAGCCGGCACTGACAGGACTGAAGGGTTCAGATGCACGGACAGAGGAGACTTCCGTGCTCCACCTTCAGTAACAGGCAGACCATCCATGCAGCAGGTCACTCGGGAAACAGGACTCGACCAGTACTCTAACCAGGTGGGCTTCATAGACATGTGCAGAACATCCTGCCCAATGACAGTAGGACATGCCCTTCTCACATGCACAGGGGACATTCTCCAGGACAGATCACACGTCAGGTCACAAAACCAGTCAATAAATCTAACAAGACTGATGTCAGTCCAAGTATCTTTAACAACCACCATGGAGTGAAACCAGAAATCCATAGCAGCAGAAAGATTCATACGTATGTGGAAATTAAACAACCTTCTTGTGCAAACAGTGGGTCAAAGAATAAATAAAAAGGGAAATTTAAAAATACTTCAAGATGATCAAAATGAAAACATACCTAAACTCCTGGGATGCTGCAAAAGCAATCCTAAGAAGGAAGTTTAGAGTGCTAAACACTTATCTTAAGAAAAGAGAAAGATCTCAAACTTAAAAACCTAACTAGATACCTCAAGGAACTAGAAAAAGAAGCAAACTAAGTCCAAAGTCAGTGGAAGGAAGGAAAGAGTAAATATAGAAGTAAATCTCCCAGGTGGGCTGAGGGGGTTCCCTGCACACATCAGCAGGGCTTGCAAATATTCTTAAAGTGATAGGCCCTGATGCGCTTGTTCTCTGGTTCAGTTCACCTTCCTCTTTTTCAGGGCATGATGGAGTATGTCTTCGAGCTGGATGTTTCAGGGAAAGTGGAAGATGTTGTGGAGACACTGCTTCAGGTAAGTCAGCGCTCTTCTCAGACATTCACTGGCAAACTTTTTAAAAAAGAATTTCATATTCATACATCTCGCCAAAACCATAACCTCTTCTATAAATCTGAATCAGATTTACTTGAAGGTGTTGAACTTGAAAAGTCTACATTAGGAAGAAGTCATAGATGTTTTGGAATGGCTCTTAGCTGTTACCGAGTAACAGAATGGTGGTTGTGTTTCACTGCTTCTAAGGAACTATCTTCTTATCATCAGAGAGAGAAATAAATCCATGTATATTTCTGTACTCGTAGCTTCATAGAGCATCCTGTCTGGATAAACTGGGGGACCAAACCGCCATGGTGAGTTTCTAAAGACCTGTGTCTTTGTTGTGAATGAACCTGCACTGATGTGTCACTTACAGATACTTACAGCCATATTTTTAAAATGATTCTGTCTTAACAGATAACAGCTATCTTGCAGTCCCGATTGGCTAGGACATCATTTGACAAAAACAGGTAAGTTTTCCATGATTTGGATTCCTGGTGGTGAAAGCAGCAGTGTTGTCATCTCAGGCCTCATTCAGCGTGTCCACCATCGATGATGGGTGCTGGCGTCTGCCTCTCCCCAAAGCTGCTGACCTGGGGCAATGGCCCCAGCCTCAGTGCCAGCTCAAAGTCCGGAGGCTCCTGGCCTCTTGAAGGCCTGGGCAATGGTGCCCCCCCTCCAGAACCTCCCAGTCTGTGAGCATCTATCCTTTCACACCGTACTGCTTCCATGCAGGCCACCAGCCCCCTCTGCTCAGATTGCTGTGATAGCATTTAGCTCGTCACCCCTACACTCTCGAGTCTTTTCCTTTTGCAGTCCCTTTCTCTCTACTCTTCTGAATGTGCTTTTAAAAGACTTTCTTTTTAAAGAACTTACTTGTTTACATCACTTGTCTGTTTGAAACTCCTCCAGAGAGCAAAGTATTCACTTTTCTAAGTATCCAGTGTATTTTCTGCAAGTAACTATACTTTCACATTAACCTGTTCTCTGATCTGTTGCTTCCCATATTTTAAGTAGATTTCCTTCTGTTAAGTAGATTTGGGCTATTTGTCTGTGTCCCCGTCTGCAGTACCACTGTGTTAATCACTGTTAAGTCTTAGTATCTGGCACGGCATTTCCTTTCTAACTTATGTCTTCAGCGTTCTTGGTCTTACAGATTCTGTGTAAAGTTAGAATCAGCTTGTCAAGTTCCATAGAAGAAAAGCCTAGTGGGATTTTGACTCCGATTGCAGTGAAACTCTGTTTAAGTCTTCCTTAGTGTCTTTTTTACAATTCTCTTTGTAAAGGTCTTCTCTTGTGCTAGATTTATTCCAAGTACTTCATATTTTAGTGGTGTTTTAAATGGTATCCTAAAACATGTCATTTTCTCTTTATTGTTGATAAGTAGAATGAAGTATATTTTTGTGTATTCATTTTGTTTTTAGCAACCCTGCTAAACTTTGTCCAATTCCATTAACTTAATATATATGTATAGATTGTCTAACATGTATAAAATCTTAGGTATGGATTATTGCAGTCTCTAATCATGAGATGTCATTTTTACTTCAGATTTTTGTGTTTTGCTGTATCCTTGAAGCTTAGGACAAAGTAGAACATATTGGTTAAATAGATTATTACATGTTGGCTTTGGCTGAAAGCTTATGTGTATAAATGAGATTAGTTTGTAATATTCTGTTTTAGTGCCACCTTTGTGAGATTTATGAGCCTTACACTACATTTAAAAATGTTAGAGAGTTTGCTGGTAAAGCCATCTGGCCAAGAATGTGTTTTCTATGGTTATGTTTGTTCTCTCTCTGTTTCACATACATAGCATTACTTTTCATTTTTGTATTTGTAGGATGTACCAGTTAAATGCATTGCAGAGGGGCAAGTATAGCTTCCATTTTAGGAAGGAAAATAATAAGAATTATATAATAAGAATTAGCTTCTTTTGACCTACTTAGAATGGATAATTTTTCTAAGTAGCAATTTAGACTTTAATCCTGAGCTTCAGCATGACATTAATTTTAAAAATGGTTCACCATCAAAGTTTTAACTTATCCAGTCTCCAGAGTGTTAGGCTGAATAATTGCGGGAAGAAATTTTTACAACATAAAGTGAAATATTGCAGGATAATATAACTCCTCTCAAAGAAAGAAAATAAACTTTTGCTAAATAAGTTTTCATCATACTTCCAAGGAAATACTTTTTTTATTGAAGTATATTTTTCCCCTACTGTTCATTCTGAAAAATTTCAAATCCTCACAAGTTGCAAAGGTAATAGTGAACACAGATTCCCTGTGAGTCACCAGGTATTAATTTGTCAACATTTTGCTTAATTTGCATTGGTTCTTGCATACTCATGTTCTTGCTTGCTCTATGTATGTACAGAAGTACCACATGTATGTCTATATGTTACATAAATAGGTATACATGTATAGATGATGTGCATATGTATGTTTGTGTGATATATTTAAAATATGAGTATAACTTTTTCCTGAGCAATTTAAAATGACACTGCAAGACTTCCTCACACTTCACCCGTAACTACTTCAGCATTTCTGTTACAGGAAAATCTCTGCCATCCCTCCATACTGTTATGATACTCAAATATCAATAGTCTGTATAGTTTATAGTTGGAGATAGCTCCATATTCAGATTTCCCCATTTATACCCCAAAATGTCCTCTTTAAAATATTTTGGATTGATTATGGGTTGAAAGATGTAAAGACAGTACAAAGAGTTCTTTCTCCTCATCCAGTTCCCCACACTGTTATATGTTTATATATAACATGTTATATGTTATATGTAACATATATATTATATGTTTATATTATAGTGTGTGGATGCTACTGTCTTTTAAGCATAATCCTGGATTTTTTTTTGATGCTATCAAAATTTTGTTTTCCAATTATTTCTTAACAGTTTATAGAAAATAGTTTTGTTTTTAAACAATGACCATGTATCCTGTGGCTTTTCCAAAATTTAGTCGGTAGTTGGCTTTGGCTAGAAGCTTGTGTGTATAAATGACATTAGTTTGTAATACTCTGTTTTATTGCTACCTTTTTGTGAGATGTGTGAGTCTTATACCCTATACTATACTATACTATATATACTATACATACTATACTATACTATAGAATATACTATACTTTTAAAATGTTAGAGAATTTGCTGGTAAAGCCATCTGTTTTTTGGGGAGTGGGAGTTGTAGATTCTGTAGTGTTTCATCTATCCATTATTATTTAATCTGTGAATAATGACAGTTTCACAGACATTTTTAAGGCTTTTATTTCTACTTCTTGCCTCATTGCACAGTTTGATTAATAGATGCGGTGAGAGCAGACATTCTTGCCTTGTTCTTGGTATTACAGGAAAGAGGTTTAATGTTTCACCACGAAAGAATGATGCCAGCATGCCTGCTGTAGGTTTTTCATAGATGCTCTTTGAGGAATGAGGAAGTTTCTCATTATTCGTGGTTTGCTGAGAGTATTTTCAAAAATGAATGTAGAATTTTGTGAACTGCTTCTTGTGCATTTATTGGAATCATCTTTTTTCTTCCATTCTGTTGACAGTATGAATTATGTTGATTGGTTTTTCATTGTTAAAACAACCTTGTACTCGTGGGATAAATCCAACTTGCTTATGATGTATTGCTTTTTATGTTTACATATTACTGGATTTTCTTTGCTAGTATTTCATAGAGGACTTTATAAAATCACCTTTTACTTTTGGCTGTGGTGGGGCTTTGTTGCTGTGCGCAGGCTTTCTCTGGTTGTGAAGAGTGGGGTCTACGCTTCATCTCGGTGCGTGGCTTCTCGCTGCAGCAGCTTGCCTTGTTGTGAAGCTCGGGGGGGCTCCAGGATACACGAGCTTCAGTAGTGGCAGCACATGGGCTCAGTAGTTGTGGCTGTAAAGGATTTTACATCTCTGTTGATGAATCAGTTCAGTTCAGTTGTTCAGTCGTGTCCTACTCTCTGCAACCCCTTGAATCGCAGCATGCCAGGCCTCCCTGTCCATCACCAACTCCCAGAGTTTACTCAAACTCATGTCCATCGAGTCGGTGATGCCATCCAGCCATCTCATCCTCTGTCATCCCCTTCTCCTCCTGCCCCCAATTCCTCCCAGCATCAGGGTCTTTTCCAATGAGTCAACTCTTCGCATGAAGTAGCCAAAGTATTGGAGTTTCAGCTTCAGCATCAGTCCTTCCAAAGAACACCCAGGACTGATCTCCTTTAGGATGGACTGGTTGGATCTCCTTGCAGTCCAAAGGACTCTCAAGAGTCTTCTCTAACACCACAGTTCAAAAGCATCAATTCTTCAGCGCTCAGCTTTCTTCACAGTCCAACTCTCACATCCATACATGACTACTGGAAAAACCATAGCCTTGACTAGACCGACCTTTGTTGGCAAAGTAATGTCTCTGCTTTTTAATATGCTTTCTAGGTTGGTCATAACTTTCCTTCCCAGGAGTAACCGTCTTTTAATTTCATGGCTGCAATCACCATCTGCAGTGATTTTGGAGCCCCCAAAAATAAAGTCTGACACTGTTTCCACTGTTTCCCCATCTATTTCCCGTGAAGTGATGGGACCAGATGCCATGATCTTAGTTTTCTGACTGTTGAGTATTAAGCCAACTTTTTCAGTCTCCTCTTTCACTTTCATCAAGAGGCTTTTTAGTTCCTCTTCACTTTCTGCCATAAGGGTGGTGTCATCTGCATGTCTGAAGTTATTGATATTGCTCTGTAAATCTTGGTGTATTCGTGAGGTTTTGCTATCAGGGTTATGCTCGCCATATAATATGAGTTTAGAAACGCCCCTTTAGTCTCTGTTTGCCAAAAGAATTTGTGCAGGATTGTATTTCTTCCTTAAATTTTTAATAGAATTTATTGGTAAAGCCATACAGGCCTTATTCAGTTTATTTACTCGACATGACTCCTTAGGTTGTCTGTTTCTTCTTGTGCCTGTTTGACAAGTTTTTTACTTGCCTCTCTTCTCTTCTGTGATACATAACCTCATCTGCTTTTTCAAAATCAAGTACTCATTGTACCCATTAAAAGAAAGGCAGTTTTATTTAGGTGACTAGCTTACACCACTGCTTTTCTTACATTAAGTGTTGTGTTTAGATACCTGTTCTGCAGAGTCGCCCTGGAGCTCCCTCAGATAAACTTAAGCCTAGAAAGTAGATTGATTTCTGATATTTCTTGCTTTTGCTGGAAAACGTATTTTCAGATTCCAAAGTGTTTCTGAAAAGCTGCACATGGAATGCAAAGCAGAAATGGTGACACCTCTGGTGACGAACCCTGGCCACGCCTGCGTCACTGACACCACCCTGTATTTCCAGCCTCTCAACGGGTACCCGGTAAGCGAACTGCAGGCCAGCGAGAGCTCCTTTGCATGGCAGTTTTGTCTTTGGTGAACTTTTCAGCCCCTGAACTTGACCTTACTGTGTTCTCACATTTTGGTGAGAGTCAGAATGGCCGCCCCCTCCTCATCCAGCATCTGACATTTAATAGGCTCACCATGTGACCTTGACATTTGAGCTCCCCTAACTTGTTTTCTGTGACTTCGGGGTCACTTGCTCTCAGCAATGCAAGAAGAAACCCCTCCCCTCCGGATTTTAGTAAAGGGTCCTTAGAGGTTTATACCTTTCTACGTGGAAGCACTTCTGCAAGCAAGCAGTGAAATCTACTGAGGTTAAGGAAAATGGATGTTTCCTGCATACCTGCTTATCTGTTCACCCGAGTCGTATTTCTTGTTATTCCTTAATTAGAAACACAATCAGTAGGTCTGAGTCTGGCCCAGAGAAGTGGTAGGAAGTTGTCCTCTCCAGCCTGGCGCAGAGGTGTGTGTGAGATGCTGTCACTGGGCGGTTGCAGGGATGATGCTGGAAGCAGGCTTCTCTTCCATGATGCCTTTAGACTCACTTGGCCAGACAGTAGAGACTCAGATTTCTACTCTAAGACTTGTTAAGATTAGAGGTTTTATCTAGATCTGGCCCCCTTTCAGAGAGGTTCATTGAAAGAGCAGAAATCCCAACACTCTGCTCATGCGGTTGGTCCTTTTGGCCAGCAGCTTTAAGAACAGGAGTGTTTTCTGCCATGGAAGAAGTTCTCCCAGTTGGTCAGCCATTGTATGTGCTTCCCTGGTGTTGCTAGAGGTAAAGAACCCACCTGCTAATGCAAGAGATGGAATAGACACAGGTTCCATCCCTGGGTCAGGAGGATCCCCTGGATAAGGAAATGGCAACCCACTCCAGTATTCTTGCCTGGAGAATTCCCATGGACAGAGGAGCCTGGTGGGCTACAGTCCACGGGCTTGCAGAGTCAGATGCAATTGAACATGCCCCTGCCCCCACCACGTGTCACTGAAACACAAATATATCCTTCTCTCTGCTGTGCTTGGTCAGTCATGTCCGACTCTTTGCAACCCCGTGGACTGGAGCCCACCATGGGGATTCTATAGGCAAGAATACTGGAGTGGGTTGCCATGCCCTCCTCTAGGCGATCTTCCCAACCCAGGGATTGAACCCAGGCCTCCTGCATTGCAGGCAGATTCTTTACTGTCTGAGCCTGCAGGGAAGCCCTTTTCTACGTGGTGCTATAATGAGTCTGTCCACCAGGTGGTGCAGCTCACCCGCGGGGCCCTCCAGTGGACACAGTACATGGAACTGCTGGCCTTGTACCACCACACTCGGTGCTGTGATAAATTGTATGGGCCACCACAGTTGCTGTGGCTTGAGTCGGTACTTCTGCAGAAATATCTGAGTATGTGCCATAGCTTCAGGGTCCCAGGTGTCTGGGCTGGGGGCAGCTTCCACAGCTGCATACCCTGCCTCTGTGGGCTCCTCCTCCCTCTCATGTGGGGAGGAGGGTGGACCTGTAGCCTTTTGTAACCTTGTTCCTCTTTTACTAGCATTTCAAGACTCCAAAGAAGCAAGAAAATTTCCCTCCTCATGAAGTTTAGAGGCTCTGATTTATACTATAGTTTAGGAGCTTTATTACACTGAGGTTTGGGCTTCCCTGGTGGCTCAGTTGTAAACAACCCACCTGCAAGTGCAGGAGACACGGGTTCGATCCCTGGGTCAGAAGGAGCCCCTGAAGGAAGAAATGGCAACCCCCTCCTGTACTCTTGCCTGGGAAATCCCTTGGATAAAGATGCTTGACAGGTTACAGCCCATGGGGTTGCAGAGAGTCAGTCATGGCTTAAGGACTGAACAACAACACTGTAGTTTAAGGAGACAAAAGACAGGACTCTAAAAAAGATGCATATTAGTTCCTGAGCAACCTATAGGTCTATAAAAGAAAAATTCCTGTGAGGTTGTATACACTAATTCCCTTAATGCTTTTTATCACTCAGCAACTTTCCAAAAACCTGAAAGGCAGATGCCTGGGGATCTCCTGGTGGTCCAGTGGTTGAGACTCCACCTTCCAATGCAGGGAGTACGGATTCGCTCTCTGGTCAGGGAGCTGTAAGATCCCATATGCCTGGAGGCCAAAAAACTGAAATGTAACACAGAAGCAGTATTGTAACAAATTCAATAAAGACTTTAAAAATGGCCCACATCAAAAAAAAAAAAAGAATCTTAAAGATGCGTGCATTATCATTCTGAGAAGTTGAGTACCAGGGCAGGGTGAGTAGAGGGCCATGTCCACGGTCACAGAGCTAGTGGAAAGGGCAGGCTGGCACAGAGTGGAGTATGCCCTGCCCAAGAGCCCCCTTTCTAGCTGTTCACTTGTGACCTGTTGGGAAGTTCAGATGGGCTCTTCTTTGCCTTTCTGATACTGAAGGGCAGCTTCTAGTTGTGTCTAGAATGTTGCAATTTGAGATCATCTCTCTTATTGTTCAGTCGCTCAGTGGTGTCTGACTCTCTGTGACCCCATGGACTGCAGCAGGCCAGGTTTCCCTGTCCTTCACCACCTCCCAGAGTTTGCCCAGATTCATGTCCATTGAGTCAGTGATGCCATCCAACCAGCTCATCCTCTCTCTCTACTTTTAAAGAAACCCGTGGTCCAGATAATGCTCCAGGACATCCGCCGCATTTACAAGAGGAGACACGGCCTCATGCCTCTGGTGAGTTCCCTGGAGGACGGGCGTCTCGTCTTCAGGTTGGTCAGTGGTTCATGGACTTAAAGCACCCGGGGCCACTCTGGAAGGTGCAGGCTTGTTGTGTTGTAAGCAGATGGGCTCTGAGTCTCACGGCTCCTTCTTCTGGGTGAGCCCCTCGGGGCTCTGGGTTTGTGCAGAACGGGTCCCAGGGCTCCTCGCCGCCACCCTCTTTCAGCCCAGCAAGGTCTCCGGGCAGAGCTCAGAAGCTCTTAGAGCATCAGCCCTCAGTGGAACTGTAGCATAGTCACTGTGAACTTAGATTACTTCTGCCTCCAGGCCTGGTGAGAGGGAGAAGCCATTTGTTCAGATAAGATAACCATTTCAACCACAAGGCTGTCCTGCCTGCCCTGCCTCTGGCTAAGCCCAAGTCTACCCTCCTGTGAGTCACACACTTATAGTAGAAACCAGTCCCCACAGAGGGTGTGACTCCAAGGGCTTGTCATTTGATGTCAATACCAACAGATTTGTTTTCCTTTGAAGATTAACCAGTGAGTTGGTAGCATTACAAAAGCATTGTGGAAACTGAAGCAGCTTCTTTTGGTGTTTTATCTTTATGAAATTTAACTATTTTCTTGCCTCTATTACATAGAAGGTGATTCTCCATTTTCAGTACCAAGAGAGGATTAGGGAAACAGCTACTGTTAAAAATACAGAAATACAGTCATAAGGAGAGAAGAAATTGGCATTGATTAAGTACTTTGTGTCTACTGGGCAGTTTATGTACAGTACCCATTCACCAGCACAACCGCTCTGAGGTTAGATGATACCCTATCTCAAAGAAATTGAGACTCCAAGAGTTAACTAGTAACGTGAAAGCCTATATTTGAACCTAGGACAATGCTCTGTTTTCATCCTTTCTGTTACTGTCCTGTCTCAGCCTCACCAACACATCATCTATACAGCTCAACAGCTTTCTTAAGAATAGTTGCAAGCTCCTATTTCAATGAGTTCAATTATCAATTTGTTAAATTGACATAATTATGGTTGAATTTAGCTTTTCATCAATAAGAGGATCACTAAAGTAATTTATCAGTTTCCCATGTGGCATTTGTGGTAAAGAATCTGTCTGTCAATGCAGTATATACAGGAGAGACAGGTTTGATCCCTGGGTAAGGAAGATCTCCTGGAAAAGGAAATGGCAACCCATTCCAGCATTCTTGCCTGGAAAATTCCATTAACAGAGGAGCCTGGTGGGCTACAGTCCATGGGGTCACAAAGAATTGGATACGACAGAGCACACAAAATGAATTATATTCATTCAGTGAAACATTATATAGTCGTTAAAACATAAACCAACCATGTATATATCAACATACACAAATCACCAAAACCTAATCAGAAAAGTTTACATTTTTTACATTTTTTAATATACAAAAATGCTACATATATTTAGAGGCACATAAAAATGTACTTAAAAGTATAAAAAGTATGCATGAGAGTTCTAAATATAAAATCAGAATTATGATTGAATTTATAAAGGAAAGCTAATCATTTGTGTTTGAAGAACATATGTGAAGATGCAAATTGCCAATTTTGATTCAGCACAAATTCACAAATGTGATTACCAATAAAAATACTCAGCACTAAAAAGGATTTTGTAAAGTTTAGCTGAAATACATGTCTTGTTCTCATGTTATAAAAATTAAATGAATGCTGGGGAATATGCATACGAGACCTACAAATAAAAAATGCAAGTGTTGAACGGCTTTTGTACTTGAGTCACTCACACTGAGGTGCCATTTGTTCTGTCCTCCCTGGGTTTGTAGGGCTTGGAAGTGTTTTGCACAGAAGATGACCTGTGTTCCGACATCTACCTGAAGTTCTATGAACGTCAGGACCGAGACGACCTCTATTTTTACATCGCTACATATCTAGGTTTGGTGCTCACCCGTCCTTGTGTCTGTTCAAGTGGAGGCGGTTCAACAGTGGAACAGTTGCTGTATCCACTGTCACCTCTCCAGGGTTCCGTTTATCTGTTCTCATCGGTGACCAGCGTTAGCAGAGTGGCATTTTAGAAACAAAGGGAGGTGTAAATGGAAGTTGGTTATAGTTCACTCAAATTCTGTATTTTAAAAACTCTTGGTGAATGTATTTATATGTTTTTCTGTATCTTAACGACATGCAAGTTGAATGGATTATAAAGAATACACGTGATCACTTTCTATGTCCAGTCCTGTCGTATATTAGTTTATGAATGCCAGGACTGGGTTTCTTCATGTGAGACAGTGGGGTATGCAGTCGTGTTTGCAATCATTAATTGTGGTCTCAATCACAAAACTGGGAAACCGGACAAAAGGAACGCGCGAACCTTCTATTCTCTTACGGTACCATGGAGCGCAGTTTGCTTCTAACTCCACTTCCTCAGTCTTCCATGGGAAATGTGAATTTTCCCACTTTTTCAGAGTGGACACCTGTATTTTCCTTTTTGAGCACAAACATATTAAGTTGTATGGTTGAATTAAGTTATTCTTGTTTTCATAGTTGTCAGATGACTAGAATGGGATGAGTTTAAGTACATGTTGGATATTTTATTAATACCATCTCAGTTTTGTTTGCTATTCCAGTGTGCAGTGAACCCATTTGTGAAGTAGTGAGTTAATTCCCTTAGAAAAGAAATTTTCTCTCAAGGAGGAGTCGTTTGTTTTCATTGAAGAACATATTTTAAAGTTTATAAGTGAACTTTACTAAAGTTCATATTTGTTTATTCTCACATTAAGCTGTTCAGCTTAACTCCGTCCATAACTACAGCTTTCTTACAGGTTTACTGTTATCTTTTTTTTTTATAATTTTTTTCATTTTAATTTTTTATTTCATTTTAATTCCAGTTTAATTTTTTCATTTAATTTTTCTAGCTGTAACAAGATTGCAACACAAAACTCAACTCTCATAGTGAGTCCTAAAATCTTAAACCCACCATGGTCTAGAAAGTCTGCTTCTGTGAAGTGTCCTTCCCGAGTTTATTCCTGAGATTGTTCAGACTTTCTCTGTGATGTTCTAAGAATGGAAAATCAGAGGATAAATGTTCTGACTTTTTTTTAAGCCCTTTCCCGGTAGCTAGTTAGAGAAGAAACTTGGCAAAGTATGTAAGAATAAATATTGAGTCAGCAAATCAGGAAAGTTGTTTGATGCTGCCAATAAAAAGTTGAAAGCAGAATTTTCTAAACATAGTAGAAAAGTGGGCTCATTTCGCAGGAAAGTTCTCACTGGTGTCACACAACCTGTGTTTCCTTCTTTCCTGGTTATTTCCGGTGGTCTTTCTGGGCCTTCTAGTTTGAGAAATCACATCCTCCTGATAGACTCCTGATTTCTCCTTCAGCAGTTTCTGTTCTTTTCCGTATTCCTCACTTGCGTAAATAATACATAGTCATTGACAAATCAGCTGTGTGCCTGTCTTCCAGATCTAAAAGAGAAGGAAAAGATGGTTTTGTTTTGATTTCATAAGAAATGGAGGAAGTGAGCTTTTTCAAATAGTAATGGCTTCTTAAAGGCATTGAAACTCAAGCACGTTGGGAAGGATTGTTTGTTAGTAAATACATACGTAGACTACAGATAAATATAGTAAACATTGTATATTGCCATGTAATATTGATGTATTTGCTCTATATTTTCATATTTGTTTTATGTCATGTCTATTTAATAGATGTGATGTTTTATATCCTGTATTTTATAGATGTGATATGTCTATGTCATATCTCTCACAGATATGATATTTTATATATTTAACAGATACAGTATGTTTTCTATCATATATCTCATAGATATGATGTTTCATATCACATATTTGATCATTTTCCCTCCTGGATCTTAGAGATGCTCATCCTTGACCAGACAACTCTTTTGTGAAAACAGATTAGCCTTTTCTCTTTTGAAATGTGCTTTTCAACAGTGAGTTGAAGGGTCTACACCGCAAGCCCCTGTAGGCCCGTCCCTTGCTGAGTGGCCCTGGCCGGCGTGCGCTAAGCGTGGTGTGACCCGGCCCGTCCCCCTGTCCCCGCAGAGCACCACGTGCCGGAGCGCACGGCCGAGGGCTACACGCTGCAGTGGCAGCGGGGTCTCCTGTCCAACTACCAGTACCTGCTGCACCTGAACTCGCTGGCCGACCGCAGCTGCAGCGACCTCTCGCAGTACCCCGTGTTCCCCTGGGTCATCGGCGACTACAGCAGCTCCGAGCTGGGTGCGTGCACGGGCCGGGCTTTCAGAGCAAAGAGCCCGCTCCACTCTAGGACACATTGCAATTCGTGAGCAGAGTAGAACCCATTCCATCTCGTGCCTCTAGTGGCCAGTTTCTGGGCCATGATGCTGGATAATACGCGTTACATGAATTATGTGTGTTCTGTATGTTCTCGCTACTGTCTCTGAATTTTTTTTTAATCCTAAAGAAACTACTCACATACGTCTTGAAAGTCATACCCAGAAAACATGCATGTGATCTTTAGCCAGTGTTACCATAATTACCAACAAGTATTGTTTTCAAATACTGAGGAGTTCACTTGGAAAATTGCATCTCAGGTTATCATATTATCTTTCAATTCATATTCAAAAATGTGATTATCAAAAGAAGTAACTATTCATTATAGAGCACTTAGTTCAGTTCAGCCACTCAGTCGTGTCCGATTCTGCGACCCCATTAGACTGCAGCACGCCAGGCCTCCTTGTCCATCACCAACTCCCAGAGTTTACTCAAACTCATGTAGAGCACTTAGAAAGTACTGAAATCCTCAAGGAAATAAAAATTATCAATAATCACATTACTGAGAGAGAACCACTTAACTTTGTGGTCTATTTCTTTCTCTCAAATTATTTTACCAAAATTATTGTGATTGCATTGTAATTTTATTTTATAATGGCTTAAAATTAGATATTGTGAACATTAAATTACTTTTGACAGTTCACTGATTGCTCCCTTTTACTTGAAAGAGGTGACAGATTTTCTAGGAATATTATTTATCTGATAATTTTCAGGTCCCCAGTTTTCCAATTATGCTATTATCAGAGGATAATATTCACAGTAATTCAAACCTAAAAAGTAAATTTTGATAGGATAATGGCTTTTGAAATTTGTTTACTTTTTGCTGTTGTTTTACTTGGAATATAATTTTTCTTAATCAGTAGGTCTTTTTTTAAAATCAATATTCTGAACATTTTCAAATTAGATTTTATTCTTGAGTGGCTGTAGCTAACTAAACACTCAAAAAGTTCTAACCTTTACAGCTATATAAATAACCATTAGGAATACTGTAATTCTAATGGACCTGTCCCAACTTTTAGAAAGCTGCTTATTATTTGGAAATAAATGTGTGCATGTGAATCAGTTCAGGGAGTAATGCTATTAAGTATAAGCTTGCAGCTTTCTGTTTTCTTTCCTTTTTTTATTGATTTATAGTTGGCTCACAGCGTTGTGCCTGTCTCTGCCGTACGGCAAAGTGCCTCAGTTTACACAGACAGACAGTATTTTTTAATATTCTTTTCCATTGTGGTTTATCACAGGATTTTGAATATAGTTCCCTGCATTATGCAGTGGGAGCTTGTTGTTTTTCCATTCTAAATGTAGCAGTTGGCATCTGCTAACCCCCAGCAGCCGCTCATCCCTCTCTCCTCCACCATCCCCTTGGCAACCACGAGTCTGTTCTCTGCCCGCGAGCCTGTTTCTATTTTGTAGATGGGTTCATTCGTGTCATATTTTAGATTCCACATATTAGTGATATAATATACAGTATTTGTCTTTTTCTTTCTGCCTTACTTCATTTAGTATGATCATCTCTAGTTGCATCCTTCATTTTAATTAATTTTTGACAATCTATTTCTTTTGTAGATCTGTCAAATCCAGAGACTTTCCGGGACCTCAGTAAGCCAGTAGGGGCCCTCAACCAGGAACGTCTGGAGAGGCTGCTGGTACGTGGACCCGGGGATTCCTGGCTTCTAAGCAACCCAGGAGCCGTGGCCTGTGTTTTTACAGCTCGTTGACATTCATTTCCCCAAAACTTGATGGAGGTGTATCTGAAGAGACCAAAGGTTCTGAGCGTATTTTTTACCCGCCTCTGCCTTCTGCCTTCCTTCCCCCAGAAACTCAGCTGCTTAGCATTTGCCTACAGTTCAGTGGGTAGGAGCTGAGCTCATCACAGGTTTGCCAATTTATTTTCACGACAAAGTTATCCTTTGGCAAATCACACAAAAGATAGGTAAAATTTCTTCTTCTCAGTCCCACCCCAACAGACATTGTTACCACTCAGCCAAGAAAACCAAGATGCTTGTTGAAAGAGAGCTGTGTCTCTTCAGTTCCCCCTCTCTTTTTATCCGCTCCTTTTCCTATTTAAGAGAGAAACTAGGGGCTGGGATGTGATCAGGTCGTGGTTTCCCGAGGCTTTCTCCGGGTCAGTTACTGCCTCTCCTTGTGCCGCAGGCCCGCTACCAGGAGATGCCGGAGCCCAGGTTCATGTACGGCAGCCACTACTCCTCCCCAGGCTACGTGCTCTTCTACCTGGTCCGGATCGGTGAGCTGCTTGGTCGCCGCTCCCGGGGACACGCGTGTGCACGTGGGCGCTGCGGCGCTTCCGTGAGCCCCTTAACTCTGGTTTCTCCCCCTCCAGCGCCAGAATACATGCTGTGCCTGCAGAATGGAAGGTTCGACAACGCGGACAGGATGTTCAACAGGTTAGCCATCCGCGCCTCACTTTCTGCTTTTAAACTTTCTCATTTATACACGCACAATATGTTTATTTGGAAAAACTAGATATAAACAAAAATGGAAAGACATGTAAGAAAACATATATAGTGTAAGTTTAAAAACACTTCTGTTTATTCCCTAAACTTTTATCCAGTATGTAAAAGACTTTAGTTTTCTATATATACATAAATGGTTGGACTTCCCAGGTAGCTCAGTCGGTAAAGAATCTGTCCACGGTGTGGGAGACTTGGGCTTGATCCGTGGATTGGGAAGATCCCTGGAGAAGGAAATGGCAACCCATTCCAGTATTCTTGCCTGGAGAATTCAGTGGACAGAGGAACCTGCTAAGTTACAGTCCAAGGGATCACAAAGAGAGGAACACAGCTGAGTGACTGACATACACACTCAGTAATGTTGTATCTGTTCCTCTTAGGCTTTGTGTAGTTGTGTGTGTGTGTAAATGTGAGAACATATCTTAAATAGTTTTTTGTCCTGCCTTTTGCAGCCTTGTATTAGATCTTAAAATTTTTCCCATATTGTTAGATGTTCTGCAAAATGGTGATTGTTTTATTTTTAAATGACTGTATCCCTTCCTAATGTATGATGTAATTTATTTTAACTGTTTGTTGTTGGACATTTAGGCTGTTTCCAACATTTCATTATTCTAAATAAGCCTGCTATAAATTGAATACAATTCCATGAGTATTTATTTTTTAGTTACAAAAGTAATATTTTCTTACCGTGAAAAGCAGAGAGTATAAAGAAGAAAATAACTTCACTTGGCTTCTGACCACACTGGGATAGAACTCATTGTTCATCTTTTGGTCTGTGTCTTTTCCAGTCTTTTTCTAAGCTCTGCACATGTCTATTTATAATCCCTTTTTGAAATGAGCTATTAAAATAGTTGTGCTCATTTTTCATGTTTAAGCACCTGCCCCGAGTGGCCCTTCAATGAGGCCATGTGTGGGGGAGGCTCCCAGCTTGGACTTGCGGATGTCCCCCCCCAGGTCCGTGTCCTGACCCTGTGCTTACACCCCTGTGTGGACCCAGAGTTTTCTTATCTGTAAAAGGTGAGGGGGGCACTCTTGTGAATGTTGGGAATTATGAATTAATAAGAGAAATGATCTGACTTAGGTAAAGTGTAGAATAGCGCCCTGGCTCCTAGAAGTGTTGCTGTTGCTATTTCCATACCCTGGATTTGAAATCAGTTCAATTTTTTCTTTCATGTTTAGTATTGCAGAAACTTGGAAAAACTGTTTGGATGGTGCAACCGATTTTAAAGAGGTAAGCAGTTACCAAGCTAATGATTCACTGGGCTCGTGGCTTCTAACTGCTTTAAAAAAATATTTGCTGCTGTTCTTTTCTTTCTTCCCCAAAACTTTCAGCTGATCCCAGAATTCTACGGTGATGATGTCAGCTTCTTAGTCAACAGTCTGAAGTTGGATTTGGGGAAGAGACAAGGAGGGCAGCTGGTTAACGACGTAGAGCTCCCGCCTTGGGCACGGAGTGAGTACCACCTGGGAAGTGTTGAATCTCGGAAACTCTCCACTTAGTCGTGCAATTTCAGTATCGTTTAGTTGCTTAGATTTTTTAAAACAACAATAGAATTCTCTGTCTAGAGGAGATGGTAAAAATCTTACTCCAAACTGTAAGTGTTCTGTTAGACTACGATGTAAAACATTATTATGTACTTGAGAGAGCTAAACATAAAAATGATTTTTGCTTCTCCCTCCACCTCAGATTTATATTTTATGTGATGGAGGTGGGTGGGTGAGCCTCGTTAAGGAACATGTCCCTCTGGCCTGTCCCAGAAGCCTGGCCTATATGCCTGCATGCTTAGCTGCTCAGTCGTGTCTGACTCTTTGTGACTCCATGGACTGTAGCCCACCAGATTCCTCTGTCCATGGAATTCTCCAGGCAAGAATACTGGAGTGGGTTGCCATTTCTTCCTCCAGGGGATCTTCCTGACACAGGGATCGAACCTGCATCTCCTGCATTGGCAGGCAGATTCATTACTGCTAATCTGCCTGGGAAGCCCCAGTGTCTGTTGACATGTAGATAGACAGAAGGAATGGGAGAGGTGTCCCTGGTGGGGACTGCACACTCCCAATGCAGGGGGCCGGGGTTCAGTTCCTGGTTGGGGAACTAGATACTGCAAGCCTGGCCAAAAGCAAAAAACGAAGGAATGGGAGGAAATCAGGTGGCACCCCCGGGTGTTCTGACGGCGGCTTCCTCCTAGGTCCCGAGGACTTTCTCCGGAAGAGCAGAGCTGCGCTGGAGAGTGAACACGTGTCCGAGCATCTGCATGAGTGGATCGACCTGGTGTTTGGCTACAAGCAGCAGGGCCGGGATGCCGTCGGAGCCCACAATGGTGTGTAGCAGCCGTGGAAACTCCATTCGGCATTTGACAGAAAGAAAAGCAAACCGCCCACGATGGGCTCAGCACAGCCCGGCTTGTTTCGCTGAAGCATCTGGTCTCAGCATACGGGGTCTCCTGGCTCAGAGACCCCACATTCAATCCTGGGTGAAAGAGGAGGAAGTGTTTTTGTCTAAAAACACCCACTTCTCTGTGATCCAAGGGGTCTATGCTGAAGTCTCCTACCTTCAGCATGTCCGCTCCACCCCATTCAGTAATTTCTGCTAAAGCTCAGTCAGGATAGGATCGAACAGCTCCCACAAGGGCCCTGGGGCGTCTCTGTTACTGAGCAGACAGGAGCCGGCTGCAGCCCTCCTCTTCACGGTCAGGTCTCGCCTCCTCCAGGCTCCTCGGCCCAGGTGGCGGGAGGTGGTCTGACCCCTCGCTTGTCCCCCACACACGGTCCTCTGTGCTCACCCCGGAAGGTGCTGACTGAGACACACACCCGGATAACAGAGTGTCTCACCGCCAGTTAGACTGCAGCTCAGAAAACCTAACAGTCCTCGTTAATGTTGGCCCAGGCTGGGTGGTATGAGGCTGTTTTGCAAAGTGAAAATCAGTTTCTTGGAATACAAGTTAAAAGCTGTTATTTTTAAAATTCTGAGCACCGTGAATTGGAAGAAAACAGCACAACTTTCAACAGTGTTTTTGTGTCTCTATTTCCAGTGTTTCATCCGCTGACGTATGAAGGAGGTGTGGACCTGAACAGGTATTTACGTGTCTGTAAGGAATTTTCTACTTGAGCCGCAAATGAGCTCTGCGTCTAAATGATGAATGCAGTTATCTTAAGATATAAAGGCATGGGAATGTTACAGTGAACTATAGCCCGCTTTTACCATTATAGAAAATACTGAGCCTCAGAAATTAAAGACATGTAATGTGGTCTAGGGAACTTCCCCGGGGACTCAGTGGTAAAGAACCCACCTGCCAACGCAGGACATGCAGGTTCCATCTCTGGGTCGGGAAAATCCCCTGGAGGAGGGAATGGCTACCCACTCCAGTATTCTTGCCTGGAGAATTCCGTGGACAGAGGATCCTGGTGGTCACGTCAACAGAGGTCCATGGGGTCACAGAGTCAGACACGACTTAGCAACTAAACAAAAACAAACAATACAGTCTAGACAGTTCTATAGTTGCTGTTACTAACTAACAGCATATAGTTGCTGTTACTATTTGAGGGTCAGTCTCTCTCCTGTTGATCTGAATTATTTGAAATGCATGCACTCAGGGAGCTTGACCCCAGTGGTCACCACAGGGTTTGTGTTCTGTCCTAAAGCATCGAGGATCCTGACGAGAAGGTCGCCATGCTCACCCAGATCTTAGAGTTTGGACAGACACCCAGACAGCTGTTTGTGACACCCCATCCTCGAAGGATCACCCCAAAGTTTAAAAGCTTGTCCCAGCCCTCCAGTTACAATGCCTCCACGGCAGATTCTCCAGGTAAATCTTGTAAAGAGAATAAATAACATGAGCACCTTCTGTCTCTCTTTCTTGATTAAGCCGTTTTCTGAAGGTTCTGGAGAAGAGATGAGTTATGAACCCTGAACAGCTTAGAGATGATTCTGTTTTACTGACTCATGAGTTTCTCCTACAAACAGACCTCTTTTTGTTGTTTTGTTTATTTTTAACTGTGTAAAGGAAATTGACTCACTTTTAGTTTCTGATAATTTAATGCAACCTGGCAGCATTTGTTGCGGTTAAGTTCTTTCTTTTCTGTTGTTTTCCAAGTTGGTCTCTGATTCTTGGCCATTCATGTTTTCATGTTGATCTGTCCTGGCTGTGGTGGCTGTTAACAGTGTCACCTAGCCCTGTCCCAGGAATGACTTCCAACATCCATATTTTTCCACCCCTACATACAGATCTTCAGTGCAGGGTGCTCTGTTTATTCGATTCTGGTTTTTTATTCAGTTATTTGACAGACATTTACAGGGTATCTGTGCCAGGTGATGAAATGAACTTGACCCTGTTCTCACGGCTGGCACCTAGAAAGGGGAGAAAGAATGAGTCCCTTCACCCAGCTATCCACGTTGTACACTTCACATAAAGCGGCCTCAGGCTCCCAGGCCCCCAGGAATCCAACCCTGCATGGACCTCGGGAGTGGAGCGGTTGGACTGCTTGTCATCTCCACTTCTACATTCTGTCCCCGGCATGCCCAGGCTCCTCAGGCCATACAGTTGGGACTTGCTCGGCTTGGAGGTCCAGCTGCCCGCAGTCTTGTGACCCGAGGAGAGAAAGCTCCATGGGTTGAGTCATGAAGGCCATGGGATTATCTCGTGATGCCCTTGAACCCATGCTCAGCTTAATCACCAGACCCATCCACGGGGATTATCTCAAAAGGGAAATTGTTCCAGCCCTTCTCAAAACAGAAGCAGAGGGATGGCTTAGTTAGTCCGACCCAGGAGGGTGGTAATAGCTGGTTTCATCTCTTTTTTCTCCCGCTCAAAACCAAAACCAAAACACTGCAGTGTTGTTAGGGAACTGGCAGGTTTTTGAAAAGATCACTGACAAGGAAATGGTTATTCAGTGCTGTGTTTCCTGAAGCTCCCAGCTTCGGGGTTGAGTGAAAACTCCGCAGACATTGCTAAAAGTGCACAAAGACTATAGTATTAAAAGACACTTCTTAATCTTCAAATGATGTTTTATTTAGATCATACACCATATTCTTTTTCCCTTGACTAACATGGAGCTGTCTAACAAGTGCATTTCAAAGTGGTTCTTTTTCGGTGGGTGGTTCACTCTCTTCGTTGTTTGATTTTAATAGAAATTCTTAAGACTCTGACGCTTGTCTCCAGTGCTGGTTAGAAGCTTCGTTGACTGACTGAGTTGCACTTTAATGTAGTCTCTCCAGGCGAAGAGTCTTTTGAGGACCTGACAGAAGAGAGCAGAACCCTGGCCTGGAGTAACATCGCCCGGCTAGAGCCCCAGGAGCATCACAGGATCCACAAGGAGTAAGAGCGTCTCTGCACTGGCCGTGCTCACGGTGGGGTCTCGGCCTGGGGTGAAGCCGGGTTAAGCTGAGTCACAGGGGGCTGTTGTCTTTCAAAGTTGTCTCGGTTGGTTTTTATCCCCCTACACCGTCACAGGGACCAGTCAACCCGGGGCCAGTGTGGCACAGAAAGTGGGTGTGTCGTTTCAGCCGTCGATCGTTCTAGAGCGCAGACGGAGCTACTGATGGCGGGTCGCTGGGTGCTCCTCAGACAGGCTCACGGCCCTCAAGTCTGATGGTGTGAAGTTCTTGAGAAACAGGATATATCTCCCCATGTGTCACACTTTCTGTTATCATCTGGGAAAATGTGTCCTTTTTAAAAAATGATAAACATGTGTGCATACATGGAGAGAGAGAGCGCGTTGCAAAGTTCATAAGAATTTTTTCTAAGCGCCCTCCCCCAAATCAGGCTTGCGTTGGACCCAGAGAGGTTGTGAACGTCCAAGGGCCCTGTCTGCAGGGGTGGTGACGGACTCGGTGGGAAGGTTGGGAAGCACTGACTTTGCTGACCCGTCCTGCTCCAGGGAAGAAAACTCGGGCTGGGATGAGGCCCCACGTCCTGCTCTAGGGCCACCGACGGCCTGTGTGACGTTTGACGCCACGTACACCCGGTCATGGGTAGAGCTGAACGGGCCTGTCCCCGTCCGATCCACAGCCCTCAGTCAGAGCATGGCCTCCTGCGAAGAAACCTGTGGTCCCCCTTATTCCTTGTCACACTGGCTGTCCCTTGCCGCCCTCTCTAAACAGCAGAGAGAAAGTGGCCTCGACACCCGAGGCCATGAAGACATGAGGGAACCTGGAAGAGGGTCTGCCGGGACTGATATTGACCTGGGTTCTTGACCCCTTTAATCTGTAGCCACTGATCAGAGGCTGGACAGGAAATTCAGGCGAGGCTTTGTTGGGGCCCCGGCTGAGGCCGAGGGAGCAGGGACAAACAGCAGGTTCCCTTGCTCGCTCCACGGGGAGGAGCGGGCTGGTTCCTTAAGCGGGGTGAGGGTAGAGGTGGGTCCAGGGATCGGGCCAGAGGCATGGCTCTGTGGTTGGTCCACCCCTTGGGTGCTGTGTGCAGGGGGCATGCACAGTCCCCTGCTTTTGCTCCCAGCTCTTCAGAAGTGGCATCAGATTTTTTATCTTTTTCTATTTTCTTGTTCATAATTTGCCCCAGCTGACCAGGCACACAGTTATTTTCAGTCCTTCATAGTTTCTTTGCATTTTGTTGTTGGAGGAGACGTTTGTCCAGGTGCCAGCATTGCGGCAGAGGGTCCCGGGTCCCAGCCCTTCTCAGGACCAGACAACAGCGTCACCATGGGACAGATGCTAAGTGACCAAGCAAGTGAAGTGACTGCACGGAGGCGTTTCCGTGGTGGTCAGCGAGAGTCACTGGTTCTCTAGTGGGCTGACACGGGGCAGCCTTCGCACAGGGCGGCCTCGGAGCTATGAGTGGGGGTGTTTTCCAGCCATAGGCGTTGCCGGAACAGAATTAGGAATTGCTGAGCCATGACTTGCTAATGCCTTGTGGAAGGTGGGATGGGTCCAGCAGGCATCCTGTGAAGAAAAGAGTCACAGGAATTTGGACTCAAATCGGGGCCTTGCAGGAGGCCGGCATCCAAGCACATGGTTGATGGTGGTTCACGACACTTTGTTTTCCGACAGGGCCGTCACTGGAATAGCTGTGTCCCGCAATGGCTCGTCCATCTTCACAACCTCACAAGGTGTGTTTGCCTACCTGAAAGGTGGGTTCTCTTGAGTCACGAAGCATCCAAGTGTCCCGTCTCTCAGTCCAGGACTGCACCTGCCGTGTCACCTGCACGTAAAATTCTGGGCCGTTAGTTTGTAGTATGATACATAAAATTTCATTGTTAACTTGCCAAAAGTAACGGTGGCAAATGCCTTTCTATTGCTGATAAGGTTCCTAGAATTTTAAGGGGTGGGGCAGCAAGAGTGTGTGGTGGGCCTGTCCCTCCCTGGGGGGCGAGGGCTTGACCAGGGGCAGCACAGCGGCGTGTGGGGAGGCAGACGGGCTGTTGTGGTTTCCACTTCTGTCACTCGGTATCTCGTGTATGAGTTAGATTTTCTGATTAGGTGTTGATTATAGGGTTGAGTTCAGAAATCTGATTCATACACCATTAATGTGCTTGTACATTGTCAAAATCCTGCAGAAGTCCTACTGGCTGGTTGATAGTCTTGTAACTGTATCTTAATGACACAGTAGAACTTCGCTGTTTTCATCCTAAGAAGGAGCTCAGCCTCGGGCTTTTCCTGCTAGCCACAGCATTGCTTTTCCTGGCAGTCTACACGACATGCCGTTAACCGAAACACGTCTCAGTCCGCGTCCCATCTGAATTGTGGCAGGTGCTCAGGAGGGCTAGGAGATGAGCGGGGAGGAGCTTGGCTGCCCCGCATGGACTTTGAGACACCTGGTTTGGACAGAGCTCGTCACTGTAAGTGACCACCTGCCTGTGTTTCAGTCTTCATCGTAGGAAATTCTGGTTTTTGTCCATTAAGCTGAGGCCAGATGCTGTGCAGCCACACCGCTCCAGTAGGTCAGAGCTGCTGGTCTCAGATCGTGGGACCTCGGCTTTCATTCCTCGGCGTGTCAATTCCTTTCTCTGTCAGATACGACCTTGGGTTTCATAAAATAGAATTTCCACAAAGCCCAGAAAAGGATCCCACGGTGGACCAGAGGGCGTACATGTGCAGTGCACACACGGGCCACGCTGGGGGCAGCCCGACGGCGGTGCTGATGGGAGGAAGGCGGCACGCTCGGCCGGGATTCCCGCCCCCCCAGGTCTGCCGTCATCACACCAGACAAGACCCTTATCTTTTAGCAAAGCCTGCGTTCTTAGCTGGGTTTGGTTCCCTGTACTTGTCTGACCTTGTAAACTGTGAGTTTTACAGGCATCAAGGCTTTAAACCTCTGAGGCTTATGAAGCCTATGACTTCTTTGTGAACCTGCCAACATTCTTTTTAATCAAAAGCTTTTGTTATTTTCTGTTTGTTTCTTCACTGTTAATAGCTTATATTGCTGATCTGTGTGCATTTATATTCTCACGTGTATTACTGACTTACATGTACCCTGACGGTCACCCCGTGGTTGCAGTTCTTCCTCAGAGGTGCAGTGTGTGTCCAGGGGTGTGGTGGACCCCACGGGCGATCCCATCATCTGGGAGACCTGCTTGCAGCAGCCTCCCGCGTGGTCACCCCCAGTACAAGCGGGATCCTCTGATGTTGAGAAAACATCTTTACATGCCAGGCTGCTGACAGTTTTCTGTCTGACACCCCAGTACACTTCTGCATGTTGGTGCTGGCAAAAAGTAGGTCGAAATATTAGATTGTACTATAAAGAAGAAATGATTTAAAGCTCATCTCACCTTTTATTTATCATGTTGTATGTTTTCAAATTAGGAAACATATTGTTGCATATTTCAAATATGGGTATTTGGAGCACATAGCAATTTTGCAGTCTTATTTAAGAGGTCACCATGATACACTTCTAAAGCTTCTGTTAGGCAAGAAAATTAAAAAGCTTGGACATTTTAATCCCCAGTTTGCTATTTAGAAAGTTAGTGTTTCTCTCCCATAAATGCTAATGCAGCACTAGGGTTGCTGTTTAGTCGGTCAGTCATGTCTGACTCCTTGTGACCCCCATGGACTGTAGCCTGCCAGACTCTTCTGTCCATGAAATTCTCCAGACAAGAATACTGGAGTGGGTTGCCATTTCCTCCTCCATAGGATCTTCCCCAACTCAGGGATCAAACTGGGGTCTCCTGGATTGGCAAGCAGATTCTTTACCACTGAGCCACCCAGGAAGCCTGCAGTACGCGTATATCACACTGTAATGTGGCTACTTAAAAAAAAAAAACCTTACATTGCCAGGATGGTTTTAATATTACAATTTCTCTTTTCCTCATGTGTAACTTTAGAGTCTTATCAGTTATTAGGTTTAACTCTGCCTTTGGTCGTGGCTCTCAGTTGACCCTGTCATGGTGCCATAGGTCATAGAACTTCACAGACTAGAGAGTCCTCGTGGGGGACCCAGCCCTTGGTCATCTTGCCCATTACCTCGGCATGTGCTGGTCATGTCTAAGGGTCAGGAAACCTTTCTGATGCATTTGTTGTTGTTGTTGTTGTTAAATTAGATTCCACCTTGAAGATGTTTTCCAAAGAATCCAGGATGCTACAGAGAAGCATATCATTCTCAAATATGGTGAGTTGAGTTCATTTTCATTTTGCATCAGCATTATGGTGGAAATTCATGGAGCAGTTTGTTTTATACATACACACACACACGTGACATTTGTTCCTTCCCAGATAATCGGGTTTATTTCTGTGTGGTAGCTACAGAATGCCTTAGGTAGATTCCTTGTAAATTAAATCAGAAATTTTTTCAGGTTACCTCTTTCTCATGTTATTGTGGTTTTATTTGTAGCCTAGAAAGCTTTCATTGCTATCCAGTAGAATTCTCAACAGATGGTGCCTTTTTTGGAACTGTCCGACTAAATGTATATGTGCCACTTATATAACTTTTAATGCATTTCTAAGTTGATAAGATATCTAATACTAGAGAGTCACTTCTTTTGGGAAAAAACACATTTTATTGTTGACGTAAAGCATCCGAAAGATTTTTAAATTCCCTGAAGATTTTGGAAGTTTTCCTTCCCCACCTGAGTCTGTAACCCAGAGTGGGTGTTTGGATTCTTGAAGACAGTCCCTACCTGCACCCACCCCACCCTAATATAAGTAGGGGTCCCTCAGCCCAGGGCAGTGAGGGTGCCTGAACCCCCTGAGAATTGTCACACTGAGTCCTTGCGCACTTGACACACTTTCACTTTTCCACATTTGGGAGGAAACAAGGCACCTGGAATTAGCCAGATGAAGAGAAATTTCATGAATATGAGGAAGGCCAACATAACCAGAATTGGGGGTTAATTTGGGGGGAAACTTGCCAGATAGTTTTACCACATTAAAGAGTCATTTAATTTTTGTAAATTATTAATGGTGAGTCACTTGTATTTCAGGCTTTATCATCCTGTTTACTTTTACCAGGAGACGCCACTGTCATAAGCTCTTCCTGGGATAATAATGTGTATGTATCTGTGGGCCCCTCCCTAACTCTCACGCCGTGTAGCTCCCTATGTGAACCTGAGGGAGGATAGCACGGACTCCCTCACTGTTTTCAAAAGGGAACAGATGAGGATGGTTGGATTTGAATGTGATTATTTGGCAGCTCAGTGGTAAAGAACCTGCCTGCAATGCAGGAGATGTGAGTTTGATCCCTGGTCCAGGAAGATCCCCTGGAGAAGGAAATGGCAACCCACTCCAGTATGCTTGCCTGGGAAATCCCATGGACAGAGGAATCTGATGTGATATAGTTTAAGGGGTCACAAAAGAGTCAGACATTATTTGAATCTAATAATTTCTCCAGTTGGATTCTATCTTTCTCTAAGTTTTTAAATTGAGGTGAAAACACAGATGAGCCAGACCTAGAAATTTCTAGTTTTAAATTCACATTTTAAGTGTTTGGTTTGATAACATGAGAACAAATGATTTGTAATTCCAGTGGGCCTTAGTTAGCATAGAATTAAACGATCTAATGCTTCTTGAAAATGTATTTAAGAATCTTAACATTGAGCTGGAATGCTGTCTTAATTGTTCTCATTATCTTTTAGCTATTTTTATTCCATAGCATTTGGAAGACGCCAGGACACATTAATGGGACATGACGATGCTGTTAGTAAGATCTGTTGGCATGACAACAGGCTGTATTCTGCATCGTGGGACTCTACTGTGAAGGTTTATATATAATTTCTAGATTAAAATGTTTGGATAATACAAATAGTATAAGCCATTCAACTCCCTGCTGTTGATGTGTTCAGTCACTTTGTCACTGTTTTTCATAAAGTGTGAGTGATGTGAAAGGATACGGGAGGTTATTACCTTAGTGTGCAGTATGGGAAGATGTTTTCCTGAGCTTGCCCTTAGTGCGCCACTGGGGGTCTAGTGGTTCATTCGAGAAACACGCAGCGGCCCATCTGAGCTCATGCAGCTGTGGAACTAGCAGTTGACCAGTTAATCAGAAAATATCAAAATAAGTGGAGAATCGTTGAAAAATGCAGACACACTCCTTCATCGTTACTGATGCAGGACCACACTTGGTCTTTTCTCTGAAATCTTGCACAACTTTGCTGCATGAACCACAGCAGCATTCATCATCCTTGGTTTCCAGTTTTTATGTAAACAGAAAGCAAGAACCTGAAGCCATTGGAATTCCTTCAAGTTTTTCATCATTTCTGCTTCCCCCAGAGGGGGCACTCTTGTTGGCAAATTTTCTTGCCTACATGTAATGTCAGTAAATTTTTTTGGCAACTTGCCTTTTTGAGTTTTCTCAAAACCTTAATGGGGCTTCCCAGGTGTGCTAGTGGTAAAGAATACACCTGCCAATGCAAGAGACATAAGAGACGTGGGTTCAATCCCTGGGTCAAGAAGATCCCCTGGAGAAGGGAATGGTAACCCACTCCAGTGTTCTTGCCTGGAGAATCCCATGGACAGAGGAGACTGGTGGGCTGCAGTCCATGGGGTTGCAAAGTCAGACATGAGTGAGCACTCAAAATCTTAATAGACATGACTACTCTTCTGCACTTCAATTTTAGTTCACAGAGTACTTAAGTCACAACAGTAAGTGCAAGGGGTGGAGCAGACCCGGGCACAGCAGACCCTTAAGGAAGCATGAGTGGCAGGAGTAAGAGTGCAGGCACAGGGCAGAGGAACAGCCTTAGGACGCTTCATTTTGATGGGAGCTGTTACGTGGGAGTTGGTCAGTCAGGAGAGTGTTTGCCGCACGTGTTAGCAGTGCTCTTAAAGGAAGGGTTCTGCAATGCGTTCCATCCCAGGTGTGGTCCGGGGTCCCCGCGGAGATGCCGTGTGCCAGGAAACAGCACTTTGAGCTGCTGGCGGAGCTGGAGCACGATGTCAGCGTGAGTACCAGGGCCCAGCGGAAACCACCAGGGGAGGCGAGTCCTTGGCTTGATCATCTTTTATTTTGGTCATTGGAGGAGAGCACAGAGGCTAACTCTCAGTTCTTCAATTGACCCTTTGGGTTTCCAAGTCCACTGTGCCTGTTTTTCCCTATTTTGCTGTTTGAGAATTGGCTGCCCCCCAGCCACATTTCCACAAGACCAGTTTCCAAGCATGACATTGAATATCTGGGTACCCTCAAACTATTTGGGCAACTGGATGTGTTTTCTGACACCTTAGGTGGAAGGGGCTCTCTGTCTAGGGTGAGGACACCAACATGTCTACATGGCCCGGTGCTCGCAGCAGGGGCAGAACTCAGCAGACACCGCACCCTCTTCGCTCAGTTTATCTCCTTGAGGTCACGGCTGCATCTGGCGCTGTGGCCTGTGGTATTGTCTTCCCTCTAGGCTGTGAACTGTGGCCTGATCTTCACGGTCAGCAGAATAACCAAGGTTGAGGAATATTTATACAGGATGTAGTGTAGCCAACCTTGAGATCCCCCAATTCCCCCAAACCCCCCACATCCTCACGGAGCCCCAGTGCTTCAGGCAGCCTGGCATGCCCTGCCACTTTCACGCATGGAGTCACTATTCTGAGTCCGTCAATTTTAGGCTCTGTCAAAACAGCGTTTTCCAGTAACACTTCATTGTAGTCACTGGCCTATGAAGATTTCACTTGTAAATGAACCATCACTCAACAGGTGGTACTGAAAGAATGGGCTGAGAAACAGCTTCATGACCGTAGTTCTGACAGAATACTGCATGTGCTTCCTTCTCCAGGTGGATACGATCAGTTTGAACACTGCCGGCACACTGCTGGCCTCAGGCACCAAGGAAGGCACAGTGAACATCTGGGACCTCACCACGGCCACCCTGTTACACCAGATTCCATGTCATGAGGGGACTGTAGGCGACACTGCTTTCAGCCCAGGTAGCATCCTTTTTTAATACAGATGATGCCAGGGGAACTGGAATTATTATTTTGAAATAAATAAGAATGTAATTATTTTGAAATAAATAAGAATATAAAAACAGTTTTCCGGGAGGCTCAGTGGTAAAGAATCAGCCTGCCAATGGAGGAGATGCAGGTTTGATCCCTGGGTCAGGAAGATTCCCCTGGAGAAGGAAATGGCAACCCACTCCAGTATTCTTGCCTGGACAATCCCATGGGCAGAGAAGCGGGTGGGCTACAGTCCATGGGGTCACAAATAGTTAGACATGACTGAGCAACTAAATGACAAAAATGCTACTTGCTGATAAAAGGGGTTTTGCCTGTGGGTTAAGGCTGCTTTGTGGGAGAACACAGTGCATATGGCATGTGTACCTATTAGAGAAGCTGTATCGGATATTTTTCTTAATTGCTCAAGTCACTGGAGAAATTAGTTTATGAATTTACACCAAAGGGTCATCAGCCCAGTGCCTTAAAAACAGAAGCCTTTCACAGAGAGGATAGTCCTCACTGGTTAATATAACAAATGGCTCACATGAACATTGGGCTCCTGGACTCAGAAATGAAATCCCAGATGATTTAAAGCCGTAACCTGCACCCTGTCCCGCCCCGTGTTGCAGACAGTCGCCACGTCCTGAGCACAGGAGCCGACAGCCATCTGAATGTCATCGACGTGCAGACTGGAATGCTTATCTCTTCTCTGTCTGCGGATGAGCCCCAGAGGTACTCCCGGGTTACTCCCGATGAAGACGTTTACAGACAGGCTCGCAGTCACCACACTGGGCCTGCTCTAGCCCTTCCTTCCTTCCTGACGAGGGATGACTTCCAAATCCTTCTTGCAGGTGCTTTCTCTGGGATGGAAACTCCGTCGTATCCGGGAGTCAGTCTGGGGAGCTCCTCGTCTGGGACCTCCTCGGGGGAAGGGTCACCAAGAGGATCCAGGGCCACACGGGTAATTACGGTGTCTGCCGCCGACCTGCCTCTTCTCCCTACATGCTCCAGCACCTCCTTTCCCACCAGTGGACACGCTCTTCTCAGGCACAAGCCCCTGGGGGCCTCTGTGCTGTGAACGTTCCCCTCCAGATCCTGGCCAGAGTGGCCACCTCAATCTATTTGTTCTTGCAGGATTTAGATCTATGTTGGCAGACATTTGACTCCAAAATGGAAAGTTTTTACATTTCTTCTAAATAGAAAAAAAAGTAAAAGGTGTATATTTCTTTAACACATGCATGGAGTTTTTAATTGTTTTTTATATATATATATATATATATATATATATATATATATATATATATAAAAGCAACATTCTTGGTGGTTCAGTGGCTAAGACTCTGCGTTCCCAGTGCAGGGGGGCCCAGGCTCGATTCCTGGTCAGGGGATTAGATCCCACATGCTGCAACTAAGACCCAAATAAGTTTTTAAACAACAGGCAACTTCCCTGGTGTCCAGTGGTTAGGGCTCAGTGCTTTTGCCACATGGGGCACAGGTTCAATCCCTGGTCCAGGAACTAAGATCCTGCAGGCCTTGTCATAAAAAAAATAATAATAAATTACAGAAAACAGTCTTGCTCCCACTGACTTCCACCTCCCAGGCCCCCTCCTTGGAGGACTTCTCCAGCTGGTGACTTGATGTGTCTATTATCCAAGGATGTGTTGTGTATGTCTATGTCCTTCTGCCCGTTGGTTTCTTAGTTTTCTTACGTTTGCACGTTTTCCCTTTGAGCATTTGGAGGAGAGTTCATTCTTGTGCTGATGGTTACAAGTAACTATTGACAGCCCACCTTCTTCCTCTTCCCACTGTCACTGTTGTGTGTGGTTATTTCTTCTCAACATTGTACATTCAAGTGAGGTCTGTGTCTGCCTTCCTCCACTCACTAGCATTAAGTAACATTTTGACTCCTGATAGAAATGGAAATCAGCACCCACACCAGTTCCCCACTTGTCCCTCATCTGATTCCTAACTTGTAGGTGTAACATTTGTATTGTCACACATCTGTGATTCCCAGTTGTTTTAGCTGTAGCTTTACATCTACATGGTCTCCTAGTCTTTCCAAGTTCCTTGTTCTAAGCACTTGAGCTCAGGCAAATTGTTTCATAGGACAAGATGATGTGCTCACCCCTAACCCCGTGTCTCTCCTCGCAGGTGCCGTGACATGTATGTGGATGAACGAACAGTGTAGCAGTGTCATCACAGGAGGGGAAGACAGACAAATTATGTTCTGGAAGTTGCAGTATTAAGTGCCTTTTCCTCGAATGTTTTTGAACTCTATTTAAACGTACTTTTAAACCAAACTTTTAAACGAATTGGTAAATGTGCAATTATAGTAATTACAAGTTTCACCACATGAGAAATTTGTGGTTTTAGACTTTATAAATCAGTGACTTCATTGAAAGCTGTTAGTTGTCATCCTCTAAGGCAGACGAAGATGTGGGAGATTTGGGGAGGGAACATCTGTGAGGCAGGCGGTTGTCCCAGGATGCTGACGATCAAGGCGAGTCTGGGTGAGAGAGAGCAGCTGAAAGATAACTAAACCAGCTAACCTCCCGAAAGCACTGAACAGTTTAAGGACTTTGCAAGAAAACCTGAATATTCTCCGCTGTTGTCAAGTCACTCTATTTAATCAACACACTTGCGGCATGCCCGCCGGACTGGGGATGTGTGTTTTCATGGAGTGGTCACTTTCTATAACCTGCTGGCCCCAGATTCTGAGAACCTGGGCAAGGATTAGCAGTTCTTATAACAGTTTACTGTGTATAGGAACGGTTTATTTCATTATGGCTGTTAAATGCTCATCTTTTCTATGACATTAAAAATATTTTTCTGTAATGAAATTGTTTTTCTTATTTAAATGACTTAGCACAAAGTACTAGGTACTTCAAATGTTGATCCTTCTAGAAAACCATCCTTAGTACTGTGTAACCCTGTACTTCTGGAACTATCTTCAGAGCCAAGTCCAGACAGATAACGAGGAGGAACATCACTGAAAAACCTGAGTTGGTTGGCTTTTCTGACTTCTACACAAGGTAAGCCATGAATCAGTAGCACTGATTATTTTTTACTCAACCTCTGAACCACAGAATGCATGTGAGGTAAGACTTTTCTGTTATTTAAAAACCACTGGTGTATCCTGAACGTTAAACATGGCTTGGGTGTCGCCAGGAGAATCAGTAGGCTCGTTGAGGCCCTGCTGTCGGCCTCCAGCGTGTCTGGGCTTCCAGGCTGAAGGTACTTCTCTGGGCACTCAGGGCCTCTCAGCACAGAGGGCTTGTCCCAGGCTCCTGGGTGTTGGCCACTCTGGCAGAGGACTCTCCTACAAGCCTGACATTTTCAAATGATGCAATAACAGACAGACTAGAACTTAACTTTATTTATACATTTTTAATTAAAATAGAGTAGGCATAAGCCAAAGAGAGAGAAAAAAATCAGATAACATGTCATTCTGTGAGCAGGGAGGAGGCAGGAAATGGAACACAAGACCAGGACAGTGTCCTGAGACCGTCGCAGGGCAGCGAGGTTACATACCGTGTAAATGCCACAATCAGGCCTTAGCCCACTTAATCTACACATGAAAGGAGGAGTCAAGGTTCATTCTATTTAGTACAAGAAATGTTACATTAAATATATAGTGCTTCATTTCTCAAAAAGTGGTATCAGTTACTTTTAGAAGAAAGAAGTTCCCACTACACAAGGAAGGACTAGAAAATCTCAAATGCAAGTCAGCAGCTGTGCTAGCTCGGGATGTACTGTCAGACGGCACGGGGCTAGTGTACATCTCAGGTGAATGCAGAACTGCGTCTGGGTTTAGAAAGGCAGCAATTGTTACATTTTGGCTTTTATTCTAGATGCTTAATTTAACTTAGTTAAGGCGACAGTTCAAGCGTATTAAGTGAAGGTAGATAAAATGTAATGACAATCGATAAGTCTCTTGCAGCTACACGCATTGTCTAATAATGCTTACATGGAATGAAACCAGTGTTACTAAGCTGGTGTTACACACAGAACTGAAGAAAAGTAATTCTAAATGCACTATGGTGACACAGTAAAAATGCAAACACAGCACAGAACTAAAGCACTGCTCGATATCAAGGTGAAGGTGATGGTTCTAACAGAGCTGAGCCTGTAGCAGTCATCCTACTCACAAGGCTTGTGAAAGCATTAGGTTTCCAGTAAAGAAACTAGTCTGTGAAAGTCTTTTCAACTGTAAAACCAGGGTAAGGCTACAACTATCTTGATGTCTGAACAAGATAAACTGGATCGAACAGTAAGATTCCCAGCCCTACTGTAAGACAGGAAGTCCTCATGCAGCATATGCTCGCTGGCTCCTAGAAAGCTTCATGTGCATAACAGAAAGGTCAGTTGCCCAAGACGTAAACGGGAGAACTTCCGGCAAGTTTCCAGTGTGCCGTGACTTCTAAACCTCAGGAATGGTGTGATCCATCAAGCTTTTCATAATGCTTGGCGCCATCCTACAAGACAGTTACTTTTATTAGATACTGAGGGTTGGGTTTCTTTTTTCAAAACTGCTACAATGATTCAAGAAAACTCTAATTCAAACTCAGGACTGTTAGCATCAAGTGAGAATGGGGCAGGTTTTTTAATGAGTTCAGCTCTAAGGGTCTCAGGTAATCTAGCAAATAAGCTATCTATCCTGGCCAGTAAGATACAGGTTTAGTCCTTGAATACTTGTATGTTAAGGCTGAATGGTTAAAAAAGACAATGCTATGAACTAGAGGGAAATGTGTGTGGTTTTTCTGGGGTGGGTGGGGAGGCTATCACTGATTTAAGACAAGTGAACTCTTGAAGGATTAGTCCTGACAATTCTCCCCCCAACAACCCCCAGAAGGAGCTAGCTGCATTCTATTCCAGCTTCTGGGTAAACAAAAATTCCATTACAGGAGTTACATTTTTTAATGTTTTAAATATCATTTCCACGTTCAAGGTAGATACTGAAAGGACTGTGCTGGCTGAGCCAGGACAGAACGTAAGATGCTCCCGGGCAGACAGCCCCAGTCACCCCTGTTTTATTCTCTCTCAGCTTCCAGCCCTCACTCCCGAGGACTTCCAAAATGAAAATAATTTAAATACTTCAAATTTCTAAATAATGCCAATGTCATCTACTAAAGAACCAAAGGTTTGAGAAGCTTGAGAATTAAAGAACTACAGAGCCTCTATGAAATCGTATGAGCACAGAATCAAGTCAAAGAATTATCTACTTACCGTTTAATAATGTGTTCAAAGATAAAAGCAGGCATGATTGTAATAGTAACTATATTTCCAGCTGTGGACAATATGTCTGCGATTTGAGAGTCCTGTTGAAAACAATGAAAATTCTGAGAGGCTTTATTAAATTTAAAACTAAGTTATTCTTGGTAAAGAAATATATATGTTCTGAGGTTTTGCTAATGTCTCTAAAATCCTGACTCCTGGTATTTAAATTTTTTCCAGTTTCTTTACCAAGTTTTCACTCATTCATTAGAATCACAACTTCATCAGTGGTAACAAAATTAAGTAAACTATGTTGAATATATTAGCCAACATAGCATTCTTTTTCTAGAGATTAAATAATTGTCCCCATATACAATATTACCACATCCCCTCTGCTAACATTAATTCTTAATGAAAACCTTTAAACCTCAAAATAGTTCTATTTAGGAATTTGTAGAAGGCATAAACCATAAAAATGAAGTACTAATTTGACCATAAACTATTACTTATTTCCTACAACCCTGGACTGAAAAAAGCAATTGGAAAAAACAGCAACCATTCATTCAGAATCTCCTCAACACCTTCACTGCCCAGGTATTCACAGAATTCTAGCTCAAAGGGCTTCAGAGATCTTACCCTGGCCCCCGGCAGAGAGGCCACCATTCCAGAGGTGACATGAGTGCACAGCCAGCACCCGGAAGAACGTCTCCATCTTGGTCAGTAACAGCACCCACAGACAGGCAAATGAGAGAGAGACTTCTAAACTAAACAATACCATGTAGGCTCTGCTCTGACCTTCAGTCCGATGACGTTCTGTCCATTGACCTCACAGATGTTATGTTCCGTGAGAAGACCGTTTCTAGCTGCAGAACTGTCTTTCACAATGGATGTGATTTTTCCATTTTTAAAAACAAAGCCGACGTGTCCAGTACTGTCCTTATGCATGGTAATTGTCCGTTCAAAGGGCCTGTGAGCGTAACAGTTTCAATTAAAATTGTAATTCCAAGGTAAACATTTCAGTGGATTTCCATTATGCTGTACTGGATACTGTTACCATAAATTATTTCAAAACTATTTGAGTTGGTATGTACATCTCGTGTAAAAGTTTAAAACTTCTCTCCATTATGGTTGGACTAACTAATCAAGATTTCCTTCTTTTAAGTGGCAAAGAATTAACACAATGCTTCACGCAGTTTATCATGTGCTTTTTCCTTTAAATTAACATTGGGTTTTAACAAAAATCAGTGTTAAAAATGAATTAACTTTTTAGTATTTCCTGGAGCTTAATTTTTTTAGGAAATGCTTAGAACCTTTACAATACTTCTCACATCTTGATTTTGAAAACTTTGCAAAGGTATTTCTGCTGCAGCAGCAGTAAGATGGAAGCTCCCAGGCCCTTAGAAAGGGAGGAGCTTCAGAAAGATGGCAGCTGCTCTCAGCACTGACACCCCGTTACTGCACACGTTTCATGCAAAATACGAATTTCACATGAAAAAAGCTCACAGCAGTCACGTCTTCCTGGTGATCCAAGTTACTTTTTGAAACTTTGCTCAGATAAGAGCAAAATGTTTACTCAATACCTACCATGTATTGTTCAAAGTGAAAACACAGAGGTAGATAAAAGCCAGTTGAACCAAGATGAACAAAAATGTCAAAGCTAAAAATGTGTTACAGGGTCTGCCCCTCAACCCCCGCGTGGCCGAGAAGGTGGTGGTGTCTGTAGTACACGTACTGAATGTTCCATTAAAACGAGCTGAAGACGACGTACCCCGCCAAGGACTAGAGCCTCACCCACCCAGAAGGCCAGGCTGAGCTTGGGAACCGGCAGGCCCCCATGTATCCACCCTGAGTAGGAAACCGGGGGCAAGGTCCAGACACCTGTTGCTATTACCTTTCTAACCTCTTCTGCTTCCCAGAGAAATGGATTAAGACAGGGAAGGAACTTCTCAAAGGACAAATTTCTGTAAGCTCTGAAATAAGGTGTATTTAAAAACACTATTCTGGTTTTGCAAAGTCAAACTATGTAAGAAAGCAACACAGAACTGCAAGAGTATAGGGCTAATCAATAGCATTTGATTATTTTTCTGCAACAAAATGCTATATTTCCAGAATCTTAAAACCCCAAGAAAATGGAAAACTAGTTTGAATGTCCACACGGAGCGTTTAGTCAGCTCACCTGTCCCGGATGGTCATGGTGATCTTCTCTCCGAAAGCCTGTTTGAGCACCTTGTGCGCGCGGTCCGAGCTCCAGCCAGCACAGTTCTCGCCGTTTATCTGCAGCACCTGGTCCCCAAACCGCAGGCCCACCAGGGAGGACGGAGAATTGGCCTGGACAAGCTGAACAAATATACCCTGGAGGACGGAAATCACTAAGTAAGTGCTGGAAAATCAGGAACCAACTGTTTAGGCAGCTACTCTAGTGATTTTTTTTTTTAAAAAACAAATTATATGAGTGTGTTTCATTACCCCCAGGAAGGAAACTGAAAATGCTATCAAGGCAACAGTAAGATCTGAGTGGTAATTTCTACCTCACCTGACCAACTTCCATCATCCCCTCCACCTTGGAATAAAAAGACTAAGGAAAATAAAGTCAGATTACTATAATAAATGTAAGGTTCCATGAGTCTGACAGAATACCAAACAGGTATTACTGTACCTGATCATTATTTAGGGGGAAAGACAGTAAAGTGTTAGAAGTTTCATTTTAAAAAAGTAATAGGTTAAGGTCAGAACTTTACCTTTTGAGCTGAAGAATTCCTTTAGCCACTTGCTAAATTATGCATAATCACTACTATTAAACAGCCTAAAAAGGTGGGCACACGTAATACCACCCCTGTTCTTAAAAACCTATGAGTAAATACAGAAAACTCAAGCACAGTTAACTGAGAACTAAACCCATGGAATATTTTTACCCATGTAAACTCAATCTCAGATGCTAAACACTATAAATAAGCCAAGTATAAAAGGCACACGCCAGGTAAGAGATGAAAGCGACCACAGGCTGCACCCCTTCTCCTTCCTGAGCGCCCTCAGATTCGGGGCCGCGCATCTCGTACTTGAGGGCAGCACCCAGCAGAGAGGCCACACCCACAAGCTCGGCCACTGGACAAACCACTGCAAGGACAGCTGCTGCAGGGGTGGAGCTGGGGAGTGTGGTCTCTCTCTAGGATGGAGGAAGAGAGGGCAGTGAAGTGCGAGCTTCCCAGAGCTGCACACTCATGGGTCTCACACGAGCCACAAGTGTGCAAGGACACAATGGCCTCAGCCTCTGGGGAGGCAGGCGGGGCCAGGGACTGGCCTCAGACATCTTCCGCCAGGCGCCACATCTTACTGTGCAAAGGCTGGATGAGCTGCGCTAATGAGACCGAAGACTGAAAAGAAGCCCAATAAAGAACTCGGAAACCCACAGATCAGGGTAAAGACTCAGCCCCTCCTTAGCAATCCTAAATGCTTCCCCACAGAGTAACCAGGTTTCGTTTCTTCCATCTGGTAAGGTGAGAGGTAAAGTAATGTACTTTAGAAAGTCACTGTTGCCTAGAAAATACCCCATGAAAGTCAAATTCAAGGATGGAAATAACAAACCTAAAACCACATTACAAGTCTTATGATCCTCTTTTAGTTTAAAAATACACAAGACCACTGACCCTCACTTACCAGTCTTAACTTCCACATGTTACCCTATTTCAATGCCAGCATTCTCCTTGTATGAACTATGTTATAATACACGCAGACTAGTGAACTTTATTCCAGAAAAAGGACTCAAAAAAAATTCATCCATGGTAATGCTCAAGTCCCAGCTCTGCCTCTTCAGAACAGGGTAGCATCTCACGTAGAAAAGCAGATTAAAAGTATTCCTGATTAGAGAGCACCATTACAATCCATTAAAGTATTTACATTTTAAATTATAACACGGTCACTTAACAGCTAATCAGACGAGTACTGAAAGCACTCACGTTGTCTATGGATTTCAGCCTGAGCCCGATCTTCCCGTCTTGATCCTTACACAAGATGACTTCTCGGATCCCTTGCTTAATCTCCGCTCTGCGGATCCCAGGGTCGCCACCAGTGACGGGGGCCACCATGTAGTTCACGCTGGAAGGCCGCGCCACCAACTGCTGACAGAGACACATGCATCATGTCAGTATCTGCAAACACTCGCCCCGAGAAAACCCAGTGATCACTGAATATATTCTGTTGTGGTTTCCTAAAATGTAATCTGCCCATTATTTCCTTCAGATCTGAGTTTTGCAGGTAACTTACCCCCCAGACACCATCTCCAGCAGACTCAATGACTCTGTCGCCTGATGAATTCTCTGGCATTTGTTTTATGTGTACCCTGGCTTGTTTTCAACTCAAATATATTATCCTTGAACTTTATAAAGGCTGTACCTTACTTTTGAAATTCATACAGCATCTTCCTGAGGGTTCTTTTATATGGCCTGATCTTCAACAATGTACCCCTTTCAGAGTTTTTATTAAAAGAGGCAAACTTCTTACCTCACAGCTCCACTGTGAGGACTAAAAGTACCTGTTATTCAAGTGCTGACACACACAAGGCAAGTGTTATTTTTCGTCCTTTAGTAAACATCTGTGGATTAACCAACTGTATGGAGGAGAATAGCTGTACTAAGGACTCCGTTAGGTACCAGGCCTCACATTCCTTATTTTTTTTTCTTGACCAAAATCAGTTTATTGCTTTAAGTGGACCCTTTTCTCTACCAAAGACAGTGAGGGAAGAGCATATTTGTTACCAAGGCGTCTTAACTGGAACCTGTCATGAAAAGCTCTGGTCTGACACCTGTGATGCTCAGAGCAGCCATGATGGGGAAGAGAAACCTCAGCCACGCGCAAACACAGGCTGCGAAGGTCTCCGCTCAGAAACTCAGTCACTAGGACACCACACACACACACACAGCCATACTACAAATCAAGCACAATACCAGAAAATACAACTGTTAAAGAATTACAAAAATTCGATGATTATAGCTATAAAAGCATAGAAATCAGGCAACGGGACAGAAAAAACTAGGCAAATGAATTGAGTTTAGCTGGAATATAGGACAAATGGGAGGAGCTTTGGAGTATTACGTTTGGAAAAGAATTGTTTTCCACCAAGTACAGTTAAGTGCTTACTCGGTGTTCTTACTATGATCCATATGACCAACACATGACCACTGCCCCCTCCTGCTAAGGGCAACTATGACCACTGTCTACTCTTGCCCTTCTGTTTGTCCTCCACACAGCAAGCACAGAGACCCTTTTTTTAACGAATCAATTGTATCTATCATTCCCACAACTCAGACCCCCAACCCCTTACCCTGTCCACAAGGCCACAGACCACCTGGCCTGACAGCCCTTCCAATGCCAACCCCCCAATGCATTTGCTACCATGTTCTGTCTCATCTGCCCATCACCTAGATCTTGTCTCACAGGTCTCTCAAGTTCATTTCTGCCTGAAAGCCCTCAAGGTCTCTGCACACACTGGCTAGTAAAGCTGAATGTACTTACTATGGTTCCCTTACCAGAAAATATCTGTTGAGCATCAGCTGTATGAAGACAGAAGCCTGTGGACACACTGAAGCGGGGGCAACAACAAGCGTCACACACTGTCTGCCCTCCCAGACCCCGTGTGCTGAGCCCTCTTCTGTCAGGACCCCGCACGGGGAGGAGGTGCCAGTGCCTGCCCCTTCCTCTCTGCCTCCTGCTCCTGCCAGTACTGCCTGGGGCCAGCCCTTCCTGCTGCTGCCAGCAGGTGACTCCAGTCCCTAGACACTCCCAGAACAGCACCCGTCACAGGGCCCCTCCCCTGAGGAGCAGCTCACAGGGCTCTTCCACCAACACAGTCAGCTCTGAGAACTATAACCCCCACCCTGTGTGCCCCCGTTCTAGGAGAAGCAGCTACTTTCTGTGTTCCACTTTTGCTTTTTCAATTCTTCAACCTCTCTGATTTCTTGCTATCTCTGTTAAAAAATCTAGTGTGATTTCTGTTGTCCCAACTGGACCCTGACTGATGTAAGCAAGTTTTCAATAAATATCTGGTGAATAAATTGAAAGCCAGATACTGTATTAAGCATGCAGGTCATGGCAACAACAGAGACATAAAGGCTGGCTTCATGAAGTTATGCATTTACCTATGACAAGTACTATGAGGGATTATAGTCTTACAGAAATAATCTTAACAAAAGACTGAGACACACTATATTTAAGCCAGGAATTTGGGGTCAAACTATAAGAAGCTTTAAACTTAAAAAGATTATGAGCAAAACAGTGGTAACAGACCTGAATTTGAGAATGATAAAGTTAGCAGTAGCAGTATTCATTGATATAAGTTAGTGGAGGAGTTACTGGAGAAAGAGACAACTGTAACAATCTAGGTTAGAGGTAGAAACACATGGACGGGGCTATAGCAGGGCTACAATGTGAATAACATGAATATAAGAAACACAGCAGAAGCAGAATCACTAGGTCTACAACTAAATGCAGAAGACAAAGGAGAATGAACCAGTTAAAGGCAACTGAGTCTTTAACTCCTAATAAATTAGAAAAGTGGTAACAGCACAGAAGGAAGTAGACTGTGTAAAAAGCAATACCTAGAAGGCAATCCTAAGAAGAGATCAATGCTAAGGCTATAAATTTGTGAGTTCGCCACAAAGACGAGTTAGCTTGTATCTGTGTAAAGTATGATTTTATATAATTCAGAATGAATTACGTTATACATACCCCCTGACTTGGTGCTCCAGGGACCAAGGCCATATTTGCACGTATTTCTTCTTCATTTAAACTCAGGCCCATGTACTGAGAGAGCTCTGGATATAGCTTAGGATAGAGATCTAATAATGAATGAGTAGAGAGAAAAAATTACTAGAACATTTTAAAAAAACATTGTTATTATGGACTTTTACTTGTATTTAAAAAAATCACTAAAAAAAGTTTAAAAACTTAAAAAAAATCACATTTATTTTATAAAATCTAGGATGAATTTATATTAGTAATCTGGAAAACCCCTTTTTCTGTAATGATAATTAGAAACGGAAAACAAAAATAAAAGTGAAAGTATGAAGACATTTTAACTGAAACCTCAGACTTCTAAATACTCAAGACTAGAAATAACTTTTCCAAGTTATCTTGCCTTTTCTTTCTCTTAAACCTATTAGGAATTTTCTACCCATACCACTGATTCTCCACTTAAGAACAACTGACCAAAATGTACACTTCAAATCAGCTACATTTTAATTCATTCAGTAAACACAGCTATAAAATGATTCTTCTATAAAAAAAATGAACTGTGGAAAAAAAAAATCAAAGCTTATAAATTTATTTAGTGTCATATCACTTTAAGAATACACAGCAATGAAATCTTTGAAACAGTACATTTAAATATTAACAGTATTTAACTAAACAGTAGAGTTAGAAACCATTTACAAAAGCTCTTTATGTGATTTATGGATTTTCTAAAGGAAACAATGTTATAAGATGACAGGCCATAAAAACCTATTTAACACTCCTCTTGTATGTTTTTAAAAAATTTTTTTCATTTTCTACTGGAATAGAGCTGATTAACAATGCTGTAGCAGTTGCAGGTGGACAGCAGAGGGACTTGGCCATACACATGCATGCATCCACTCTCCCCCAACTCCCCTCCCATCGAGACTGCCACACCTTTTGTATCTGAAGTCATATTATTTAAGAGTTCTGTCCTGAATTCCTATGGATTTAGAAGGAAAAGGGACCAGGGAGAAGGATATGGAGTCAGGGTAGAGACTCCAGGATTTGGGAAGTTCCCCCAAAGGAGAACACTATCAATCCCCACAGCCCTGGAAAGACAGAGGACAGTTCAGTGAGTTACATCTTTTCATAAATGAATCACTCCTAAGTGAAGGACTTGCAAAGGGTGAAATTTAAGTAACAATTTTCATTAAGTCATAAAACATACTTTCATAGTCACAGTTCACTTTCTTGATTAAAGGGTTGTTTTGAAATAAACATTTTTATCATCTTACTACTAGAGCTTTAACACCCAATTTCATGCTGTGTAAGTTAAAAAAAAAAATATATATATATATATCCTGGATTCTCAATTTCAGTAAAAGAAGGCTTAACAAGTATCTCTGTTCAAGGAGAAGGAACCCAAATAATAAACCTACTTCCATCTTGCGAGACGGGAGCAGAGGCTTCAGATAAAATCGCTGGGTTGGCAGGGTTTGCAGAAAAGGCAGTCTGAGCCTGAAAAAGAAAAAAAGAAAATTCTAATAACACTCTATAGTGACTTACCTAAACTTCTCATATAACTTAAATCCAGTAATTTCAAAAAAGAAAACACCTAAAACCCTTTACTTTTATACAAGAAATTCTAATTTCAAACACTTTAGCAATGTATTTTCAAAGAAAATCCACAAATCAAAAATATATTATAAATATTTAACACTATTAAAAAAAAACTAGACTAAGCACCATTCTACATATAACCAACATTTCACAGTGCTACTGCAAATACTTTCACAATGTATTATGAAATGATAGTTACACTTTAATTAGTCTAAGTGAAAGTACCTTCTTTACCTAAAGAAAAAGCTTAACCATATTTACATAAGTATACATCAGGAGAACACCTAAAAATTTAAATACTTAAGTTGCTAATATTTATTTTGCCATTTCAGCATATCCCAATGAAATGTTTATCTACGTTATCAAGTATAAGGAAGGAGGTGTTCAGTCAGTCAATTCAGTCGCTCAGTTGTGTCCAACTCTTTGCAACACCAGGGACTGCAGCACACTAGGCTTCCTTGTCCATCACCAACTCCAGGAGCTTACTCAAACTCATGTCCAAAGAGTCGGTGATGCCATCCAACCATCTCATCCTCTGTCATCCCCTTCTTCTCCTGCCTTCAATCTTTCCTAGCACCAGGGTCTGTTCCAATGAGTCAGTTCTTCGCATCAGGTGGCCAAAGTACTGGAATTTCAGCTTCAACATCAGTCCTTCCAATGAATATTCAGGACTAATTTTCTTTAGGATGGACTGGTTTGGTCTCCTTGCTGTCCAAGGGACTCTCAAGAGTCTTCTCCAACACCAAAGTTCAAAAGCATCAATTCTTTGGCACTCAGCTCTCTTTATATTCCAACTCTCACATCCATACATGACTATTGGAAAAACCATAGCTTTGACTAGATGGACTTTTGTTGGCAAAGTAATGTCTCTGCTTTTTAATATGCTGTATTAGTTAGTCATAGCTTTTCTTCCCAGGAGCAAGTGTCTTTTAATTTTAAGGCTACGGTCACCATCTGCAGTGATTTTGGAGCCCCCCCAAGTAAAATCTGTCACGTTTTCCATTGTTTCCCCATCTATTTGCCATGAAATGATGGGACCAGCTGCCATGATCTTAGTTTTCTGAATGTTGAGTTTAAGCCAACTTTCACACTCTCCTCTTTCACTTTCATCAAGGGGCTTTTTAGTTCCTCTTCACTTTCTGCCATAAGGGTGGTATCATCTGCATGTCTGAGGTTATCGATATTTCTCCCAGCAATCTTGATTCCGGCTTGTGCTTCAATCAGTCCAGTATTTCTCATGATGTACTCTGCATATAAGTTAAATAAGCAGGGTGACAATATATAGTTTTGCCGTACTCCTTTCTCAATTTGGAACCAGTCTCTTATTCCATGTCTAGTTCTAACTGTTGCTTCTTGACTGGCATAGAGGTTTCTCAGGAGGCAGGTCAGGTGGTCTGGTATTCCTATCTCTTTAAGAATGTTCCACAGTTTGTTGTGATCCACACAGTCAAAGGCTTTGGCATAGTCAATAAAGCAGAAGGAGACGTTTTTCTGGAACTCTCTTGCTTATCTGATGACCCAACAGGTGTTGGAAATTTGATCCCTGGTTCCTCTGTCTTTTCTAAATCCAGCTTGAACATCTGGAAGTTCACAATTCACTTACTGTTGAAGCCTGGCTTGGAGAATTTTGAGCATTACATTGCTAGCATGTAAAATGAGTGCAACTGTGTGGTAGTTTGAGCATTCTTTGGCATTGCCTTTCTTTGGGATTGGAATGAAAACTGACCTTTTCCAGTCCTGTGGCCACTGCTGTGTTTTCCAGATTTGCTGGCATATTGAATGCAGTACTTTCACAGCATCATCTTTTAGGATTTGAAATAGCTCACCTGGAATTCCATCACTTCCACTAGCTTTGTTCATAACAATGCTTCCTAAGGCTCACTTGACTTTGCATTCCAGGATATCTGGCTCTAAGTGAGTGATCATGCCATCATGGTTATCTGGGGCATAGAGATCTTTTTTGTAGTTCTTCTATGTATTCTTGCCACCTCTTCTTAATACAAAGGCTTCTGTTAGGTCCATACCATTTCTGTCATTTATTGTGCCCATCTTTGCATGAAATGTTCCCTTGGTATCTCTAATTTTCTTGAAGAGATCTCTAGCCTTTCTCATTCTGTTGTTTTTCTTTATTTCTTTGCACTGATTACTGAGGAAGGCTTTCTTATCTCTCAGTGCTATTCTTTGGAGCTCTGCATTCCAATGGGTGTATCATTCCTTTTCTCCTGTGTCTTTAGCTTCTCTTCTTTTCTCAGCTATTTGTAAAGCCTCCTCAGACAACCGTCTTGCCTTTGTGCACTTTTTTTTCTTGGGGATGTTCTTGATCACTGCCTCCTGTACAATGTAACGAACCTCCGTCCACAGTTCTTCAGGCACTCTATCAGATCTAATCCCTTGAATCTATTTGTCACTTCCACTGTATCATCATAAGGGATTTGATTTAGGTCATAACTGAATAGTCTCATGGTTTTCCCTACTTTCTTCAATTTGAGTCTGAATTTGGCAATAAGGAGTTCTGATCTGAGCCACAGTCAGCTCCTGGTCTTGTTTCTGCTGACTCTAACAGAGCTTCTCCATCTTTGGCTGCAAAGAATATAATCAATCTGATTTCAGTTGACCATCTGGGGTTGTCCATGTGTAGAGTCTTCTCTTGTGGTGTTGAAAGAGGGTGTTATGTTATACCAAGTAGAAAAATATTACAAAGTATGCAAAATGCATACTTAATCACTGACATAACAGTCATGGTAAAGTAATGTAGTTTATGTGTTAAAACTTACCAAAACTTTGAAAACATATACACTTAATACTGGTCAGGGGCAAGTATGCTAGGAGTTCCCCTCAGGGCTGCCTTCACAGCCCATGTCGTATGGAGTGTTCCTTTTTCCCTTACAGATATATCTGAGCTCCTCAAGCAGACATATATCACTGCTGGCAGTTAAGTTGTAAGATCCAGATGTAATATCATTTTTCACTTAATCAAAAATATACTGGTCAAGTGACAGGGATTTACACCTATACTCTTTATCACCAAGCTCTGAAACTGATGCTAAGAGCAGTCCCAAAGACGCCTGGAGAGACGGAACATTAATTAAATAAGGAAGTCCACAAAAGCACTGCAAGTACATCACTCATTTGGATTCCAAATGTTCTGATATGACTGTTATTGAGTCATTCTTTGTTACTGTTTCATAATGTCACAATCTAAATTCAAATAAAATGCAGCACACAAATCTTTATAATTTTAAATATATCCACAACCTCAAAATATGCTGAATTTTGAAAATTCTCTCACCAACTATCAACTAAAGAAGCTAGTAGCCAGTGGATTGCTTCTTGTATAAACTCCAAGAAAAAAAAAAATACTGTTCCTCACTAAAAAGAACGGAGCTATCAAAGTCATGAAAAGACATGGAGGAACCTAAAATGCACATTACTAAGAGAGTGAAGCCAATCTGAAAAGGCAAATTATAGTATGAGTCCAACCCTCACATTCTAGAGAAGGAGGGAGGCCTGGACAGAGCATGAGGACATGCGGGAGTGAGCGTGACCTGCATGACACCGAGCGGGGGCTCCACACCCCCACACACTTGTGCAAACCCACAGAGGGGACACAAGTGCAGCTGTGGACTTGGGGAGGCAGCCACGTGTTTGGGCAGGTGACTGTCACATGTGTACTGCTCTGGCGAAGACGCTGCTGGTGTAGGGCGAGAGGTGTGGGGTTCAGGTCAAGGGGGGGAGGGCGCACAGGGACGGGGCACTGAGACAGAGACTGAACCTTGCATCACTTCTGCTGTGAACCTAAAACCGCTGTGAAAAACAGAATTTACTAACTTTAAAAAACTGATCCTTTTTACACTGGTCTATTATTTCTATTCTTTCATTCATTGCTCTTGTTCTTATCCAAGGAATACTGAAGTAAGCTCTCCGAACACAAAGTTACATATTTAATTACTATATAATTTGTAGTAAAAATAAAAGAAAGATAGTACAACAAAGGCTTAAGGACTATAAGCCATTAAATGCAGCAGAATATTCCACACTCACTTGAAATCTCAAACTAGTTAAAGAAAAGCGGGGACGGTGGGGGGGAATGTTGTTTCTACCACTACAGAAAGCATGAGACACCATACTCGCGGAGCCGCCAGCCGACCTCTGCTCACGGTGACGCGACACTGTTTCTCAGTCTACTACGCGCAGGGGTGGCTCCTCTTTGAGACTCACAGAGGACAGAGAGGCGCAGGGACCGTACGATGCCCAAAGCCACAGCCCTATGCTTACTGTGAGACAGTTATAGAGTATGAACTGCCAAGTCACTCCTGCGGTGCGAAAGGTCAGATTAGAAAATGACTACTACCTTTACAGAAGCGCCTCACAAACGAACACCCAAGTTAACACCTACCACAGAAAATGAAGAAAAAATAAAACAGCAGCAGTCCAAGATGTTACTGGCTAGGTTGGGAATCTTTTTAAATCCAGTCAGAATTTAAAAACCATGTTTCCCCCTCCTTACTCTCTGTCACATCTCCAGGCAGCTAGCTTTGTGCTCAGCACGTAAAAGGCTTTGAAATGGAAATATCCATACAACCTTGAAGAGCTTGAACAGCTCAGCCTGAGGTGGACTGCAGCCTTCTTCATTTTCTGATCCAACATTTGCCAATATCAACTCTTTCCTTCTTTTTCTGCTGCTTTCAAGATAAAAAACCTCTGCTCAAAGTCTATGGTGGTTTAGGTTCAATTTCATAAAAACTAACAAAAAAGGACAAAAAGGAAATGAGTCATTCTCTCAGACCCATCTGCAGATCCTATCACTTAGTGCTCTGATGTCATAGTAATGGCTTAACTGTTAAAGGTAAATATTTCAAATAAAAGCTTTTTAAAATAGAAAGTATACTTGTTCAGATGACCTGTGTAGAAATAAAAACCACATGAGAAAAATAATGACAAAATAGCAAAGAAAAAACAGATTTGAGATGACTGAATAAACCACTTAAAACTGTCAGGCATCAAAGCCTTGGCAACTGAACAGATTTCGGAGATTCTACAAATCACCCATCAATACCCATAGACAAGGGATGATGAGATATATATGTTCATGATCTCCCCTACATTCATCCAATCACCGCCACATGGCTAACAATTTCAGCCACACATTTGTTACTATTTTTGCTGATTTTTCCCTACCCTTAAAGAACATTTTGTCTAAAAAACACTTGCATTCTTCTGTTCTTCTCACAAGTTTGTAATAAACATTTTATGCTAATTAATTAGTAAGTCAATCTCATTTAGAGTAAACTGAGGCCAAGACCTCTAGCAAAATGATTTTTAGGGTAAGAAGCTTTGAAGTACTTTAGCAACTCAAACATTTCATCACATTTATCATATCAAAAAGATTTCTGGAATAAACTGTAACAGGGAGTTTAATTTATCTTGTCAAATTAGAAAAACAAATAACAGCTGAAGAAGTTCAGAAATAAAAAGTTTATGAAAGACCAAGTTGAAAGTAAACTGAAACAGGATGGTTCACTAAACACTACAATCATCTCTAGTTAAAAAGAATAACAACAACAACAAAAAGAGTAACAAAAATTTACAGAACAGCAAGACTTGATCCCAATCCCAAACTTTCTCAAGCAGAAGCAATTATCTTCGAAGCTAATACTCAAAGGAGTACAATAACGCCTGACTTAATGAAAGTGTTAGAATCACTGTGCTGTCTTACACAGTCACTTGGAGCAGGATTCTGTTGCTGTAGCAGACTGTCTGCTGCTTACTTTTAAAAGACCACACATTGCTCAGCTTTCACTGTGCTCCTTACACTACTCCTCCTCCTAAAGCAGTATGCACCATCCTGTTTCGATAATGTTTAACCTCGTAGAAGACAAAGAATTACTTCAAAGACTGGTCATCCCTGAAAACCCAACAGCACATGTACGAATTTTAAACAAGACAATGAACACCTAAGAATTTGGAGTATATATTACCAACTTTAAAATGTACTTAAATTAAACCCAGTCATAAAACCAAGCTATTTCTGAAGAGTTTTAAGTCCCATTTCAAAGGAAAAATATCTCGTGCCCATTAATTCACAGTGAAATGAAGAAATCTCTAGTTTTCTAACGTTCTCGTTAGAAAAACTGAGTTTATACAGTGTAAAATTGAACAAATACATCTGCTATTAAAGTTTCTCGCTTCACTTCACCTATAATCAGAATGTATGGTAGAGAACATGGAAGAAATAAAGTATTTAAAACATACCTGAATCACCTTGTCTACCTTCAGGTCTTCAAGAGATGGGTAGAGAGACATTTTTGCAGGATTTTTCTAAAGAAAAACAACAACAACAAAAGTCTATGATTCAGACTTCATTGAAATTTAAATAGTACATGGAGCCAGCAGCATACACATAAACATGTGTAAGTCATTTAACACAAGATTTAAATTGCAAAACAAAAAAATATGACCATCTAGTTATACTAAAAATTGCTGACTGATGGTTGCCAACTACCTTTCTCTCGAGCTATATCCATTGCAAATGTTAAACTTCCCTGAAATAAAAAAAGTCCCTTCATTTCTATAGTTTAGAAAATCAAAGAACAATTATGTGACTCATCTAGTTTACACAAACAAGGGCTTAGCAACTGAGTGAGAATTACATCCTCCTAATAAAAATCTACAAGAGCTGATACATGTTATCTATGTACAAAACCTCATTATTATGAAAATATATATACACACACACATATTACATAAGTATATATATAAAATAATACACACCATAGGAGACATGAATGAAATAGAGGAGGAATAAAAGGGAAAGGAATTTTTATATTCTAAACATTCCTATACTTTTCAATGATTTTTAGTGACCATGAATTGCTTTTTGTAGTGATTTAAAACAAAATTCTCAAGGTATTAAAGGCATATATACTCCAAAACTTTGTTTAGGTATTTTGAGATGAATACTTCCTTGAAGCCCAACAAAACAGAACATATTCTAAATTGGTATAGGGGTTGATACTCTAACTGATTGCATCCCAATGAAAACTCACCCACGACTGGCTGTTCTGTGAAGATGGAGACAGGCCCTTTAAATGCTGCTCTTCTCCAGCTGGGAAGATGCTAAGCTTTGTCAATGGGGAAGCTGGAGGTACAGTGAGGAGAAGGGGGGTTTTCTCCCAACTTCCAGTGTCCTCCTCCAACCAGGCCACTGCAGGGAGCAGCAGCGAAGGTCCCCAGCACTGCTGAGCAGGTTCCCAGCACAGGGGCACCAACAAGGCACTCCCCATTCCATTCCCCATTCACTTCTGGGATCCATTCAGTCGATGTTTTCGGTGATTTTTCACTTTCTAACTTATGAATAATGCTAATATTGCTAATGAGCATTTACACCCCAGTTTTTATATAAACATAATGTTCAACTGTCTTCGTACACAGCTAAGAAGAGAACTGCCAGGTTATAAGGTGACTCTGTATTTAACTTTTTGAGGAACTGGTTTCTGAAGTGATTGCACTATTTCACATTTCCACCAACACGTGTGAGGGTTCCAATTTTTCCCTAACTTGGCCAATACAACACCGTTGTCCCTCGGTTTCTGAAGGCACTGGTTCTAAGAGTCTCCCCTGCATACATGGAAGTCTGTAGATGCTCAAGTCCCTTATGTAAAAGGGCTCATACACACTTGCTATTGTCAGTCTTTTCAATTATAGCCATCCGAGTGGATGGACAGCAGCACCTCATTGTAGATTTGATTCCTATTTCCCTAATAACTCATAATGCTGAGCATCTTTCGTGAACCTAGATGGCCAATCTGTATATCTTCTCCGAGGAAACATCTATTTAAATCCTTTGCCTACGTATTCTTTTTGCTTGCCTAACCGCCCTGGAATAGAACATCCAATAAAACGCTGAAGTAGCATGATACAGTTTTGAAGAGGAGAGGTTTGTGAATAAAATGCAAATTCTTGAAAAAGCACAATCAAAATATGTCAACTCTACTAATCCAGGAAAACAAAACAGTTATGTTTTGTGTCTCCCAAGATCAGTTCTCTAGAAGTTTTCTCCTTAATCACATTTTATTGACACTTTCAACCACTGTATCAACATCATAAACAAAATCATTCTAACTTCACTGAAATTAATGTTGACTAGCAATCCAGGTGTTAGTTCTATTCTTGGTTCTGCCACTGGTCAGGGCCTGCCACTGGTCACCTACAAGATCCTTTTTTTTTTTTTTTTTCCCATGAAAAATGAACTGAATTTAAAACTCTGGTTTAAAACTCAGAGTAGTTTTCTAAAAATTTTTTCCCCATAGAAGTTTTTCTTCAACTATTAACTGACACTGTTTGAACATCTCTGGGGTCACTCATTACTCCCCCTCCCACCAACACACACACATTCAGGCCCAGAGAAGATACAGCATCTTTTAAAACAGCAGCAAGTATCACCCCAACTTACACTCTAAAAATTCAGTTTAAGTAGTTGACCTTCAATCTCACTATTCTTATGAAATACAAATGATTCCTCAATGATTTTACCTGAAACGATTTTTGTGGTCTCATCTCATCCAATTTCATTCCAAACATTACAATGTTCCGGTCCAGCACTACACTCCATTTCCCACCCAGGTCACATGCTTCTGTGCCTCGGGATCTTTGTAAAAGCTTTGTCTTCTCCCTGGAATGTCCTTCCAGGGTTTTCCATCACAATCTTAGTCAAGGGCCTCTTCTGTGAGGTCACCTTTGATGACCTAAGTCTGACATTTCTCTCAGTTCAGCAGTTTCCCTCTGCCTTTCAGTATAGCTATTTTATGTTTAACTCTGGCTACTTGAGATCAAGGACCATATTTGCCTAACACAATGCCTATTCTGACAGAAAACAAATGTTCATTAAATATTTTAGACAATATCATCAAAATAAGGGAGAGCAAAATAACTGTCTTATAAGTTTACTGCTTCATTGGGTTTTTGGTGGGTTTCTTTTTGCCATGCAGCTTATAGGATCTCAGTTCCCCACCAGGAACTGCACCCGGGCCACGGCCATGAAAATCCAGGATCCCAACCACCAGGCCACCAGGGAAATCCCAACAAGTCCACTACTTTGAACAACACTGTTAACAGCTTTCCATGAGAACAATAAATTCTTACATTATTTCTCTGAATCACTTGGACGGTGTATTTAAACCTCTGACCTAATGCGAAGTGTGAAAAACACTCAGACCTCTGTGAAGAACCACAAAGCTACTGGATATCCTTTCAATTATGGTTGGAATTTCAGAATGACCACTAATGAGATTTAAGAGGATTCTGAAAATACCGGCATTACATCAGTGTCAGAACTCTCACTTCACTCTCACTTAGGACTCTATCAGATAAACACTACACTGTAGCAAGTGAAGAAAGGAGTCTCGGTCCAGGCCTTCCCTTTGGCTGCCTGGGGAACCAGGAGGAGGGGAGCTTAGTTCTCAGCGCTCCAGGCATCAGCAGGCACACCCCTCTGCATCCACTCCAGCTCCATCACAACATTCCTCACTGTGACAGCATCTTCGCTGGTCTAACTCCTGGGAAGAACTGGCACTCCTCGTTGAACCCTAGCCCAGATCTGGCCCACTCTATGCTTTCTGCAGCCTCCTTGAAACTCTGTGCCTCGTTTAAAGCCTCTGTACCCCTGTGCATCCTGTTGTCGTCATTCAGTGGTGTCCAACTCTTTGCAAACCCGTGGACTGCAGCATGCCAGGCTTCCCTGTCCTTCACCATCTCCCAGTTTGCTCAAACTCATGTCCATTGAATCAGTGATGCCATCCAACCATCTCGTCCTCTGTCGTCCCCTCTCCTGCCTTCAATCTTTCCCAGCATCAAGGTCTCGTGCAATGAGCCGGCTCTTCATATCAGGCAAGCAAAGTACTGGAGCTTTAGCATCAGCCCTTCCAATGAATATTGAGTGTTGATTTCCTTTAGGACTGACTGGTTTGATCTCCTTGCTGTCCAAGGGACTCTCAAGAGTCTTCTCCAACACTGCCCCCCAATTCGGTTTCTACTAAGAAGCTTCTCAATGCTTGGAACAGTTTCAGGGTTTTTCCAGAACATCTAAAGACAAAAAATACTTGACGATTCTGCCTCAGCATTAAGATTTCTGACCTCTACCTCCTCAGGGCAATGTTGCATAACTTCCTTTAAATATGCACAATGACCAAAGACCTCAGGGACTCAAATACCATGGTGGTACCTGTGAACATCTTTCTAGCTGCAATGCTCTGATTCTTGAAGTAGGAAACATGCTGGTAAAGTAGTCTAGTTAGTACTACCTAAAATGGCAGTACTCATCATTTTGAGTTACTGACTCATTCCGTCCCTCAAACCACCCACTATAACTGGTCTCCCCCTTTTAAAATGGTGTGATCAGGGGTTTCCCTAGTGGTCCAGTAGCAAGACTCCACACTCCCCATGCAGGCAGTCCGGGTTCAATGCCTGGTCAGGATGCTAGATTCCACAAGCAGCAACTAAAACATCCTGAGTGCTGCAACTAAGACCCAGCATAGCCAAATAAATACATTTTTTAAAACCATGCGGTCATTTAAAGTTAGAACAGTACTTGTCTACTTGTTTAGTCTTAAGTTGTTTTTTTAAGAAATCTCGGGATGATGAAAATTCAGGATTGCAGAACCACCTATCTTAAAAAAAAAAAAAAATACATGGCAACACATCAGGTGCTCTGATTTTTGTAGCTGTCACCAGAGACACCCCGATCGCCGGGCTCTGGTGGCCAGCAAGACGTCTGTTCACGGGTCCCACAGGACTGCAAGTGCTCCTATGGATGAGGAGCAGGTGACTGGGCTGGAGGGCGGTGGTCATGACGGCCGCCTGGAAGGGACGGAACCCATACGACACACTCACCCCAGAGGCAGCTTCAGGTACCCAGGGAGACCCTAACGGAGCCCCCACCACTGACCGGCCAGGAGCGGGCTGGGTCTGTGAGGAGGACCACAGGGCTGTGAGCTGGTCCTGGCTGCACCCAGGTGCGACCCTGCAATGGTCCAACTGTGAGACCCATTTCAAGTGGGTACCCCATCAGCTGGCCTACTGAGAAAACAGTTCTTCACAGGTTCTCTCCAGGGCACAGTGTAAAGACAGCAGATTGAATACACCCCAGACTCTCGAGAAGAGATCTATTACCTTATCTTCATAGCTGTGGCCTAAAGTGCAAGCAGGCTTCTAATTAAACATACACCCAGGGGCTGTAATTCTCTCCAAAGACTGGCAGGGCCAGCAGGCCCCATCTCTGCATCTCCCTCTGCCCCATCCGAGGTAGCCAGTGTCTCTGAGAAAGGACCCAGTACCAGGGTACTTGTCTGTCACCCACAGGGAACATCCCTGGACAGCCTGGCTCCAAAGTCAGCAGGGCTTGTCTTCCTCAGTTCCACAGAACTGCAGCAAACAGAGACACAGGTAACTGGCTCTCCTGCCAGGCTCAGAGCAGAGGGAGCATTTACGTACTTTAAAAGCTGCTGCCTGAGGGTCAGTCTGGCTTCCCACCAGCCTGAATTTATGTGCTGACTGCAATTCTCCCCTTTGGGCCAGTGACAGACCCTGGCACAGCCTCAGCTACTGAGGGCCGAAAGCAATAAAGCAGGCTGCTTGGAAAATTAAAAGGGTATGAGATACAACACGGTACAAGTGCAGGGTTGAATGAGAAAGCTCATCTCCTATATGAGACCAGTCGTTCAAGACTAGATGGGGTGTCTGTTTTATCTAAACAAAGGGTGTCAAGAAAAATGAAGAAACAAAAGAACAGAATCCAAACAGAAGACCAAGATAAAACCTCAGTTAAAAAAAAAAAAAAAAACTTAATAAAAAATTGGGCTTCCCAGATGGCACTACTGGTAAAGAGCCTGCATGCCAATGCAGGAGACATAAGAAACATAGGTTTGATCCTTGGGTCAGGAAGATCCCTTGGAGGCAGGCATGGCAACCCACTCCAGTATTCTTGCCTGAAGAATGCCATGGAAGAGGAGGCTGGCAGGCTGCAGTCCATGAGGTCACAAAGCATCAGATGTGACTGAAGGGACTTAGTACACACAAGTGATTTACCCGATAAGGTTTTAAGTTACAATAGAGGTTAAGTTCAGAAGAACAACAGATGAACAAAGTAAGAATTTCAAAAGATACAGAAAATGTAAGCAAGTAGCAAGCAGAAATCTTAAAACTAAAAAACATGAAAACTGAAAAAAATATGACAGAGGGTTCACAAGCAGACTAGAGGAAGCAGAATGTAGAAAGAAACAAACTTAAAGAAGAGAAGAAACACCAGTAGACAGGGCAGTGCAAGCAGAGCAGCAAAAAGAAAAAAGGATGAAAACAGCTTAAAGGACTTAGGAGATACCACCATGCTACCAAGACTCACATCGTAAGGTTCTCTGAAGGAAAAGAGGTAAAACATTTGAAGAAACAATGGCTGAAAGTTTCCTTAACTTGAGGGAAACAGACATTCAGATCCAGGAAGCTCAGTTCAGTTCAGTCGCTCAGTTGTGTCTGACTCTTTGTGACCCCATGAATCGCAGCACGCCAGGCCTCCCTGTCCATCACTAACTCCCGGAGTTGACTCAAACTCATGTCCATCGAGTCAGTGATGCCGTCCAGCCATCTCATCTTCTGTCGTCCCCTTCTCCTCCTGCCCCCAATCCCTCCCAGCATCAGGGTCTTTTCCAATGAGTCAACTCTTCGCTTGAGGTGGCCAAAGCACTGGAGTTTTAGCTTCAGCATCAGTCCTTCCATGAACACCCAGGACTGATCTCCTTTAGGATAGACTGGTTGGATCTCCTTGCAGTCCAAAGGACTCTCAAGAGTCTCCTCCAACACCACAGTCCAAAAGCATCGATTTTTCGGCACTCAGCTTTCTTCACAGTCCAAGTCTCACATCCATACATGACCACTGGAAAAACCATAGCCTTGACTAGACAAACCTTTGTTGACAAAGTAATGTCTCTGCTTTTTAATATGTTGTCTAGGTTGGTCATAACTTTACTTCCAAAGAGTAAGCATCTTTTAATTTCACGGCTGCAATCACCATCTGCAGTGATTTTGGAGCCCCCAAAAATAAAGTCTGACACTGTTTCCACTTTTTCCCCATCTATTTCCCATGAAGTGATGGGACCGAATGCCATGATCTTAGTTTTCTGAATGCTGAGATTTAAGCCAACTTTTCCACTCTCCTCTTTCACTTTCATCAAGGGGCTTTTTAGTTCCTCTTCACTTTCTGCCGGTGGCTCAGAGGATTAAAGCGTCTGCCTGCAATGAGGGAGACCAGGGTTCGATCCCTGGGTTGGGAAGATCCCCTGGAGAAGGAAATGGCAACCCACTCCAGTATTCTTGCCTGGAGAATCCCATGGACAGAGGAGCCTGGTAGGCTACAGTCCACAGGGTCGCAAAGACTTGGACAAGACTGAGCGACTTCACTTTCTTTCACTTTCTGCTGTAAGGGTTGTGTCATCTGCATACCTGAGGTTATTGATATTTCTCCCGGCAATCTTGATTCCAGCTTGTGCTTCATCCAGCCCAGCGTTTCTCAAGACGTACTCTGCATGTAAGTTAAATAAGCAGGGTGACAATATACCGCCTTGATGGACCCCTTTTCCTAATTGGAACCAGTCTGTTGTTCCATGTCCAGTTCTAACTGTTGCTTCCTGACCTGCATACAGGTTTCTCAAGAGGCAGGTCAGGTGGTCTGGTATTCCCATCTCTTTCAGAATTTTCCAGTTTATTGCAATCCACACAGTCAAAGGCTTTGATATAGTCAATAAAGCAGAAATAGATGTTTTTCTGGAACTCTCTTGCTTTTTCAATGATCCAGCGGATGTTGGCAATTTGATCTCTAGTTCCTCTGCCTTTTCTAAAATCAGCTTGAACATCTGGAAGTTCACGGTTCACGTATTGCTGAAACCTGGCTTGGAGAATTTTGAGCAGTACTTCACTAGCATGTGAGATGAGTGCAATTGTGCAATAGCTTGAGTATTCTTTGGGATTGCCTTTCTTTGGGATTGGAATGAAAACTGACCTCTTCCAGTCCTGTGGCCACTGCTGAGTTTTCCAAATTTGCTGGCATATTGAGTGCAGCACTTTCACAGCATCATCTTTCAGGATTTGAAATAGGAAACTCAGGCATTTCCAAAAAGAAATGAAGACACCCACACCACGACATGTTATAACTCAAACATCAAGACGAGGAAAGAATCTTAAAAACTAACAAGAGAACAACTTGTTATGCATAAGAGAACCCCCAAAAGACTCTAAGCACATTCTTCAGCAGAAACTCCAGGACAGAAGGGACTAACAGCTGAAAGAATACTCCACCCAGAAAAGTCCTTCAGATTTGGAGGTGAGGTAAAGAATTTCCCAGACAAGCAAATAATGGAGTTTATCACCACTAGACCAGCCTCAAGAGAAATTTTAAAGAGATTTAAGTTGAAACAAAAAGGTGCTAGTCAGTAACAGGAAAACAAAGTTTAAATCCCAATGGTAAAAGTAAATATAGAAAATTCAGAATAGCCAAAAGCTATAAAGATGGTGGACTAATTACTTATAAAGCTAGAATAATCACTGAAGACAAAAGTGAAAAAAAACAAACACCTATAACTACACTCAACTGTTAAGGGCAATACTGATAAAAGGAAACCATGACATCAAAAGCATAAATGGGGGGGGGGGGTGTAAAATGCAGTGACAAGAATCCCACCTTGCCACTTTTATTCAATACACTACTAGAAGTCCTAGCCAGAACAACTAGACAAGCAAAAGATAGAAAAGGCACCCTTCCAAAAGGAAGGGAAGAAGTAAAGCTGTTACTATTTACAGGTGACACATTATGAATTTGAAGAAAACCTAAGATTCACCAAAGAACTATTAGAACTAAAAAAATCAGTAAAGCTGCAAGATACAAAATCAATACACAAAACTGTTGCATTTCTATAAACTAAAAATACACTATCAGAAAGAGAAATTAAGAAAACAATTCCACTTACAATTGCATCAAACAGAGGAATCAATTTAAATAAGGAGCTGAAAGACCTGTACACTGAATCCAATTAAAAACTGGGCAGAGGAGCTGAACAGACATTTTCACAAAGGCAGACAGTCAACAGATACATGAAAAGGTGTCCAACACCATCAGTGAAATGCAAATCAAAACCACAAGGAAGCACCACCTCACAACATAGGAAACAATTGAAATGCTCTATGGAAAAGTAACTCAAAGTACTACCATAGCAAAAAATCTGCTTAAGATTCTCAAACATCGTGTCTTCTTTAAGGCGCGTGCAGAGAAAAAGAGAGTAAGCCGAGCAGTCAGGCAATAAAAGGGAAATTTATTAGAGGAAAAAGAGAGGGTGACTGGCTCTTAAGGAGAACCAGTGTCCTCCCCTTCTGATGGGGTCCTTTTTTATATGGGGTCCTTTTATACCCCACCAATGAAAAATTATCTGAAGGGATGGTTAATTTTTAGCCTGTAGTTGAGTCCTGTGGTCACGTAGCCAGAGGTCTGGAATCTGGTGGTCTCACAGCTTTGAGAAGATAGGTGCCAGTGAGAAAACAGAATGCCATTTGGGCAATTTGGTTAATCTCACGGATCACCATGATTTTATTCTTTGTTTGCGAAGCAGACATACTGAGCCATCTTATCAATGAGACCCCATAAGAGCCCTATCATCTTCAACTTTTAAGTCCATAAGGATTATCTGGAAATCATATTAATAACAGAGATTGAGTCCTAGACCCAGAGATGGAAACAGTAAGTCTGAAACAGAGTACAGAAATTTGCCCTTTAACCCTCTGTATCAGGGTCCAATGGATACAATTTAAAATTAAGATTCTTTTTTCTCAGAAGGTCTACTTCAAGACTTTTATTCTTTCTTAATAAGGGGAGGAGGAAGGAATTGGCGCCTACCTACTCAAGGCTACGAGACCACTGGATTCCAGACCTCCAGCTACATGACTGCAGGACTCAGCTACAGGCTAAAAATTAACCACCCCTTCAGAGAACTTTTCATTGGTGGGGTGTAAGAAAGACCCCATCAGAAAGGGAGGACACTGGATCTCCTTAAAGGCCAGTCACCCTCTCGTTTTCCCTCTAAAAAATTTCCTTCTCTTGCCTGACTGCCTGGCTCAGTCTCTTCTCCTCCGTATGCGCCTTACAAACAGCAAGGTAGAGAAATTTTTAAAACTTTGTTGCACTGACTATTCTAATTGGTGTTTATAAAAGTATAAATGAAAATTCTCTGAAAATACAGAAATAGATTGTCATCCCCACAAAATTCCACACACAAAAATTCTCTGCAAATATAAATTGTCATCCCCATAAAAAAATATTGCTTTTTGACAAAGCAGGTACAAAAATTACCAGACAGTAATGTTAGAACCTATTAGAGATGGATATGAAATCTAAAACCAGTAGTGTGTTATGACAACCAACTGCAGAAGAATTAAATACAATAATAAGCTGTATTAGAGATGTGACTGAAATCTGGAAGAGTACTTATATAATGGGTTATCTCTCAACTTTATGGATGACAGCTGATGAGCAATTAGTTGTCCTCAAAGACAATGCCCATATCATCTATATATACCTTTAAATGCTACAAAAATTTAGAATAAGGTTTTGGGGTTCTTATGCTCAAGTTGATCCATACAATGAATCATACAATCAAGATGATTCCAGATGGTGTCAAAGAACACACTTTGATACAAAGTTCTAAACAGTCTTCCATAGCTATGTTTCTAAACCTGGCAAATCACCAAATCAGAAGTATTCGAGCACTAGTTAAAAATACAGACTCAGATTTCATGAAAGGGCTTAGGAATTTAGGAATTCTTCTTTCAATAAATATCCAGGGAGATTGTGATGATAAGCCACTGAGAAATATGATCATCTACTCTAAATACAATAACTTCTTTTTACCCATTTCCCACCCATTGAACTGACAAAAATACAAAGCTTGACAATGCCCTCTGGTAATGAGGCTTTGAGAAACAGATATTTTACTGGTAAAAGTGTAAAGTAGTACAATTTCCATAAAGAGTGAGTTTGCAGTATCTATCAAAACTGTAAATGCAGATACTCTCCAACCCAAATACCACTTCAGGTTTTAGTCTATAAATGTGTGAATGTGAAGTCGCTCAGTCATGTCGGACTCCTTACGACCCCGTGGACTGTAGCCTACCAGGCTCCTCTGTCCCTGGGATTCTCCAGGCATGAATATTGGAGTGGGTTGCCATTTCCTTATCTGCATACAAAAAGCAACACTTGTAGAATTTTATTCCCTGAAGCACCAACTATAATAGCAAAATTCTTGAAACAAAGGAGGAAGTACTACACAGACAAGATAGTCAAAGAGATCCAAAATATTATCACTAACTGGAAAAAATACAGCACTATTTAGGCCAGTATATAAAGTATGCTCAAGTTAGTGATAAAATAAGGGGGAATAAACAACCAGAAAAGAAAACACAAACGAAACCCAAAGCTGGCAGAAGTAAGTAGCAGAGATGAGAACAGAGATAAATGAAATAGAGAACAGAAAAAAAAAATTACTGAAACCTAAATTTGGTTCTACAAAAAGATCAACAAAATTGACAAACCTTTAGCTAAATGGACTAAGAAAAAAAAATATGCTAAAAGGAAAGTGGGAATATTACCACTGTTTCTACAGTAATAAAACAGACCATATAAAGAGTGCACTATGAACAAATGGACACTGGAAAACTGGATAACCTAGATGAAATGGACAAATTCCTAGAAACACAAAACCTACGAAGAATCACAAGGAAGCAGAAAATCTGAATAGGCCCAGTAACTAGTAAAGAGATTGAATCAGTAGTCAAAAATCTCTAAACAAAGAAAAACCCTAGATCTGATGGCGTCTTTGGTGAACTCTACTAAATATATAAAAGAGAACTATACCAATCCTCAAAATTTTGCTAAAAAGTTGAAGAAGGAACACTTTCATTCTATGAGAACATACCCTTATACCAAAGCCAGACAACTACAAACCGATATCCCTTATGAACACTGATGCAATCCTCAACAAAATACTAACGAACAGAACTCAACAGCATATTAACAAAAGGGATTTATTATTGGGAGAAACTTAGTTCAACATATGAGGACTGTTCAAAGCAATACATCATATCAACAAAATGAAGTGAAAAAAAAATACAATCATCTCATTGATATACAAAAAGCACTTGACAAAATTCAACACCTTTTATGATAAAGACACAACAGGCATAGAAAGAAGCAAGGGCCACATAATAAAAGCCATATAATGCAAAACCCACAGCAAATGTCATACTCAAACGTGAAAGACTAATTATTTTTCCTCTGGAATCATGAACAAGGCAAGAATGCCCACTTTCAACACTACTCTTCCACACACAGTACTGGAAGTTCTAGCCAGAGCAATTAGGTAAGAAAAAGAAATAAAAGATATCCAGATTAGAAAAGAAGTAAGTGTTAAGTGTTAGTCGCTCAGTCGTGCCCAACTCTTTGTGACCCCATGGACTGCAGTCCACCAGGCTCCTGTGTCCATGAGACTTTCCAGGCAAGGATACTGGAGTGGGTTGCTATTTCCTTCTCTGAAAAGAAGTAAAATTGTCTATGTTTTCAGATATGATCTTATATGCTTAGAGTTTAGCAAACCTTAAAGACACCACAAAAAAGCATTAGAACTAATAAATTCACCAATGAAACAGGATAGTCAGTGCACAAAAATCAATTGCAATTCTACACATAAATAGTGAGCCATCAGGAAAACACACAAAGACAATTCCCTTTTCAAGAGCATCAAAAAGAATAAAATACTTAGGAATCTATTTAATCAAGGAAGTAAAAGACTTGTACAATGAAAACCACAAAACACTGCTGAAAGAAATTAAAAACAACTGTACAAACAAAACTGGAGAATTCGCATGTCCTGATTTCAAAACTTACTTATAAAGCTATGGTATTCAAAATGGTATAGTATTGGCACAAAGACAAACACAGACCAATGGAAGAGACAGCCTAAAATTAAACTTTCATATACATGGTCAAATGATCTCTGACAAGGGTATAAAGACCATTCAGCGGAAAAAGACAATCTTTACAACAAATGGCACTGGGAAAACTGGATAACCACACACAGAAGAAAGATGCTAGATCCTTAACCAACACCATATAAATATATATATATATAAACTCAAAATGGATCAAAGATGTACACATAAGACCTAAAACAATAAAACTCTTAGAAGAAAACATGGGACAAAACATTCCTGCATTCAATTTGAAAATGATTTCTTGGACATGACACCAAAGGCACCAGTCACAAAAGAAAAAACAGACATACTGGACTTCATGAAAACTAAAAAACTTTTTGCATCAAAGAACGTTATCAATAACATAAAAAGGCAACTCATTGAATGAGGGAAAATATTTGTAAATCATATCTGATAAGGAACTAATATACAGAATATTTAGAGAAGTCCTAAAATAACAAAAACAAATTGGCAAAGAACATGAATAATCATTCCTCTAAAGAACATACAGGAAGAGCCAACAATCACATGAAAGGATGCTCAGCATCACTAATCATTACAGAAATGCAAATCAAAACTATGAGATACCACCTCACATCCACAAGAGTGACAACTACCAAAAAAACCCAAACAAACAAGTTTTGGTGAGGATCTGGAAAATTTAGAACTCTTAATTCACTGTTTGTGGGAATGTAAAATGGTGTGTGTTCACATGTGCATGTTCAACTGCTCAGTCATGTCTGACTCTTTGCAACCCCACGGACTGTAGAAGCCCACCAGGCTCCTCTGTCCATGGGATTTTCCAGCAAAAATACTGGAGTCAGTTGCCAGTTCCTTACTCCAGGGGATTTTCCCAACCCAGGGATCAAACCCATGTCTCCCGCATTGGCAGGCAGATTCTTTACTACTGTGTGTCCTGGGTACAGGTGATACAAAAAACAGTATAGGAGTCCCCCCACCACCACCCCCCACATTAGCTCAACCGTGGAAGCAACCCAAGTGTCCATTAACAGATGAATGGATAAGCAAAATGTGGTTTAACTGTGTGTAAATATGTATGCGTAAACACACAATGGAATTTTACCCTGCCTTAAAATGGAAGGAGATTCTGCAATATACAACATGGATGAACCTTGAAAACATTACACTAAGTGAAACAAGCCAAATACAAAAAAGGCAAACACTCTGATCCCACTTACATGAGATGGTTGCACTAGTCAAAATCATAAGAGACACACATTATCAAAATGGTTGCCAGGGGCTGGGACAAAGAGAGAATGGGGCATTACTGTTTAAAGAGAACAAGATGAAAAGAGCGACGGGAAAGGACGGTGGTGATGGTTGCACGACGTCAGTATATTTAATACGTCTGAACTGTACACTTAAAAACGGTTAAGATGGTAATGTTTACATGTACTTTTGACGCTTGCTGTTTAGTCACTAAGTCGTGTCCTTTACCTCAATTAAAGAAAAGTAACAGAAGGGGAAAATATATTTATATATTTGTAAGGTGTAAAACGCGACATGGGGTCGCAAAGGGTCGGACACGGGTGAGCAACTGAACTGAACGTATAAAATATCCCTATAAAGATACCTAAGAAATGCAAAACAGCTGTTTCCTACAGTAAGAGAACATGGCTGGCTAGAGGGCCTCGAAGGAAGGGAACAGTACACACTGTGTACGCTGTTTCTCTTTACTTAAATGTTGAGTCACGTTAACTGATTACTTCCTCAAAGACTAAATAAATACACAAAAAACCTTGGCAGCACTTGGAAACAAATTAGTAATTGTGAATATAGCTGCTACTACATGTAACAGTTGCAGGGATGGGAATCTTTTTAGAGACTTTTGGCATTTGCTATCTAAAAGTGCCTAAATCCGGCAAAAACAGGAAAAAATATAGTTGAGTCATGCTCAATTTAGGGAACTGTTTATTGAAAAGAAGGTTCAACCGCCAACTATTAGTAAATGCTTCCTCTTTTAGTCATGATTTTTACATCCTTTCTTAAAATGCCCAAACATAACGAAAAAGTAATGCTGCCAAAGTTAAATATGGATTATGACAGGATGACTATTTCCTGAACCTATTGAAAGACATTCCCTTATTCTTATTTTGTAGCACAATCTGATTTATAATGTTTACGTACCATTTAAAGAAGAAAAGTTTGTAGAACTAAGTTGTAACAGAACAGCAACTCAGTTGTAAGAACAGAACAGAAAGTTCTAACAGAACAGAAAGCAAATGAAAACATAGATTTTTACTGTTTGCCCTCAACCTCAAACAGAGAAACTTAAAAGAACAAACTTTAAACTGACCATTTATATACATTTGAGATACAGCTAACCAGCCTGTGGCTCTTCTTCCATGTAATTTTCCTTTTTAGTCAGGAGTTTTTTCTTCGAAACAACTGGATGTTATGAGTTTGGTAAACCAAACGTACTTTCTAGGAAGTGCACACGATATTTAAAATAACAGTAAATGTACATGATATTAAAAAAAATAAATGTGTGCAGACCACATACACAACACAGACTAGATAAACCTAGACGTTTCTTTTTAAAATCGGCATCACACAAGACTCCACAATGAAATAAACCCGTTTTGGTGAAAGGGGTAACTTTCCGTAGCTGTAAGTCTCCGCCTTCCCGTTATTACAGGGAAATCCTGGAAGGAAAGCTCGGAAGGCTCCGAAAGGCGAGCCCTCCGGGAACGTTTCCTGCCGCGCTCACCCGGCCGGGAGCTCTTCTCCCTTTCCTCCAACTTCTCCACAAACCAGCGCCGCGAGCAGCCTCCCCACCCCCTTGCAGAAAAGTCAAGGCTGCGCCCGCCGAACACCACCTCCCTCCAACTCCGGACGTTCGGACGCGGCCGCCGCCGAGGGCGACTCCGCACACCGGGATCGCGGCACCGGGACCAGAGCCGGCGGCTGCCCCCGTGCCGGCCCCGGGCCCACCCTACACGAACAAAAAAGAATCGCGGCGGACGGGGGGCTGCCTGCAACGTCCCCGGCCGGGCCTCAGGCTCCCTCCGCGCCCCACTCTCCGGACCGGGACCCCGAAACCCGCAAGGCCGCGGGTGGGTAGGGGGGGCGCCGTCGCGCAAACTTACACCCCCAGCCCGGCTGGGCGCCGCGAGGGGCGCGGAGCGGAGCCCACTGAGGAAAGGCCGCCGCCGAAATGCCCTCCGCCCTGCGGCCCCGAGTCCCCCAGGTTTCTCGCTCCTCGTCCCCGCGCCCGGCACGCCGCGCGAGCGTCCCCCGTCCCCCCCAGGGCTGCTCACCGAGGCCGCTGAGACTCGCTCTCCGCCGCCGGTCACTGGCTCGGACTTCTGAAACCCAGAGGGAGGAGGGCGGTGCGCCCCCGAGGACCGCCCGCGCCGCGCGTCACCGCGCCGCCCCCGCCTTCCGCCCGCGCAGGCGCGCGGCGCCCGGTCAGGTGACCCGGTCCCCATGGTAACAGGGCGGGGGGCGGCTCTCACCTCCTGCCGCTCTAGCCCACCTGCTCCTCTCTCCCCACAGGTTCTGCACTTCGGCCCTGTGCCACCCGCCTACTGTTGCTCACCTGCGCACATGCTCATTTGGTTCCCATCACCTCCAACACAGAGTCCTGAGAACCGGTCGTTCGGCGATTTCCTGGCCAGCCTTAGACTTCCACCACACTCACAGGCTGTTAAACATTCCTCCCACTAACCCTTCTGGACTCCTGCCTTCCCGCTACAACTTTTCTCTTTGGTTTTTATTAGTCTTCGTCTATCTGATCTAACTTTGCTGGTTGTTGAAGGTTATGTGTCGTGGTGCACAAAAGTAATACCTGTATCCTAATCAAAAACTGAAAAAACTATTAGGAACTATTAGGAACTCTCCTAAGAACATAAGGTATACAGTAGTCTTAATGTGGGCTTACATCAAAGGTAGATACACCATCTTTAGCGGGCAAAGACACTGAGGCACATTTTACCTACGTTTTCCATACTTACCATGGAGCAGCAGTACTTGAGAAAAGAGCATTAACTTAGAAGCACTGTATTTCTAGCTAAATTGTTTAGTGCCATGATAAGTTAACCTTTGGTTAAATAAAAATCTGAGCATAAAAGAGATGACAATAAGATGAAAACTTAAGACTTCAGAGAGCTGTCGATCTAATAGACATGTAAAAACAACCGCAACGGGAAGAAAGAAATAAAATTGCTTTTGTTCACAGGTGACATAGTTACTCAGAAACTCCCAAAGAACTAACCCCCCCCCACACACACACAAAAAAACCCAAAAAATAATAAGCAATTACAGCAGGGTTGTAGGAGTCAAGGTTAACATACAAGAGCCAATTGTTTTCCTATGTGACAGCAATAAACAACTGGAATTTGAAATTAAAGACACAATATCACTCAGCACAAAGAATGAAACAATACTTAGATATAACTAACAAAATACATAAAATATCCATATGGAAAAAGCTAAAATTCTAATGATAGGAATCAAAGAAGATACAAATAAATGGAAAGAAAGTCTGTATTCATGAATAGGAAGAATCCCTATTGTCAAGACATCAGTTTTACCCAAGTGAATAGATTTGACAAAATCTCAGTCAAAATTCCAACAAGGTATTTTTTTAACATCAAGAAAATGATCTAGAAGTTTCTTTAGGAAGACAAAAGTCTCAGAAGAACCAACCTAAAATGGAAGAACAAGAACAAAGTTGCAGGCTTGTGTGTGCCAACATCAAAATGTATTATAAAGCTACAATAATCATGTAGTCAGGTATGGATGTAAGAGGTGAACCATAAAGAAGGCTGAGCACCGAAAAATTGATGTTTTAATACTGTGGTGCTGGAGAAGACTCTTCAGAGTCCCTTGGACAGCAAGGAGATCAAACGGGTCAATCCTAAAGGAAATCAACCCCGAATATTCACTGAAAGGATTGATGCTGAAGTGCCAATACTTTCTCCACCTGATGCAAAGAGATGACTCATTGGAAAAGTCCCTGATGCTGGGAAAGATGGAGGGCAGGAGGAGAAGGGGAAGACAAAGGATGAGATGGTTAGATGGTATCAATGACTCAATGGTCATGAATTTGAGCAAACTCCGGGAGATCATGAGGACAGAGAAGCCTGGCATGCTGCTGTCCATGGTGTCACAAAAAGTTGGACACGACTTAGCAACTGAACAACAACAACAGTAATCAAGACAGTATGGTAACGGCAAAAGACTGAAAATGTAGATCAGTGGAACAGAATACAGAACCCAGAAACAGACTCACACAAGTACATTCAATGGATCTTTAACAAAGGAGCAAAGGTATTCAACAGACAAAGGGTAGTCTTTTCAACAGACGGTACTGGGGCAACCGGATCTTCACATACAAAAAGTTAATCTAGACGAGACTTTACACCTTTCACAAAAATTAACTTGAAATAGACCCTAGATCTACAATTATAACTCAAAACAATAAAGCTTCTGGAAGATAACATAGGGGAAAATCTAGGTGACCTTTGGTTTGATCATAAGTTTTTATATACAACATCAAAAGCACAATCCATGACAGAAGAAATTAATAAGTTAGACTTCATTAAAATTTAAAAATTCTTCTTTGTGAAAGACAGTGTTTAGAGAATTAAAAGACACCAACTCTATGCGATCCCATGGACTGTAGCCTGCCAGGCTCCTCTGTCCGTGGAATTCTCCAGACAAGAATACTGGGGTGGGTTGCCATTTCCTTCTCCAGGGGATCTTCTTGACCCAGGGATTGAACCCAGGTCTCCTGCATTGAAGACAGATTCTTTACCATCTGAGTCACCAGGGAAGCTCTTATAGAGAATGAAAAGACAAACCACAGAGAAGATGTTTGCAAATTTAAAAATTTGATTACACATCTAATCAAAGATTTGCATCTAAAATATTTAAAGAACACCTAAACTTCAACAATAAGAGCCCAGTTTAAAACTGGGCAAAAGAGCTGAACAGACACTTCACCATAGATGATACACAGATAGCAACTGAGTGTATGAAAAGAGGGTCAACAGCATGACATTAGGGAACTGCAAATTAAAGCAACATTTTGAAATACACTACTATACACCTTTCTAGAATGGCTACAATCCACAACACTGACAATGCCAAATCCCAATGAGGATGTGGAGCAACAGGAACTCTCATCCACTGCTAATGGGAACGCAAAATGGTACAACCACTTTGGAAGGCAATTTGGAAGTTCTCACAAAGCTCAACATATTCTCAACATATCAGCCAATTATCATGCTCATGGATATTTGCTCAAATGAGCTTAAAACCACACAAAACTCTGCACAGGAATATTCATAGAAGCTTTATTCGTAATCATCCAAAATTAGAAGCAAGTGTGATATCTTTCAATAGGTAAAGGAATACATAAATCATGCTACATCCATAAATGAAATATTATTCAGCAATAAAATGAAAATGAACTACCAAGCCATAGAGAATAGGGAGGAATCTTAAATGCATGTTGCCCTTTCCTTCACCAGGGGATCTTCCTGATCCAGGGATCAAACCCAGGTCTCCTGCATTGGCAGACAGGTTCTTTACCTCTGAGCCACCTGGGAAGCACTTAAATGCACATTGTATGTGAAAGAAGATAATCTAAAATGGTTACATCCTATATGATTCCAACTATATAATGTTGTGGAAAAAAAGTAAAATGATAAAGGCAGTAAAAAAATATTAGCAATTGCCAGTGGTTTTGAAAATAAGAAGGATGAAAAAAAAAGAAAATAAGAAGGATGAGATATGTGAAGCAGAGGGGACTTTTTAGGATGATGAAGCTATTCTGTATGCTACTGTAATGATAGATCCATGACATTCTGGACAGCAGGTAGTATAATTATGTATGTATATATATTCAGTCTTCATCCCCAGTTCCGTGACTGGAGCATTAAGAACCCTTGGAGTTTCATGAGTGACCAATGTGTCCTTGTTATGCTAATAAGGTGGTTCCTGGTTGGAGCAGGGTTTGGGGGAAAAGGAGCCCTAGAAAACTTCATGATGGAAGTTGATCACCAGAAAGAACAAGCCTGAGATTAGAGGGTTGGTGCTTTCAGCACCACTCCCCAACCTTTGGCAAGGGCAGGGTGCTGAAGAATGAGTTCATCTATGGGCCAGTAATATTACCCATCGTACCTATGTAACGAAACCCCAAATAAAAAATCTAAATGCCAGGGCTTGATGGAGCTTCCTGGTTAGTGAACATATCAAAGTACCAGGAGAGTGAAACACCTCCAAGTCCATAGCGAGAGCCTCCTGCCCTGGGGACTCTTCCAGACTTGCTCTATGTATCTCTCTATCTGGCAATCTATTTGTGTACTTTATAATAAAACCACAATTCAAAGTACAGTGCTTCCAGTGACTAGTAGCTAAGTACCAAACTTGAAGGTGCACTGTGGGAATCACTGAATGTGTAACCACTTGGACAGAAGTGCCAACATCATGAGGTTGCCATTTGGGCTCTTGTGTGATGTGATTGCAGTCTTATTAGAGATCTTGGCCTTTGACTTGTAGGATCTGACAATAACTCTGGAAGTTAGTGTCAGGTTGAATGAAACCGTAGGACACCCAGTTGGTGTCAAATAATTGTTGATGGAATGGAACTTGCTATACAATGACCAAGAACACTGATGTGCAGTAATGTATGAGTAGTGACCCATCATTTGTAACAGATGTACAATATTAATACTCAGTTAAGTTCAGTTCAGTTGCGTCCAACTCTTTGTGATTCTATGGACTGCAGCACACCAGGCTTCCCTGTCCATTGCCAGCTCCTAGAGCTTACATAAACTCATGTCCATTGAGTCGATGATGCCATCCAACCATCTCATCCTCTGTCGTCCCCTTCTCCTCCCACCTTCAATCTTTCCCAGCATCGGGGTCTTTTCCAATGAGTCAGTTTTTCGCATCAGGTGGCCAAAGTATTGGAGTTTCAGCTTCAGCATCAGTCCTTCCAATGAATATTTGGGACTGATTCCCTTTAGGACAGACTGGTTGGATCTCCTTGCAGTCCAAGGGACTCTCAAGAGTCTTCTCCAACACCACAATTCAAAAGCATTAATTCTTTGGTGCTCAGCTTTCTTTACAGTCCAACTCTCACATCCATACAAGACTACTGGAAAAACCAAAGCTTTGACTAGACAAACCTTTGTCGGCAAAATACTGTCTCTGCTTTTTAATATGCTGCCTAGGTTGGTCATAACTTTTCTTCCAAGGAGCAAGCATCTTTTAATTTCATGACTGCAGTCACCACTAATTCTAGAGGTTAGGAAAAGGGTGAATTGTGATTAGGGTGATGAAAGTACATGAAAACAATCTGTGCTATTTGCTCAATTTTTCTGCAAACCTAAATCTGTTGTAAAAAATTAATTTAAAATATAATAATTACACAAATAGAGTGGTGATGAGTGTTTAAGAAAAAGCTCAAGGGTTTATACAGAATGATAAACAACAAGGTCCTACTGTATAGCATAGGGAAGTATATTCAATATCCTGTGATAAAGGCAAAGAATGTGAAAATACATTTATGTACAACTGAATCACTTTGCTCAGCTTTCTTTATAGTCCAACTCTAACATTCATCCACCCACGACTACTGGAAAAACCACAGCTTTGACTAGATGAACCTTTGTTGGCAAAGTAATGTCTCTGCTTTTTAGTATGCTGTCTAGGATGGTCATAGTTTTTCTTCCAAAGAGCAAGTGTCTTTTAATTTCATGGCTGCAGTTACCATTGGCAGTGATTTTGGAGCCCCCCAAAAATAAAGTCTCTCACTGTTCCCATTGTGTCTTCATCTATTTGCCATGAAGTGATGGGACTGCATGCCATGATCTTAGTTTTCTGAATGTTGAGTTTTAAGCCAACTTTTTCCTCTCCTCTCTCACTTTCATCAAGAGGTTCTTTCGTTCCTCTTCACTTTCTGCCATAAGGGTGGCATCATCTGCATATCTGAGGTTATTCGGTGTTTCTCCCGGCAATCTTGATTCCAGCTTGTGCTTCATCCAGCCTGGTATTTTGCATGATATACTCTGCATATAAGTTAAATAAGCAGGGTGACAATATACAGCCTTGACATACTCCTTTCTCAATTTGGAACCAACTGAAGAACTGATGCTTTTGAACTATAGTGTTGGAGAAGACTCTTGAGAGTCCCTTGGACTGCAAGGAGATCCAACCAGTCCATCCTAAAGGAAATCAGTCCTGAATATTCATTAGAAGGACTGATGCTGAAGCTGAAACTCCAATACTTTGGCCACCTGATGTGAAAAACTGACTCATTGGAAAAGACCCTGATGCTGGGAAATATTGAGGGCAGGAGGAAAAGGGGACGAGGATGAGATGGTTGGATGGCATCACCAACTCGATGGACATGAGTTTGAGTAAGCTCTGTGAGTGGGTGATGGACAGGGAGGCCTGATGTGCTACAGTCCATGGGGTCACAAAGAGTCAGACACAGCTGAGCAACTGAACTGAACTGAATCACTTTGCTGTAGGTTAGAAATTAATGCATCATTGTAAATCATCTATACATCAATAAATTTTGAAAAGAAAAAGGTCAAGGAAAGATATTATAAGGGAACAAAAATTAGTCTTAAGAGTTCAAAGAAGCCATCTTTGAAGATGTGTCTTAAGCTAAAGAGTAAGAGTTTGCCAAGTGACAAATGGAGGGAGTGTTTCAGGCAAAGAGAAGATCGATCGAAAAAGCACTGCGGTTAAAATGAAGCTTGATGCATTTCAGGAGCTGAAAGGCCATTTTGGCCATCACATGACAGGAAGAGAAGGATGGCTTATGATGAAGCTGGAGAAGGAGGCAGGGATGTTCAGAAGCTCCTGAAAAAGAGGTGATTAGATCTGCATTTAAATGATTTTGTTGTTGTTGTTTGTTGTTGTTGTTGTTCAGATGCTCAGTCGTGTCCATGTCTGACTCTTTGCGGCCCCATGGATTTCATCACACCACACCTCCCTGTCCTTCACTATCTCCTGGAGTTTGCTGAAACTCAAGTCCAATGAGTCGGTAATGCCATCCAACCATCTCGTACTCTGTTGTCCCCTTCTCCAGCCTTCGATCTTTCTCAGCATCAGGGTCTTTGGTCTTTTAAATGACTACTACTCTGCTTACTGCTTGAGGATGGACAGGATGTGTGGATAAGTCTGGAACGTGCAGAGTCACACTAGGACACTATTGCAATAGTCCTGATGTCAATTACAGAAGAGATGGAGAAAATCAGAGAAATCCCAAAAAATGTTGGGATAAAGAAAATCAGGAAGACTTAGTTGCTGGTGGGATGAGCAAATAGGTGGGGCACATTTGCTGAGGTGGCACAGTAAAATGAACTGACTCAGAAGGTGGGAAGATGAGAGGACTGGTTTTGCCTTTATTAAAGTTGAAGTGACATGAGCTCCCAGTGGTGGTAGGCTGAATAATGACCCCTCCCCACAGATGCCCATGTCCTAACTGCCCCCTACTTGTAAATATGTTACCTTATATGGTAAAGGGACTTTACAGATTAGGTTAAGCATTCTGAGATAGGGAGATCTTTCTGTATTATCTACTTGGGTCTGTTGTAATCACAAGGGTCCTTTGGGGGGGTGAAGGGGTGGCTAGAGGATCAAAGTTGGCAGTAGATGATGCAAGGAAGAGAGTACAGATTGAAACTATGTGGTTGTGGGTCAGAGGACTCATGTGGGCAGCCTCTAGACTCCAGAAAAGATAAAGAACACATTCTCCCCTGGAGGCTCCACAAGAAATCAGCCCTGTCAACATCTTATTACACAGATCTTGATGTGTCCACTACCTGAGTCTGGAGAAACTGAAGACCTGCTCTACAGTGAATGAAGGGAGAGGGAATGGAAATCTATATACCAACTAGTGAAACCCCCAACACCCCGCTCCCCTCCACCCCCGCCCCGGTCCATCTGTCCATTGACTTCAAGGAAACGCACAGTCAGACTTGAAGCCATCCATGCCCTCCGGTAAGCAGTTGATTGAGAGATTCCTCTTGGGAGAAACTCAGGAGGAAAGACCTAAAAATACCTACAGTTAACCTAATTACTCTGTAATGTAGGCCCTCGGTTAACAAGCCCCATCTTTGTTTTTGGGCTTCCCTGGAGGCTCAGTGGTAAAGAATCCACCTGTCAATGCCAGAGACACGAGTCTGATCCCTGGGTTGGGAAGGTCCCCTGGAGGAGGGCATGACAACCCACTCCAGTATTCTTGCCAGAAAAATTCCACAGACAGAGGAGCCTGGCAGGCTACAGTCCATGGGGTTGCAAAGAGTTGGACACAACTTAGCGACTGAACCACCACCACCACCACTGGGAACCCAGAACAATTCATCTTCAGAAAGACACCCCAGCACAACATTTTGAAACATTAAAGATAAGATCCTATACATTCCCAGGAAGAAGAAACAGGTCATATACCCATGACTGAGAATCAGAAGAGAGTGGACTTCTCAACCGAAATGCCTGAAGCTAGAAAGCAATGGAACAATGCCTTCAAAATGATAAAGGAAAGCGATGTCTAACTGGGCCAAACTAGATCATTCCTGTGTGATAGAATGAAGACTTTCTGATACCAGCAAGAATCCACAAGCTTCTCTTTCAAGCTGCCTTTGTCAGGAAGTAAGTGACAAATGTGCTGTGTGCCTAGTCACTAGGTTGTGTCCAACACTTTGCAACCCCATGGACTGTAGCCTGCCAGGCTCCTCTGTCATGGGGATTCTCTGGGCAAGAATACTGGAGTGTGTTGCCATGCCTTTTCTCCAGGGGATCTTCCCTACCCAGGGATCGAAACCAGGTCTCCAGCATTGCAGGCTGATTCCTTACCATCTGAGCCACCATGGAAGCCCTGTAAATGACAGAGGAAATGTACATTTTGCTGCACTTAATAAGAATACAAGAAGAAAGGAAAATAGGATGAGAAGGTTCCCATGACAGAGAGGCTTCAGCACTGCAGAGAGGCCCAAAGAGCTGACAGATGATGTTGACGGGAGACTCTAGGACATGGGCTATACAGTCCCATAGAAAACTGGGTGACAGACACTCTAGGATGAGTGTCTCCACAAAAAGTCATAGTTAACTGTTGAGTTTTGTCTTGCTTTGTTTTCATATCTGGGTTTGTTTGTTTGTTTGTTTGTTTTTTGGCTGAGCCATGTGGCTTGCAGGATCTTAATTCCCTGACCAAGGACTGAACCTATGCCTTCAGCAGTGAAAGCATGCAATCTTAGCCACTGGCCCTCACAGGGAATTCCTCAAAAAGTAGTAATTTGAACATAGTGAAGGATTCTTGCTTCTGGGGGTTGGGAGGTGAAAATGATAAGAAATTAAAGTATAAATCAGTGCAAAAGAAGTGAGGGAAATTAACCAAGAAATGTAATCACGTCACTCTACATGATTTATCTTTGAATGATATTTATGAAAACATAGATCAAAATATCATTGGTTTAAGATTAAACTATGATCATTCATTAGCTATAACATGAATGTATTGATAGCTATTTTCCAGAACATGTTACTTTTTATTTTTTTTAAGAACTTTCAGTTGTTTGATGTAAAAACAGATTCACAAGTATGAATATATGCTAAGAATTACTTTGGTAGGTATGACTACCCAAAGATATGACTGTACATTAAAATCCCTTTAGTATTCCATGTACAGTGGAAACCTGAAGTACAGTGAGTGCTCTTACTTAAAAGGAGGCCTCTTAGATATCTTTCTGGTTAATGTTGCTCATAGGAAGAAGTAAGGAAGCGAATAATTACTATGCATTTTTATTCAATTTTCAGCACTGAGAATTTTGTCTTTTTAAAGGTCCCTGAAATATGAATAGTACTATCATAATTAGTATTATTATTTCTAAAGATTTAACCTCACCCTGAAGACCAAAAATAGTCAAACCCTTGCAGACCACTTGCTCTACTGAATTATATAACTTCCTCTTCCTTTTAAAAATCCCAGCCACATGACAGACCAGACTGCCCTAAACTCGTGACATTAGCCTTCATTCCGGATACACTTCTCTCTTCAGGGTTTTATATTATATCAACAAGGTTATGAACAATGCTTTGTTGAGAAGTGAAACTGCCACTCAGCACACTCCCCAGCTAACTTTCCTGGGACAAATTTGTCTATATACCTTCTAGGTGGTCTCACTTTAAAAGGGAATATGTCCTTGCAAAAAAAAAATGTAAATGATTATTTTGTCAACTTGATCACTTTTTAAATGCCTATGGGGTGGGCTTCATATATAAAAAGAACATTGAAAGAAATCATTTTGTTAAGCCTAAACATTGGTGAAATGTGAATAATTGTTCCTTGGTAAATTTTACTTTTTACATTTGCATTTAGTGAAAGGGGTTATCAGATAATAGAACATTCCTGTGTAAATGATGCTAAATTACCATTCCCCTAGGTGTTTACCATTTTTACAAAGCTATTTTTACAGTTCTTTCATCAGAGGTTCTTTTGCCCACAGTTAAGTGATTATCTGTAACAAAAACTCCATCACAGTCATGAGCCATGTCTCTTAACATTTGATAAAAATATAGTTGGTTGACATGCCACTAAGTTAAATATAACTTGCAAATGTAAGTTAAATTAACTTACAGTATGGCATTTGGCTCCCCTTTCAAAGGTGAATGTTGAGTTCTACTTTCCTAAAAATTAAAACATATTTTACGATGTTTAGAGATTTCTTTCCTCCACAAAATAATTTGTGAGGCTACTGAAAAACTTTAAAGCAAAGGTAAAATCGCATGTGACTTTAAAAATAGGGAGTTTCAATTATCCATTGGGTTATTTTCAAGGTTCTATTTTCTACCTTCTTACGCTGACCATGAGGATATTAATAACTACAAGGAAAGAAATTTAAATGTATCTTATCCCTGTTGATACAGGATTTTTATAACAAAATATTAAAAAGTGATCAATAATACATAAAACTTGAAAGAGATTTGAAAGAGTCATGCTGATGAAAGGATGCAACTCTTTGCACATCAGTGTTCAAAACTAGTATATGAACACTACAATATTTTGTGGTCACTTCTATTCAGCTTAATTTTTAATACTATCTGGAGTACTTAGGCGCATCAAGTTGCATTAAGAACATGAAATCAGTGAGGTCTGTGAAAACACCCACATTCCACAAGAGATGTGCCATGTGGACATTTGGGTTGCCCTGGGTTCCATCTATCACTGGTTGTTTCTCTACCATACGGGACAGTACTTTTTCAGTTTGCTAAAAGATGTATGTAACTGTGGAATTCTATTTGAGATTCCTCACCAAGCTGTGAATGCACACACCCGTAGAAAGGATGCCAAATGCTCTGTTCCAAGTTACACGTGGCCAAAAGCGTTCCAGATGACCCGAATCAACCCAATTAGCTGTGTTTACGTAGCCAGGAAAATGCATAACTTCTGAAGCCTAGTCTTATGGAAAATTACCAGAGTTTCTGTCACTCATTTAGCTTCTGGAGTGTTAGCTTCCGGAGTGTGTGAATAATAGGCAATTGTATTCATCTGACCTTTGGACGGGCACCTTACTGTATTTTACAGAGGCAGCCTGTGCTTTTCTTCCCTGTGGTTTCTTCTGTATTAATCATTACTTCCCAAAGGCTGGAGCTATGCTTTAAACGGTCTTTGATGCCTGGCACAATGCCCGAGGAACAGAAAAGTATTATGGAATTCTAGAATGTACCATATTTTCCTATTTCTAGAAGCCAAGTTGTTTTTCACATTTTAACAACTCAAAACTAAAGACTTCTATAATAATCAGTCTTGGTAGAATATTTCAGCTGTCAGGAGAAGAGGAAGTTGAGACAGTCGTCTTTGCTGGCTCAGTGTTCCTTTCAGCTCCCCAGTAACCTCATGAACAGAGGTCACCTAGCTGCTTTATTTGCACTCCAACTGTTACACTTTCATCTTAAGCTTGCATTCCTTGTTATTACTGAAAACTGCCTTCAGAAAGTTTACGCAATGAAGTAGCTCAAAACCACGAGGGAGGAAGCAAATGGCTTGAGCAGTGAAAGGCAACAACACATGACCAGGAAGAGACAGAATTTATCATTGCCCTGCCTGGTTTTCAGGGGTTCTCATTTCCTCCCTGAGAACTAGCCTCTTCTCCAGAGACTGACCCTAAGCAGGCCACCCTCTTGGGCCAGCGGAGTGAGGGAGAGGTGCGTACATGATTATAGACCTAACATCTGTAAAGAGAGGTGGATATCAAATTAGCAGGGGACTCTGAGGTGTCAGACCTGACATAGGAAACTGGGAGAAACTGGGAGAAAGAGGCTCTGCTGTTGTGTGTGTTTGCTCAGTCGTGTCCAACTCTTTAGGACCTCATGGACCATAGCCCACCAGGTTTCTCTGTCCATGGGATTCTCCAGGCAAGAATACTGGAGTGGGTTGCCATTCCCTTCTCCAGGGGATCTTCCAGACCCAGGGACTGAACCTGAGTCTCCTGCATTGCAGGCAGATTCTTTACCACTGAACCACTAGGGAAGCCCCTGTTGCTATCTGAAGCCAAAGGTCTGGATAAGAGTACTGAGATGAGCAACATGAACGATTGGAATTTTACGCCCATAGGCAGGTACAGCGGTGAGGCTCTCCGACCAGGATTTTGGGAGGTCTAGCTGCCCCCTGAGGAGAAGGCAATGGCACCCCACTCCAGTACTCTTGCCTGGAAAATCCCATGGATGGAGGAGCCTGGTAGGCTGCAGTCCATGGGGTCACAAAAAGTCGGACACGACTGAGCGACTTTACTTTCCCTTTTCACTTTCATGCATTGGAGAAGAAAATGGCGACCCACTCCAGTGTTCTTGACTGGAGAATCCCAGGGACGGGGGAGCCTGGTGGGCTGCCATCTATAGGGTCGCACAAGGTCGGACACGACTGAAGCAACTTAGCAGCAGTAGCAGCTGCCCTCTGTGCTTGGTCACCAGCACAAAAGCAGGAAGAATTTCATGTGCTTACTGCAGGTAAAAAAATCTACCCCTGTTTCATCCACTATGCCAAAGCCTTTGACTGTGTGGATCATAATAAACTGTGGAAAGCTCTTAAAGAGATGGGAATACCAGACCATCTTACCTGTCTCTAAGAAACCTGTATGTGGGTCAAGAAGCAAGAATCAAGGTGAAGAAGCAAGAAGTTAAAATCCTGTATGGAAAAACTAATTGGTTCAAGATTGAGAAAGGAGAACAACAGGACTGTCTGCTGTCAACCTGTTTGTTTAATCTATACGCTGAGCACATCATCAGAAATGCCGCACTGGATGAATTACAAGCTAGAATCAAGATAGGCAGGAAAACACCTCAGATATGCGGATGATACCACTCTAATGGCAGAAAATGAAGAGGAACTAAAAGAGCCTCCTAATGAGAATGAAGGAGGAGAGTGAAAGAGCTGGTTTAAAACTAAATAGTAGGAAAAAATTAAGGTCATTGCAAATAAAGGTGGAAAAGGTGGCAATAGTGACAGATTTCCTCTTTTTGAGCTCTAACTAAAATCACTGTGGATGGTGACTGCAGCCATGAAATCAGATGTTTGCTTCTTGGCAGGAAAGTTATGACAAACCTAGACAGTGTCCTAAAAGGAAGAAACATTACTCTGCCGACAAAGGTCCATAGAGTCAAGTCTTCCCAGTAGTCATGTATGGATGTGAGAGTTGGACCGTAAAGAAGGCAGAGTGCCAAAGAATTGATGCCTTCGAACTATGGTGCTAGAGAAGACTTCTGAGAGTCCCTTGGATAGCAAGGAGATCAAACCAGTCAATCCTAAGGGAAATCAACCCTGAATACTCATTGGAAAGACTGATGCTGAAGATGAAACTCCAGTATTTTGGTCATCTGACGCGAACAGCTGACTTACCGGACAAGTCCCTGATGCTGGGAAAGACTGAGGGCAGAAGAAGAGGGCATCAGAGGATGAGATAGCTGGATGGCATCACCGATTCAACAGACATGAACTTGGGCAAACTCTGGGAGATGGTGAGGAACATAGAGGACTGGCATGCTGCAGTCCACGGGGTCGCAAAGAGTCGGACATGACTGGGTGACTGAACAACACTGCAGGTAAATCTATTTGAAGTTCAGGGTTGTGCTCGCTTCGGCAGCACATATACTTAAGTTCAGGGTTGTTACTAGAACTCCTGAAAAGTAACAGGATGACACCCTGGTTTTTTATTCTTTTATTATTAGTATAGTATTTTATTGGAGTATAGTTGCTTTACAATGTTGTTGTAGTTTATAGAATTACAAATCAAAACTACAGTAAGGTATAACTTCACACTGGTCAGAATGGCCATCATTGAAAAATCTACAAACAATTAATGCTGGAGAGAGTGTGGAGAAATGGAACCCTCTTGCTGTTGGTGGGAATGTAAATTGATACAGTCACTATGGAGAGCAATATGGAGATTCCTTAAAAAAAAAAAAAAATGAAAACCAGAGCCTACCATCAGTCAGGTCAGTTCAGTCACTCAGTCGTGTCCGACTCTTTGCGACCCCATGAATCTCGGCACTCCAGGCCTCCCTGTCCATCACCAACTCCCAGAGGTTACTCAGACTCATGTCCATTGAGTTGGTGATGCCATCCAGCCATCTCTTCCTCTGTCGTCTCCTTCTCCTCCTGCCCCCAATCCCTCCCAGCATCAGGGTCTTTTCCAATGAGTCAACTCTTCGCATGAGGTGACCAAAATACTGGAGTTTCAGCTTCAGCATCAGTCCTTCCAATGAACATCCAGGACTGATCTCCTTTAGGATAGACTGGTTGGATCTCCTTGCAGTCCAAGGGACCCTCAAGAGTCTTTGCCAACACCACAGTTCAAAAGCATCAATTTTTCGGTGCTCAGCTTTCTTCACAGTCCAACTCTTACATCCATACATGACCACTGGAAAAACCATGGCCTTGACTAGATGGACCTTTGTTGGCAAAATAATGTCTCTGCTTTTTAATATGCTGTCTAGGCTGGTCATAACTTTCCTTCCAAGGAGTAAGCGTCTTTTAATTTCATGACTGCCGTCACCATCTCCAGTGATTTTGGAGCCTCCAAAAATAAAGTCTGACACTGTTCCCACTTTTTCCCCATCTATTTCCCACGAAGTGATGGGAACAGATGCCATGATCTTAGTTTTTTGAATGTTGAGCTTTGAGTCAACTTTTCCACTCTCCTCTTTCACTTTCATCAAGGGGCTTTTTAGTTCCTCTTCACTTTCTGCCATAAGGGTGGTGTCATCTGCATATCTGAGGTTATTGATATTTCTCCCACAATCTTGATTCCAGCTTGTGCTTCTTCCAGTCCAGCATTTCTCATGATGTACTCTGCATATAAGTTAAATAAACAGGGTGACAATATACAGCCTTGACGTACTCCTTTTCCTATTTGAAACCAGTCTGTTGTTCCATGTCCAGTTCTAACTGTTGCTTCCTGACCTGCATACAGGTTTCTCAAGAGGCAGGTCAAGTGGTCTGGTATTCCCATCTCTTACCAAGGGAACATTTCATGCAAAGATGGGCACAATAAATGGCAGAAATGGTATGGACCTAAAAGAAGCAGAAGGTATTAAGAAGAGGTGGTAAGAATACACAGAAGAATTGTACAAAAAATATCTTCAAGACCCAAATAATCATGATGGTGTGATCACTCACCTAGTGCCAGACATCCTGTAATGTGAAGTCAAGTGGGCCTTAGAAAGCATCACAATGAACAAAGCTAGTGGAGGTGATGGAATTCCAGTTGAGCTATTTCAAATACTCATCAAAGATGATGCTGTGAAAGTGCTGCACTCAATATGCCAGCAAATTTGGAAAACTCAGCAGTGGCCACAGGAATGGAAAAGGTCAGTTTTCATCCCAATCCCAAAGAAAGGCAATGCCAAAGAATCCTCAAACTACCACACCATTGCACTCATCTCACATGCTAGTAAAGTAATGCTCAAAATTCTCCAAGCCAGGTTTCAGCAATACGTGAACCGTGAACTTCCAGGTATTCAAGCTGGTTTTAGAAAAGGCAGAGGAACCAGAGCTCAAATTGCCGCCATCCACTGGATCATTGAAAAAGCAAGAGAGTTCCAGAAAAACATCTATTTCTGCTTTATTGACTGTGCCAAAGCCTTTGTGTGGATCACAATAAACTGTGGAAAATTCTGAAAGAGCCTACCATATGATCCAGCAATACCACTCTTGGCCATAAACCTGGAGAAAACTATAATTCAAAAAGACACATGCGCCCCAATGTTCATTGCAGTGCTATTTATGATAGCCAAACAGCCTAGATGTCCATCAGCAGAGCTATGGATAAAGAGGATTTGTTACATATACACGATGGAATATCACTCAGCTCTTTTCTTATTCTTAAATACTACGAGCTGATGCAGGATAGGTGACCGGCTCTGCCTTGTGGGAGGTGCAAGAACTGTCCTGGCTCTTGTTTCTGAATCAAGTTAGAACTGGTTTTGCATGGTCTTACGGCTAATTCTTCCTGGTTTCCCCAACAGAGCTGCAACAGACCTATTGACGTCACTTTTCCACATGCATCATATCCTCTCCACCCCATTTACCCTGGAACCGCCCTTCCTGAGCTCCATCTGACGAATCTGCCCCTCTGTCAGCCTGGGGACTCTCCACCCCCATCATCTGGTCCTCACCTGCCTGCTATCCTATATCCCAACTCCAGTATCTCCTCAGGCTCCTCTTTGGAACAGCTTCAAGAGAAGCTTCTTGATAAGAAGAGCATGAAAGGAAAAATGGTAAAAGCTTTGTATTTTTCAAGATTTTATTCTCAATGACAAAAGAAAATAAAACTATGGAAAGAGGCAGGTTGGAAAGCCAACTCTGACTGAAGCACTGGTGTTAAGATGTGAAAGAGGAGTGTATTTTTGGTTCTAGTTTGCCTTGATGCTATTCTTACTGTTTCCTTTGTACAACCAGCTCTTTATAAAGTCATATATGCATTCACTTAAAGCTTTTCATTCTCTAAACGCGTACACTAAAAATAACAGGGCACATGGAATAAACAGAGTTGGGGCAGACCACACCACCCAACTTTGTAACAGGAGCAACAACAAAAACAATAAACATGTATTAAAAAAAAATGCTCAGTCAACCTCCACTAGAGCCTGCCCTATGCAGCGGTCCCGCCCCTCCTTAGGAGTTTTTTTTGGCCTTGCCAATGCAGCAGCCCTATCTCCAGGTCTCCTGGGAGTTTCATTTAGGCACCTGGCCCCAAGTTATAGCAACATACTTGTCATAGAGATAAGAGATATCTTAATTTCTTCTTTGGATAAAAGCAACTAGCTAACACAGATGTTACCAGTTACCCAATTACAGGTGAATTTTGGGTGAAATATGTATGACACAGGACGAGGGTATGGCAATCCACTCCAGTATTCTTGCTTGGAGAATCCCCATGGACAGAGGAACCTGGCGGGCTACAGTCCTTACGGTCACAAAGAGTCGGACACGACTGAGCGACTAACCACAGCATGCAGCATTAGGATCTTACACAATCAGAGACCAAACCTGTGCCTCCTGCATTGAAAGCGTGGAGTCCTAACCACCCAAGCACCAGGAAGTCCCCTTATGCTGCCTGTGAACTTGGGGGCTTGCATTTTCCACTTTGAGATATAGGGGCATGTGTTTCTAAGAGACCAGTTTCTCAAAACTGGAAATTTGATCTAGGAGCCTTTATCTTCCACCCCACTCCCCCACTCCCAGCACAAAGAAAAATATTTTTGCAAATTCCTTGTTTGTCTTCATGGTTTTACCAGATAGGTTAATATTAGAAAATGCAGAGCAGTCCTTGAAGCCGCTAACCCAGTCCTTACTTTCACTAAAGAAAGGTACTGCAGTAGGATTTCTTTCCTAAGGAGTCTGTATATTGCTATGGCTTGCTTTCTAACTGTGGAGAAAGTTTGCTCCTAATCTCTTGGAAGTCCTTTATCAGCATCATTACACTGACATCACCCACATTTATCAACTGTGCATGGGCTAACTCCCATTCACGAAACACACGTGACAGCACAGCAAGCTGCACATTTGTTCTCTGAAAGACTTTAGGGAAAACACCACCCCTAAAAGCCTAAGATTGTTTTTGTCTGCTTTTTTTATCCCTGTTTCCTCAATCCTCCATGTTTTTCTTCTTTGTTCTAACAAGCAAGGAAAAATAGGCTTGATTTAGTAGTATTGTGTTTAGCTGTAAAAAGAAATCTAAAATAAGGTAGCTTAAATAAGGCAGACATTAATTTTTTCTCACATAAAAGAAATTCAGAATCCACAAACAACACATGATGGAGAGGGTGTGAGGAGAGGGGAACCCTCCTGCACTGTTGGTAGGAATGTAAATTGGTACAGCCCCTATGGAGAACAGTATAGAGGTTCCTTAAAAAAAAAAAAACAACTAAAAATAGAGCTACCATATAACGCTGCAATCCTACTCCTGGGCATATATCCAGAGAAAAACATGGCCTGAAAACATACATGCCCCCCAATGTTCATTGCAGACTATTACAATAGCCAAGACATGGAAGCAACCTGAATGTCTATCAACAGAGGAATGGATAAAGAAGATGTGGTACATATATACAATGGAATATTACTCAGTCATTAAAAAGAATGAACTAATGCCATTTGCAGCAACAGAGATGGACCTAGAGAATGTCATACTGAATGAAGTCAGACAGAGAAGGAGAAATATCATATGACATCCCTAATATGTGGAATCTAAAAAGAAATGATACAAATGAACTTGCAAAACAGAGAGAGACTCACAGACTTTAGAAAATGAACTTATGGTTGCCAGGGGGAAGGGATAGTTAGAGGCTAACTATAGATAGATAGTTATAGGTAGAAGGGATAGTTGGGTAGGTTGTATACACACTCCTATATTTAAAATGGATAACAAACAAAGACCTACTGTATAGCACATGAAACTCTGCCGAGTGTTATATGCCAGCCTGGGTGGGAGGGGGGCTGGGGCAAGAATGAATACATACATATGTGTGACTGAGTCCCTTCACGGTTCACCTGAAACTACCACAACATGGTTAATCTGCTTTACCCCAATACAAAATGTTTTTGCTGTTAAAAAATTAAAAAAAAATAATTCAGAAGAGTGTCTCATAACATAAAATTCCTACTGCACTCTAGCCATCACATCCCCATCCCAGACAGCAAGAGGAACAGCCTGTACACCAAAAAGCTCCCCCTTCTTTTAATGAAGTGTTTGGGAGGGGGACGTTTCCCATCCTTCCCCTTTCAAGTTCTTGTGGCTGGAACTCGGCACAATAACAACATTGGCACAAGACAGATTAATGGGAGAAAAAGAGAGAGGTTTTAATCATGTGCAGAGAAGCCTCCTAGAAATAGGACCTAAGAAGCCATCAAAGCAGGCAGCTTTTATACTATTTAGACAAAGAAACAAATCTGTGAAGAGCTGCCAGGACAAAGAAACTTGATTCAGGGTGCCCAATTTGTGAAGACTGCAAACCTGGTCTAGGCTTCGTATAGTGACTTAAAGAAGTAAAGAGGTTTGTTCACATAGGCTTCCTGGCCCCAACTTCCCAATCTCTGGTGACAAGAGTGTCCTTCGATCTCCAAATATAGGGAGAAGATCTTTCATAGGAGAGATCTATTTCTTACTTTGGGGGAGACAGAAGGGAGGGTCAGAGTGTTCCTCTTGTGTTGGCCATTTCTTAAACAATTTTAATTCAAAATGGCCAGTATGCCATTGAGGCACATTTACCCAGCAGAGACCTTCTGAAAAGCTTCAGAGATCACTTAAATTGTATCTCATTGGCCACATCTAGTTGAAGAAGGGTCTAAGAAATAGCATCCTTTAGCTAAGCACAATTCCTGGGGTTTCAATATTAAAGAAGGAAAAATGCATACTGACAGGCAATTAGCATTCTTTATAGTATTATTTCAAAATATTTAAAATGTATTGAAAATTTTTAGTACGCCAGAAACTGTCAAAGGTAAGTAAAACTTGATTTCCGTCAGGAGAAATAGTAAAAATGATGTGTAAGTTTAGTGATATAAATTCACAGTAAGTCACAGGACAAGGATTCAAGCCCAAATATGGGTGCACCATCAAAAGTCACATTTGTTTAACTTTTGGCTCAGGTGGTAAAAAATATGTGAGGTCACAAAGAGTCAGACTGAATGACTACACACACAGACATTGCCACTTGCTTTACAGTCACAGCCAGGGACGTAAAAGTCATCTTGAAGAAGCAGATTTTTCTTATACAAGGAGGAAGAAGAACCAATTCTGGTTAAAGAAGTCAGATTTCTTGGAAGAGAGGACTCTATAGTCTAGTCCTCTAAGATTTGAAGTTCTGGAGATCTTCCAGAATCAAAAAGGATGATCTAGATAAAATTTCAGGGCTAGCTATGCAAAATGGGGCTACCCAAATAGTTAGGGCTTCCCTGGTGACTCAGATGGTAAAAAACCCACCTGTAATGCAAAAGACCCAGATTCAATCCTTGGGTTGTGAAGATCCTCTGGAGGTAGGCATGGCAACCCACTTCAGTATCTTTGCTTAAAGAATTCCACACACACACACAAAAAAGAATTCCATGGACAGAGGAGCCTGGTGGGCTATAGTCTATGGGGTCTCGAAGAGTTGGACATGACTGAGCGACTAACACACACAAAGAGAGTCACTATAAAGTTAGAGCGGGGACCAGCTGGGACACAGGGTCAGAGAGAGATGTGAGGGTCCAGTGTATCTGGGGCTGGTGAGGTTTGAGTCCTGAGACTGAATTCACCCAGTCTCCAGCCGACAACTTGTGCTTGGGAAATACTCAAACATCTGAAAGAGCATGTTGCTTATAGATGTAAGAGCTGGGGTACAGAACTGTAGTATCATAATCCTAGAGATGTCCTTCCTCCGAAGACCCAGAGCTCCAGGGGAGCAGCTGGAGTAGAGGGGTGAGCCAGCCTTCCTCCTGGCTCGCAGGCACAGTTCCTTCAGGGTAGAGGACCCTTCTTTTCCTTGCTGTGTTTCCACCATGTTTCTGAACAATATTTCAGTTTTCAAAAGCCTCCATTCCATGCCTGGACTATTTTTGCCTTCCCAGAAGCCAATAACACACAACAGCATTGTGCCACAAAAGTGCAAACCTGCCCCCCACCCCCCAACTCTGAGGTGACTGGCGCCTGTCCCTTCTCTTGAGTCTGGGCAGGGATGGAAGAAGCAGACCTAGAGAACTTTGGCTGACTTGGCTGGGAAGGCCCTTCACTGAAGACAGCTTGGAGAAGAGGAAACCCACACCTGAAGGTCACTATTGCTGGGGAAAGACACCACCTGCCTTTGTTCCCCCACTACAGCTGTGGCAAAGTAGAACCACCTTAGTGACTGTTGTTGTTACTGTTCAATTACTAAGTCGTGTCTGACTGTAGCCCACCAGGCTCCTCTGTCCACGGGATTCTCCAGGCAAGGATACTGAAGTGGGTTGCCATTTCCTCCTCCAGGGTATCTTCCTGACCCCAGGATCAAACCCGTGTCTCCTGCATTGGCAGGCGGATTCTTTATTGCTGAGCCAGGAGAGCCTTAGTGACGTAAGTGGCACAAATGTATCATCTTGCTGTTCTGGAGATGAGCAGTCAAAAGTGGGTTTTATGGACTGAAGTCAAGGTGTTGGCAAAGTTGTGGCCCTCCTGGAGGTTCTAGGGGTGAGTTCATTTCCTCCTCTTGGCCCAGGGACCCTTCATCTCCAAAGTGCATCCCTCCAAACTCTGCATCCAGGACCACATCTACTTTTCCCCTCCCTATTACAAGGACTCTGGGAGTACAGGACAGCCTTCCCATCTCATGATCAATGACTTAATTACACCTGCAAAGTCCCTTTTGCCACATAAGTCAAAACATTTTCAAGTTCTGGGGACTAGAACATGGACATCTTTGGGAGATCATTATTCTATCTTCTGCACCTCCGTAGCACACGTGGCCTCTATGCAAACAAGAGATTGTTTAGCTTCCTGCCTCGGACACCACTCCCCACAGCCTCATGGGATTCAACTTGCAACTCTGCTGCTCGGAGCTCACTGAGGCTGGTCCTAGGGGAACAACTCCTCCCTCCAGACACTCAGAAGCACTTAGACAATGTGCACAGGTACTGAGGTGGATTTTTGCTCCACCAGAAAAAAGCCCTGAAGGAGATGTTAGCCCCAAACATAGGGAGATGAGAAGGCAAGCTCATTTTCACAGCAGCTCCAAGCCCAAATAAGTGAATACAAGAAGCAAGAGAGCACTGCTAACACTGAGGTATTAATCCCTAATAGTTAATATATATTAGCTGTTAGAATGTAACTGATTATCTGAAAGAGCAGGTTGTTCTAGGTATAAGAATTTGAGTACAGAACTACTAGGACATAGAAGATTCGCTTCTATGTATATATTCTCCTTATATATAATTTCAATCATATATATATTATTTCAAATATGCTGCTGCTGCTGCTGCTAAGTTGCTTCAGTCGTGTCCAACTCTGTGCGACCCCATAGACGGCAGCCCACCAGGCTCCGCCGTCCCTGGGATTCTGCAGGCAAGAACACTGGAGTGGGTTGCCATTTCCTTCTCCAATGCATGAAAGTGAAAAGGAAAAGTGAAGTCCCTCAGTCGTGTCAGACTCTTCATGACCCATGGACTGCAGCCTACCAGGCTCCGTTCATGGGATTTTCCAGGCAAGAGTACTGGAGTGGGGTGCCATTGCCTTCTCCGTATTTCAAATATATGTAATTTCAAATACATATATGTGCACATATACATGTATATCTTCTATGCCACAAGAGAATGAAAATTAAATACAGAGAGAAAGAAACCTCAAGCCAACAGAAGTATGAAAGGAATAAGAAATAAGAAAATGAAAACTGGAAAACAAAAAGTAGGATGGACAGATATGACAAAGCAAAATAAACATGAAAAGGATAATTTCATTCCATTAAAAAAACTTGTTCATACTGAAATAAAAACAAACAAACAAATTTCATCTCTTTGGTGTTTAAAAACTACACACTAAAAATTTAAAAATTACAAGAACAGAAAAGATATTCAAGACAAATACAAATATATAGAAGACAACAACATAAATATAAAACTAATTAGACTACACAGCAAAAGGCTTTATTAATGAGAGAGTCATTCCTTAATCATGAAGCTCTTCATTTGTCCCTCTAGATTCCAAGACCCCTCATAAATGCCAAAATCCATGGATAATCAAGTCCCATATAAAACGAAATGTGGTGGTGGTTTAGTCGCTCAGTCGTGTCCAGTCTTTGCAACCCCATGGACAGTAGCCCTCCAAGTTCCTCTGTCTATGGGATTCTCCAGGCAAGAATACTGGAGTGGGTTGCCATTTCCTTCTCCAGAGGATATTCCTGACCCAGGGATTGAACCCAGATTTCCTGCATTGCAGGCAGATTCCATATAAAATGACAAGTCCCATATAAATGACATAGTATTTGCATATAACCTACATACCACCCCTAATATACTTTGTGTGTGCTCAGTTGCTGAATTGTACCCGACTTACTGGTGACCCCATGGACTGCAGCCCACCAGGCTACACTGTCCATGGGATTTTCCAGGCAAGAACACTGGAGTGGATTGCCCACTCCTTCTCCAAGGAGGATGGACCCCAACCCAGGGATCAAATCCTCACCTCCTGCATTGGCAGGTGGACTCCTTTACCACTGTACCACCCGGAAACCCCCGTATATACTTTAAATCCCCTCTAAATTACTTATACAACATAAGTGCTACATAAATAGTTGTAAATACAGTGCAAGTGATATGAGGCATGTAAACTCAAGTTTTGCTTTTTGGAACTTTTCTGGAAATTTTTTTTCAAATATTTTTGATCCCAGGCTAGTTGGTTCTACAGAATCTGCAAATCCTGCAGACACTGAGGGCTAACTGTGTATGCCTATCATCACAGCTTCAAACATACAGTGAGCAAAAAAAAAAAAAAAAAAAAAAAGGAAAAAAAAGATGGAAAAAACTTACAGAATCACGAGGAGAAACTGACAAATCCTCAACCATAATAGGAAAGTTTATTATAGCTCAGAAATGAAAATATCAAGCTGAGAATAGAAAGGACATTAAAAATTTTTGTATAAGTAATAATTCTTCCTTACAAAGGGATAAACTATTTTTTATAAATTTATTTTTAATTGAAGGATAATTGCTTTACAGAATTTTGTTGTTTTCTGTCAAACCAAAACCTACTCTTAACATGTAAAAATATATAGTACTTTATTGTGAAATCCACATGGAATACTCACCAAAAACTGATACTATATTAGGCCACACTGAAAATTTCAAAAAGAGGCCTAAAAGCAGAGTTCATAAAAGAACACATTTTCTGACCAAAATGCAAGAATGTGGAAATTCACAACAGAATAAAAGTAAAAACAAACACACTTCCTTCATTTGAAACTTTACAATCACCCTTTTAAATAGTTGACCTTGTGAATAATGTTGGGGGATCCTCACTGAGTCAAAAACTCTGCATATAACATTTGACACTCCCAAAACTTAACAACAAATAGCCTGCTATTGACAGGGAACCTTATCAATAATATAAACAGTAGATTAACATATATTTTGCATGCTATATGTGTTACATATTGCTATATTGTTTCTTACAATAAAGCTAGAGGCAGTGCTAAGAAAATCATAAGGAAGGGGAAACACATTTATAGTGCTGTACTGCATTTTTTTGGGCTCCAAAATCACTGCAGATGGTGACTGCAGCCATGAAATTAAAAGACGCTTATTCCTTGGAAGGAAAGTTATGACCAACCTACACAGCATATTAAAAAGCAGAGACATTACTTTGCCAACAAAGGTCCATCTCATCAAGACTATGGTTTTTCCAGTAGTCACGTATGGATGTGAGATGAGAGTTGGACTATAAAGAAGGCTGAGTGCCCAAGAATTGATGTTTTTGAATTGTGGTGTTGGAGAAGACTTTTGAGAGTCCCTTGGACTGCAAGGAGATCAAACCAGTCCATCTTAAAGGAGATCAGTCCTGAGTGTCCATTGGAAGGACTGATGTTGAAGCCAAAACTCCAATACTTTGGCCACCTGATGCGAAGAGCTGACTCATTTGAAAAGACCCTGATGCTGTGAAAGATTGAAGGCAGGAGGAGAAGGGGATGACAGAGGATGAGACCATTGGATGGCATCGCCGAGTCAATGGAGATGAGTTTGAGTAAATTCTGGGAGTTGGTGATGGACAGGGAGACCTGGTGTGCTGTGGTCCATGGGGTCGTGAAGAGTTGGACATGGCTGAGAGACTGAACTGAACTGTATTTTTTTAACATTTATTTTTTAATAGTTTTTTGTTGTGTCTCGATGCATTCAAGATCTTAGTTCTCTGACCAGAGATTGAACCAACTCCCTATAGTGGAAGCTCAGAGTCTTAACCACTGGACCACCAGGGAAGTACTCTGTACTGTATTTATCAGTACAATAAGTTTATGTCCTATGTTTAGAAAATGAATCAACTGCCAGTATCTATATCAATATTGTCTTAGAGAAAACACTATGTTATATGTATTACTAACACTAGACATCACAAATAAAAGATAAATGTTTCTTTGTCACTTTATTCACAAGTATAATGATTCAAGGAAGAAGCACCAATATGACTGCTTCAGTAGGAAAGCTTCTCAGTAGCTCAGCTTGTACACTAATGAAGCATAAAAATTTCATGTCTCACAGTATTACAGTCATATTTCATAATATAGCATTGGAAATGTTACACTTTAAAAAACACTTGTGATGGTAGGCTGACATGCAGTTCTTCCAATTATGAGAGAGAGGCATAGTAATGGAATTCTTTAAAAACAAAGTTATAAAACAGTAATAAAATATTAAACATCACTTACCTTACGCCTCTGTAAGGATAGGCCATCCACTTCAAGTTCTGCACACTGTTTTTGTTGTTGTTTAGTCGATAAGCTGTCTGACTTTTTTTCTTTGAAGTTTTTATTGTAGTAAGACACGTATAACATGGAGTTACCAGTTCAACCATTTTTAAGTGTATACAATTCAGAGGGATTAAGTGCATTCCCAGTGTTGTGCAACCAGCATCATCCATCTCCAGAACTTTCTCATCAGCCCCCCTGAACAGTAACTATACATTATCTCTGCTCCTCAGTCTCTAGGAACTACTGTGCTACTTTGTCTCTATGAATTTGCCTAATCTATGCATGTCCTAAAAAAAGAATCACATAATTTTTAACCTCTTGTATCATGTCCGACTCTTTTGGGACCCCACAAACTGTAGCCTACCAGGCTCCTCTCTCCATGGGATTCTCCAGGCAAGAATACTGGAGTGGGCTGCCATTTTCTCCTCCAGGGGATCTTCCTGACCCAGGGATCAAACTCATGTCTTCTGCATTGGTAGGCAGATTCTTTACCACTGAGCCACCTGGGAAGCATCTCCATGTATATTTTTGCATAGTTATTGAAAAGAATCTGCATGTAAGTGAACCCACGCTGTTCAAACTCTGGTTATTCAAGGATCAACTGAAACACTTGGGTAAAGAAAAAACAGAAATAAGTATTTTAAATTACCTTAGTGTGTTATTTTTTCTATATCAACTGACTATAAAAACAAACACATTCCAAACATTGACAGTTACTATTTTTATCAAAGCTGATGGACTTGATTTTTATCATTCATTATCTGGATTAAAATCAAACTTTATTTGTTTGCTTAGTCCTTATGCATTTTTGTTTACCAGGGAAACAATTTGATAGCAATTGACTGAATAAACCAGAATATAAGTTCACAACTTATTATGTACCAAAAAGATGTAGGTAAAAAGAGAAGCTTATCTTTGTCCAAATGAACTATCTAGGAACTATGCCCCAAAGTGCAAAATTAATTGTCAAGTAATACTGAATAATTAAGAAGAAAGAATGCGTGGTAAAAATAACAACAGCAGTTAAAAATTTCTTCTGGCCACATGGAGGAACATGCTGGATTTTCATGCCCCAGCAAAGAATGGAACCCACACCATCTGCAGTGGAATTGTGAAGCACCAACCACTGGACTGCCACAGAATTGATCCTTTAATACTGCTTTCCTTTTTCAGTATGTTTTCCTAATCTTCTTGCATTTGATAAAAGTAACTCCTCTCCAAGGCTGGACTTCCATGTGTTATATCTGGAAGAGACTCTTTCCTTTACCGATAAGTTATAGTATAATTTTCTGATTAAACCCTTATATTTAGAAAAGACTGGGTTTCTACCAGGCTTCCCAGGGGGCACTAATTGGTAAAGAACCTGCCTGTCAATGCAGGAGAAACCTGCCAAGAGGCGTGGATTTGTACCAGTCTCCCTTCATTGGGTGGCCTTTAGGTGGAGAAGCAACCAAGACTCTTAATTATGTACTAAAAATGCCTGGAAATACGCTTAGGAGGTTCCCGGTGGGAAGAGGCTGAGCTGTATGGTAGCAAACCCACCTACAGAGAAGTGATCAAACTGTTCTTTGAAGTAACTGATGAGAGGAATCAATGCACTGAAACAAGTAACATTGGTAATTGGTGTCTACACATTCAACTTTAAAGCGATGTCTGGATGACTGGTGTGTGAACAGAGTGAGAAAGTATACCAGAATATACCCAACAATATTTGACTGTAAATAAATTTCTCCCAGCAAGGCAAACTATTTGCTAAATGTTCACCAATACAACTCAGAGTGATAGAATCTGTAAATAAATTAGTTTTCAACTTTAAAGTAGTGCTGTATAACAGGGATGCCATGTGGAGAGGTAAATTCATTGCAGCCAATCCTTTAAAAAGATGTCCTTTTTATCATAGGGGACTGAAATAGAAAAGTAGGAAGTCAAGAGATACCTGGAGTAACAGGCAAATCTGGCTTTGGAGTACAAAATGAAGCAGGGCAAGGCTAACAGAGTTTTGTCAAGAGAATGTAATGGTCATAGCAAAAACCCTCTTCCAACAACACAAGAGAAGACTCTACACATGGACATCACCAGATGGTCAATATCAAAATCAGATTGATTATATTCTTTGCAGCCAAAGATGGAGAAACTCTATACAGTCAGCAAAAACAAGATCAGAGGCTGATTGTGGCTCAGATCATGAACTCCTTATTGCCAAATTCAAAATGAAATTGAAGAAAGTACGGAAAGTCATTAGACCAATCAGGTACGAACTAAATCAAATCCTTTACAATTATACAGTGGAAGTATAGGATTAGATCTGATGACAGAGTGCCTGAAGAACTATGGATGGAGGTTCGTGACATTGTACAGGAGACAGGAATCAAGACCATCCCCAAGAAAAAGAAATGCAAAAAGGCAAAATGGTTGTCTGAGGAGGCCTTACAAACAACTGAAGAGAAAAGAAGTGAAAGGCAAAGAAGAAAAAGAAAGACATACCCATTTGAGTTAGGAGTTTCAAAGAAGAGCAAGGAGAGATAAGAAAGCCTTCCTCAGTGATCAATGCAAAGAAACAGAGGAAAACAATAGAATGCAAGACTAGAGACCTCTTCAAGCAAATCAGAGACACCAAAGGAACATTTCATGCAAAGATGGGCACAATAAAGGACAGAAATGGTATGGACCTAACAGAAGCAGAAGATATTAAGAAGAGGTGGCAAGGGTACAGAGAAGAACTATACAAAAAAGATCTTCATGACCCAGATAATCACAATGGTGTGATTACTCACCTAGAGCCAGATATCCTGGAATGCAAAATCAAGTGGGCCTTAGGAAGCATCACTATGAACAAAGCTAGTGGAGATGATAGAATTCCAGTTGAGCTACTTCAAATCCTAAAAGATGATGTTGTGAAAGTGCTACACTCAATATGCCAGCAAATTTGGAAAACTCAGCAGTGGCCACAGGAACGGAAAAGGTCGATTTTCATTCTAACCCCAAAGAAAGGCAATGCCAAAGAATGTTCAAACTACCACATAATTGTACTCATCTCACATGTTAGCAAAGTAATGCTCAAGATTCTGTAAGCCAGGCTTCAACAGTACGTGAACCATGAACTTCCAGATGTTCAGGCTGGGTTTAGAAAGGCCAGAGGAACCAGAGATCAAATTGCTTACATCTGTTGGATCATAAAAAAACAAGAGAATTGCAGAAAAACATCTGCTTCATTAATTACGCCAAAGCCTTTGACTGTGTAGATCACAACAAACTGTGGGAAATTCTTAAAGATATGGGAATACCAAATCACCTTACCTGCCTCCTCAGAAATCTGTAAGCTGGTCAAGAAGCAATAGTTAGAACTGGACAAGGAACAACAGAATGATTCCAAATCGGGAAAGAAGTACATCAAGGCTGCATACTGTCACCCTGCTTATTTAACTTATATGCAGAGTACATCATGAGAAATACTAGGTTGGATGAAGCACAAGCTGGAAACAAGACTGCCAGGAGAAATACCAATAACCTCAGATACACAGGTGACACCACCCTTATGGCAGAAATTGAAGAAGAACTAAAGAGTCTTTTGATGAAAATGAAAGAGTGAAAAAACTGGCTTAAGACTCAACATTCAAAAAATGAAGATCATGGCATCTGGTTCCATCACTTCATGGCAAATAGATGGGGAAACAATGGAAACAGTGACAGACTTTATTTTTTTTGGCTTCAAAAATCACTGCAGATGGTGACTGTAGCCATGAAGTTAAAAGATGCTTGCTCCTTGGAAGAAAAGCTATGACCAGCTGATACAGCATATAAAAAGCAGAGACATTATTTTGCTGACAAAGGTCCGTCTAGTCAAAGCTATGGTTTTTCCAGTGGTCATGTATGGATGTGAAAGTTGGACTATAAAGAAAGACTATAAAGAAAGTTGAGTGTCGAAGAATTGATGCTTTTGTACTATGGTGTTGAAGACTCTTGAGAGTCCCTTGGACTGCAACGAGGTTCAACCAGTCCATCCTAAAGGAAATCAGTCCTGAATATGCATTGGAAGGACTGATGCTGAAGCTGAAACTCCAATACTTTGGCCACATGATGCGAAGAACTGACTCACTGGAAAAGCCCCCAACGCTGAGAAAGACTGAAGGTAGGAGAAGGGGACAACAGAGGATGAGATGGTTGGATAGCATCACTGACTCAATGGACATGAGTTTGAGCAAGCTCTGGGAGTCGGTGATAGACAGGGAAGTCTGGTGTTCTGCAGTCCATGGAGTAGCAAAGAGTCAGACACGACTGAGTGACTGAACTGAACTGAATCCTTAAAAATTCTGTGGGCCAGGGAAACATGCAAAACTGGAACCAGGGGATGTCTATGGTGGTGTAGTAGATAGGAATCCTCCTGCAAATGCAGGAGACACGGGTTCAATCCCTGATCTGGGAGGACTCCACATGCCACGGAGCAACTAAGCCCATGTACCACAACTACTGAGCCTGTGCTCTTGAACCCAGGAGCCACAACTACTGAGCCCATGGGCTGCAACTATTGAAGCCCATTCACTTAGAGCCTGTGCCCCGAAATGAGAGAAGCCACCAGAATGAGAAAACTGTGCACCACAACTGGAGAGGAGCCCCTGCTTGCTGCAACTAGAGAAAAGTCTGAGCAGCAATGAAGACCCAGCACAATCAAACAAACAAACAACAGAATAAGAATGGGTGAAGTGAAAGTCACTCAGTCATGTTCTTTGCGATCCCATGGACTATACAGCCCATGGAATTCTCCAGACTAGAATACTGGAGTGGGTAGCCTTTCCCTTCTCCAGGGAATCTTCCCAACCCAGGGATTGAACCCAGGTCTCCCGCATAGCAGGGGGATTCTTTACCAGCTGAGTTGTGAGGGAAGCCCAAGGAATAAACTCTGACTTGGCTGTAGGAATGGATGCAGGGCTGGAGAAGGGCTGGGGTAAGGGGAGTAGGGGTAGGGAGGGGACTGTGGAAATCTGGGCAGAGCTGCAACTGTGCACAAGGTCACAATGCAGTGAGTCAGAGTTTTCCGTATTTAGTTATCCTTGTGGGTTAAGTAATGCCTGTGCCCAATCAATACCTGTGGTGGACCAGGTACAGAGAACCTATAAAGTGATGAACTGGACAGTGGTGTGACACAGTGAGTCACAGTGAGTCACAGCACACTAAATATGCATGTCACAAGAAAGCAGAGCTGATAAAAGTCAGATAATCAAGAGCAGGACTTCCCAGGTGGCTCAGTGGTAAGAATCCACCTGCCAATGCATGAGACACGTGCTCGATCCCCGGTCAGGAAGATCTCCTGAAGAAGGAAATGGCAACCCACTCCAGTATTCTTGCCTGGGAAATCTTATGGACAGAGGAGCCTTGGTAGGCTATAGTCCAGTGGGTCACAAAGAGTCGGACATGACTTAGTAACTAAACAACAATTAAAAGAAGAAAACTATCTCAGTTGTAGGGTCTGATATCAGAGACCCATTGTATATAAAGATCGGAGATCTGCCCATGAATTTTCCACACTCTTGGAAGTATCAGTTCTGTTTTTCTTCTAACCAGAGTGTGACCGAGGCCAAGCTCACTCTGTTTGCCCCACGATAGGCCAATGAATTCGAGAGATGAGGTATTGAGGCAAGGAAGATACTTTAATCTGGGAACCAGCAGACCTAGAAGATGGCAGCTTATCGCCTCAAAATAACTATCTTATCGGGGTCTGGATACCAGGTTCTTTTTTTCTTTTTGTCACATAGAGTCTTTATTTGTTTGTTTGTTTGTTTTCAGTGCTTTATTTATTTTTTCCCCATTTATTTTTATTAGTTGGAGGCTAATTACTTTACAATATTGTAGTGGTTTTTGTCATACATTGACATGAATCAGCCATGGATTTACATGTATTCCCCATCCTGATCCCCCCTCCCACATCCCTCTCCACCCGATTCCTCTGGGTCTTTCCAGTGCACCAGGCCCGAGCACTTGTCTCATGCATCCAGCCTGGGCTGGTGATCTGTTTCACCCTAGATAATATACATGTTTCGATGCTGTTCTCTTGAAACATCCCACCCTCGCCTTCTCCCACAGAGTCCTAAATTCTGTTCTGTACATCTGTGTCTCTTTTTCTGTTTTGCATATAGGGTTATCGTTACCATCTTTCTAAATTCCATATATATGCGCTAGTATACTGTATTGGTCTTTATCTTTCTGGCTTACTTCACTCTGTATAATGGGCTCCAGTTTTATCCATCTCATTAGAACTGATTCAAATGAACTCTTTTTAATGGCTGAGTAATATTCCATGGTGTATACATACCACAGCTTCCTTATCCATTCATCTGCTGATGGGCATCTAGGTTGCTTCCATGTCCTGGCTATTATAAACAGTGCTGCGATGAACATTGGGGTGCACGTGTCTCTTTCAGATCTGGTTTCCTTGTGTGTATGCCCAGAAGTAGGATTGCTGAGTCATATGGCAGTTCTAATTCCAGTTTTTTAAGAAATCTCCACACTGTTCTCCATAGTGGCTGTACTAGTTTGCATTCCCACCAACAGTGTAAGAGGGTTCCCTTTACTCCACACCCTCTCCAGTATTTATTGCTTGTAGACTTTTGGATAGCAGCCATCCTGACTGGCATGTAGTGGTACCTCATTGCAGTTTTGATTTGCATTTCTCTGATAATGAGTGATGTTGAGCATCTTTTCATGTGTTTGTTAGCCATCTGTATGTCTTCTTTGGAGAAATGTCTGTTTAGTTCTTTGGCCCATTTTTTGATTGGGTCATTTATTTTTCTGGAATTGAGCTTCAAGAGTTGCTTGTATATTTTTGAGATTAATCCTTTGTCTGTTGCTTCGTTTGCTATTATTTTCTCCCAATCCGAGGGCCGTCTTTTCACCTTGCTTATAGTTTCCTTTGTTGTGCAAAAGTTTTTAAGTTTCATTAGGTCCCATTTGTTTATTTTTGCCTTTATTTCCAATATTCTGGGAGGTGGGTCATAGAGGATCTTGCTGAGATTTATGTTGGAGAGTGTTTTGCCTATGATCTCCTCTAGGAGTTTTATAGTTTCTGGTCTTACATTTAGATTTTTAATCCATTTTGAGTTTATTTTTTGTGCATGGTGTTAGAAAGTGTTCTAGTTTCATTCTTTTACAAATGGTTGACCAGTTTTCCCAGCATCACTTGTTAAAGAGGTTGTCTTTTTTCCATTGTATATCCTTGCCTCCTTTGTCAAAGATAAGGTGTCCATAGGTTCGGGGATTTATCTCTGGGCTGTCTATTCTGTTCCATTGATCTATATTTCTGTCTTTGTGCCAGTACCATACTGTCTTGATGATTGTGGCTTTGTAGTATAGTCTGAAGTCAGGCAGGTTGATTCCTCCAGTTCCATTCTTCTTTCTCAAGATTACTTTGGCTATTCGAGGTTTTTTGTATTTCCATACAAATTGTGAAATTATTTGTTCTAGTTCTGTGAAAAATACCGTTGGTAGCTAGATAGGGATTGCATTGAATCTATAGACTGCTTTGGGTAGTATAGCTATTTTGACAATATTGATTCTTCCAATCCATGAACTCAGTATATTTCTCCATCTGTTTGTGTCCTCTTTGATTTCTTTCATCAGGTTCTTTTATATATCAGAGATGATGGGAGGCGAGGAAGCAAAGTAAAAAGCCCATTAATCTTGCAAATGTCTCCTAGAATGACAAGTCTCAGGCAGGGGATATGTTAATTCTTCCTTCCCTGCCATCCACAGGTGGACAGAGTTCTGAAGAAAGGCACTTTAGTTTAACAGTCAGGCAGAGGGGCAGGATTCTGAGGCAAACCATTCTGTTTGATTATAATACAAAAGCAATGAAAAGCAAGTAAAAGAAACAGTTCCAACATGGAGTCAAAATTGGCTTCCTCCCTGCAATAAGAGGTCTTCGATTTTTAACATTTGCTGGTGATTCACAGCTAATCCTACAGGAGATCTGACTGGCTCAATTTGGGAACCCAGTCATCCCATCAACGCAACTTCTAAAAAATATCTGCCTTGCTCAAAGCCTAAGGGGCAGTGGGGGCCACATCATACCACCACTGGGCAGTTCTTACATTGATCTGAAGAACAAGGAATGATGATTTAATGAAAGCAATTAATATCATTATCAAAATTGCTTTGAAGGTCATAGCCTGAGAAGCTATGATAAATACCCCCTAACAGCTGAAGGAAAATAAGATACCTAGAAAGGAGAATTTGATATGTGGATCAACACGATTAGAGCCAGAAATAATATCACTGGGCTCTTTGGCTTAAAATGTAAATCATCTTTATCAGTTTAAACCAAAATAAAATAACGTCATCTACTGCTGTATAAAAAGTCAATATAATATAGAGAGTCCATAAAGTTATTCATTAAACAAATCTAAAGACAGGGTGGACACATTGCCTAATTAGTAACCAGTTTTTAAGACTCAAATGGTGATATTTAAGCAGCAGGGTAAACTACCCATGCATGACAGCCCTGCCTTTGCATATAATTATTTCACTGCTGCAACTAAACCAGATAATGGCTATTTTTCACTTTGTCTTGTCTAATGGCTAAATACGAAGATTTATCATGGTTAATGGCTAAATACAAGGATTTATCATGCCCCAAATACACCTGACAATTTCCAATCAATAAATGCTGAAAAGGAGACTAAGATAAGGAATATTTAGAAACCACTTCACTAGCTAAGGTTTCTTGGTGATCTGCCAAGTCACAGTACTTCCTTCATTTGGGGAAAAAAAGGTAGAACACATTGAGGAGGGCAGTCCGTGTGTTAGTCGCTGCTCAGTCGTGTCTGACTCTTTGTGACCCCGTGGACTGTAGCCCACCAGGCTCCTCTGTCCATGGAATTCTCCAGGCAAGAATACTGGAGCGGGTAGTCATTCCCTTCTCCTGGGGATCTTCCTGACCCAGGAATTGAACCCAGGTCTACCGCATCACAGGCAGATTATTTACCACCTGCATTCCATACAATCTGAGACTATTCTCTTCCTGAAAGGAAATTCATGTAAATTACAGCAAAGGAGGAAAAAAAATATGAGTTGTGTTGTTGAGTCATTATAGCATGCTCTAAGTCATGAAAATTAACACTTGCTTGATGATTCGAACCACATCTTTTAGAAAATTGAAGAAATCTGTCTTCTAGTAGGGCTTCCCAGGGGGCACTGGTGATAAAGAACCTTCCTGCCAGTGCAGAAGACTAAAGAGACATGGGTTCGATTCCTGGGTCGGGAAGATCTCCTGGAGGAGGGCATGGTAGCCCACTCCAGTATTCTTGCCTGGAGAATCCCATGGGCAGAGAAGCCTGGCAGGCTATAGTCCATGGGGTCGCAAAGAGTCAGACATGTCTTCTAGTACTCCTGTAGAAAAAGTGAAAAGTTATGCAGTTAAACATTATCAGTGTCAATTATCTCTGGATGCAATGACCAGATTGTTACACAAATTTGGTCTGTGAAGATCTCTCTCCTGTTTGTGTCTCTCCTAATGAAGGAAGAAACAGAACAGGCTCTATCTGGAAAGCAGGACTCCATCTTGAGCTATATGTCCAGTATCTATGTGAACAACATACCAACTGGAAAACCAGGCCCCTTGGAAGGAAGAGCCCCAGGGCTCATACCTAGACTCTCCATCACCTAAAAGAATACCCTAATTATCTGTGTAACCGAATAGAATCATACATTCTATTATGCTTATTGGAGTATGACCACAGGCCTATTGATAATTGTCCACTGTTAACTACCTAGGCTTAAGGCATATGAATCACAGGTTAACTTTGATTGTATCTTTCTTTTTCCTTTGTCCAGACTAGGTTCAGAGAATCTGGGGAGGCGGGTTTCGAGTTTGTACACATACACTTAGGGTATATAAGGTTTTCACAAAAACTGGTTGGGGTCCTTGGCTAAGAGGAGACTCTGCCTTGGGCCCTCCGGTAATAATAAACTGCACTCCACTATCTGCATTGTCCTTCTGAGTGAGTTTGTTTCCTGGAATGTGTGGCCACAACACTAAGACATAAAAAGGGGAGTTCCTTCATTGCACACAGCTCTGAAGTGATGTTGGAGAAGTCTAAATATAAGATGGTTGAGAAATCACAGCAGAGAACATTCAATTACATAATGATCCTAAGTAAAAAATAAATGGAACTGTCTTGAAAAACTGAGGCCTTCATCTGAGGCCTCCCTCTTGGCATTCTGATTCTCATTACTTTATGGGAAAAAAAGTAACTTGAGTACTGGTAAAGAAAAAGAATGCTTCTGCAATCTTGGGTTAACAATTTAAATACAGTGTTAAAATGGCATGCAAGTGAAAATATAGCCTTAAAAACAGATATTAGAAAGATTGAAAATAAACTAGGCATACAATTCAGGAAGACAGGCAAAGTATATCAAATAGCCACCAATCCCAAAGAGAAGGAATCAATAAATACAAAAGCAGAAATGAAATCAGAAACAAAAAACTGATTTGACCAATTATCGTCAAAAGTTTGTTAGTTGAATAAAATAGATAAATCTGATCTAGAATTAAGATACATTTAAACAACAGTAGAAATAGGAAAGAGATAGAAGTACTGGGCACAGAAACTTTTCATATTATAAAAAAATTACCCAGAGAAATGTATTGAGCTGGCTTATTGATAAGTTCTATTTATTAGGACTGATGGACTTGTGTGGTGGCTCAGACGGTAAAGGATCCACCTGCAATGTGGGAGACCTGGGTTTGATCCCTGGGTTGGGAAGACCCCCTGAAGGAGGGCATGACAACTCACTCCAGTATTCTTGCCTAGAGAATCCCCTTGGACAGAGGAGCTGGTGGGGTTCATTTCATGGGTTTGCAAAGCATACAACACAACTGAGTGACTAAGCACACATATTAGAAATGATAGTTTAAAATAGCTCATTTTTTGTTCCTGAATAGCAGACATCTGCCAGCAGATCCACAGTTCCTCTCTTAGTTGTAGATTTCAGTTTGATGTTTTTGTGTGCAATTTAAGCCTCTTCCCTTCCATCTGAAAATGTCTCACCTAGGCTTGGAGACCTGCAGTGGAAAGGGGTGAGGTGGCAGTCTTGTTTCTCCTCCCTGACCCCCACCCCTATCACTGGATGTTTGTTGCTAGTTCAGCCCTGACCCTACCTCCACCCCACCCCTGACCAGGCAGGGTGAGTTGTGGGTGGACTTTATAGACTGGAATGGTGGTTATCTGGCCTCCTGACCTCCTGAAGTCCATTACCATGCCTCCCTACCCTCCAGCGCCCCCAGAGCACGAAATGGCAACCCACTCCAGTATTCTTGCCTGGAGAATCCCAAGGACAGAGGAGGCTGGGGGGCTACACTCCAGGGGGTTGCAAAGAGTTGAACATGACTTAGCGACTTTCACTTTACTTCTGATGATGTGCTTTGTCTAGTCTTGGAGCCTCTGCTCCTGGGGGGATCTCCTACCAGGAAGCCCCTATTTGTAACCCACCTTCAGCTCCTGTTTCTGAAGTCTCAACCTACTCGCACCCTTCCTCTGGAGTCTCTCTCCTCTCTTCCAGGCCATCCTTCTAGGCATGTCCTTGTCAAGGTGACTTAGCTGGAGTCTTTCTCTGCCCAATGCTGGAGGTGGAGGCTGCTTCCTGTGAGGTTCTCTTCTCTGTCAGCCCCCTGGCTCCAGAAAGTCTCTTAGCTATGTCCCCCAAAGGCCAGGGGGCACATGAAGGCTCCTGAGCAGTTCTTTGAAATGCCCTTGTTTGGTTTGAAGTGAGGGAAGAAAATCCCTCGTTCTTCCATCATGTGGGGAGCAATTAGTACAATATCAGAGAAACTGTACTGCTGATCTCAAAGAACTTCTCATTTCCACTAAAACCCCTAAAATGCTAGACAAAATAGAAAAGTTTTTAAATGTCCAACTACACAATTTATTGTTAGCCCTTTCTCTTAGGATGCAGCTTTCTGAGGGTCAATTACTAACGTACATGTAATTGGATGCCCAGAAAAAGACAGTAAAAAGTGGTCCTGGCTATATATGCCTTGGTTGCCTGCTCCAGCTTGCAGAGAGAAATTCTGGTTCCTCCTCACCCTTCTAATTTTCCATTTTCTGCCTCAGTCACAAATTCAAGCAGAGTCATCTCTTGACCAGAAACAACAAAACTTTCCTACTGAAGCCCAATCTGCAGTATAGATTCTCTCTTCGCTCATGGTGAGTTTTTAGTTCCTGCTATCTAACATCGATGAATTTAAATCTCATCATAGAGAGATCCTACAAAAAGGACAAAAAGAATATCAACCATCTTCAAGAAATAAAGCGTTCAAAAGATCAGACTCAGAGATGACCAAGATGTTGGATAGGGAATGACCAAGATGTTGGAGGCTGATAGGGAATTTAAAATAACCACGAAAGAAATGTTAACAGATCCAGAGGCATAAAAGGACAGCAGATGTTAACAGACGGGAAATTTCTTTAGAAAAGGGGGAATTTCATTAGAAAAAGAGAATTTTCATTAGAAAGATGGAAACCATAAAACAGTCAAGTGGAGATTCTAGAAACAAACATGAGGTCAGAAATGAAGAATTTCTTCAATAAACTTACTGGCAGCCTAAAAACTAGAGAAGAAAGAAATCAATGGACTTGAAAATAAGTCAGTAGGAATCATACAAACATAAAGAGAAAAAAATAAGGGACAACTATGGGTTAACAATAAAAAGTTCTTGTTATTGTAAAGTTATTTTTAACTATGGGTTTACAATAAAAAGTCCCTTGAACTGCAAGGAGATCAAACCAGTCAATTCTAAAGGAAATCAACCCTGACTATTCAATGGAAGGACTGAGGCTTAAGTGTAATACTTTGGCCACCTGATGCAAGGAGCCAACTCATTAGGAAAGACCCTGATGCTGGGAAAGATTGAAGGTGGGAGGAGAAGAGGACGACAGATGATGAGATGGTTGGATGCCATCACCGACTCGATGAACATGAGTTTGAGCAAGCTCTGGGAGATAGCTGCAGTCCATGGGGTCAAAAAGAGTTGGATAGGACTGAAGTGACTTAGCATGCACTCACAGAAGAAAAGTGACTGCCTTCAGTGGACTCTTTCCACAGCCCTACAAATACATACAGGCCAACAATGACGTCACCCACGTTACCCAAACACAACCAGGACAGCACAGAGCCTCCCTCTCCTGTCAGGAGAGGAAGCTCTCCCTCCTCGTCCCTGCTTCCTTTTCCACTTTCCAGGCCTGCATCACTGACTCAATGAACATGAGTTTGAGCAAGGTCTGGGAGACTGTGAAGGACAGGGAAGCCTAGTGTGCTGCAGTCCAGGGGTTGAAAAGAGTCGGGCACAACTGAGCGAATCAACAACAAATGGGTGAACAAGCTAACATACATGTAACTGGAATTCCGGAGAAAGAGTGAGAGAGGGCAGAAGACTACTTGAAGATATAATGGCCAAGAATTTTCCAAAAATCAGTAAAAGAACAGAAGCCACAAATTCAAGGAAGAAAAAAACCCCTAAAAACATCAAACTGCTGAGAACCAAAGTTTCAAAAGAAAAATCTTGAAGATAGTCAGAGGGGGAAGCACATTACACAGAGACCCAGGACCACAGGCTGATCAGCGTGAGTGACTGGCAGGCTGACCCACTGCTGGATTTCTCATCTCTGTCCACAGGCTACAGAGACAGAAAAGCTCATGAGGACAAGTCCTGGCATCTCTCGATTTGGAGCTTCTCCAGAGTCCTGCACCTTCATGGTCTTACCACCTTGTTTTTGAGAATACCAGTGCCTTGGCTTACAACAACAGAATGGAGGATCTCCAAGCCTAGGTTTTGCAGGCTCCAAAATGTGGGGTGTGAGGCTGGGCTCTCTTTCTGTAAGTTGGGTTTATGTGGTGCTTTCTACAATTCTAGTTCAGAGTTCACTCAGGTGAGAGTTACTGTTGCTTCTTCTGGTTTCCTTAACTACAGAGGAAGTGTCAGTTCACATAGCTCTCCACTAGAGGGCAATATAAGCATTAGGTTTTTAAAACACGAGGCCACAGATTTTTAGCAGGAGCATACATTACTGAAAAAATAAATGAATCCCTAAACAACACAAATTTAATTTTTCATATTAACTTTTGGCTTGTGCTATGGTTGGAACATGTCTAACATTTCTTAAAAATACACATTAATAGAGGAAAAATCAGGCACGTGTAAGGTAAATAGTATTGCTAGGATGATAAAAGGGTTAATCCATCTAGAAAAAACAGTTGTAAGTATAAACCCACCTAAAAGTTACAAAATACATGAATCAAAACTGACAGAATTTGAGAGAGAAATAGGCAATTCAGCAATTATAGAAACTTTGATGCCTAATTTTCAATAATAGGACAAGTGAGCTAGGAGGCCAAGAAGGATAGAAGACTTGAACACCAGTGTGAGCAAACTAGACTTGATAGATGTACAAAGGAGACATCACACAGCAGCAACAGAATACAAAGTCCCTCAGGTATGTATGCAACATTCTCTAGGATAGATACATGTTAGGCCAGAAAATAAGTCTTAATAAACTAGAAGTAGATAAATAAATTAGAAGTAGATTTCCCCCCCACTCCTCCCAGGGAAAGCAATTTGAGTTCTTCCCCTGTGGACAGAAACTCCAAAATACCTGTGGGGCCAGGAGGCTGGGCCCTGATCAGCTAAATGAGACCACACATTTCTCATTCTCAAAATCAAGGAAAACTTCCTGACTAGAAAACTCCTTGGAGGTCAGAAGTGGAGTGGTGCTAAGTCTACCCATAGGCCTCTTCATAGGAATAAATCTTGGCTGAGAGATTACACGCATACAAGGGAGGATCCTGAGATGTATGAAATATGGACTCAGTACCAGGCAAATAAAAATAGTTAGCCAAAGGAAACCCAGAACAGAGATGCCCCATAAAAGTGACTGACACCACCACGAGGGCAGACTCTCTCTGAGCCCACTTATGTGTCTACCCACATGGACTCTTTTTCCTTCTAATTGTCAGGCGAGTGTATGCTCCTCAGCTCTGTCTCGTCACAACAAAGATTTGGAGTGACAGACATTAAAGGCCCCCTTGGTATGTCGCAGCTCTCCGGTCTTGGACAGACCATGTTACAGCTCTCAGGTCTCTAACGGACCGTGTTATAGCTCTTAGATAGACCAGTGTTACAGCTCTATTTTATTTAGACAATAGCAGGAAAATCCACCTTGGAGACGTGAGGGCACGTTGATCCAAAGACGGGAAGAGAAGAGGGCCCCAGCGCACGAGGGAGAGAGAGAGCGCTAGCTTTGGCTCCTGTTTTTATATATTTTTCTCTCCCTGGGCCTGTCCTATGTAAATTGGGCCATCTAGGAGTGCTGTTTGTTTTACCTGAGGTTCTCACTCCGGTCCTTGGACCTTCCTTTGTTCTATTTTCACGGGCTTTTCCCTTCCAGGTCTTTTAGCCACCGCCATTCTGTACTCCTTTTCCCTATTCTAACTACCTAACACAATGAACATTTCATTTGTTTCACTGCTTTCTGTCTCTGTGGGAATTCTTTTCTGCAAAGCCGAAAGGTCGGGGCCTTGTCACTGATCACTAGTCTAGTGGTTAGGATTTGGTGCTCTTACCGTCTCTACCCGACCTTAATCTCTGGCTGGGAACTGAAACCTTCAGCTTCAAGAAGAGTGGGCTGAGTTCACCTGAGATCATGACCACTCAGCATCTACCTGGAAGCTACATACAGAGCAGCTGGGCAAGAAAAAGAAAGGAAAGACATACACATTTGAACAGAAAACTCTCTCTCTTTTCAAAAGACTTAATCTTGTATACATTCCCCTGGTATAAACTTGGTAAAAAGTTTATACTCAGTGGTAAAAAACTTGCCTGCAATGTAGGAGAAGCAGGTTTGATCCCCGGGTCGGGAAGATCAACTGGAGAAGTAAATGGCAACCCACTCCAGTATTCTTGCCTGGGAAACCTCATGGACAGAGGAGTCTGGCAGGCTATAGCCCATGGGGTTGCAAAAGAGTTGGACATGACTTATTGACTAAATAACAATAATCTTATCCATGGCTGATTCATGTCAATGTATGACAAAACCCACTACAATATAAAAAAAATAATAATAACCTTGTATATACTGAAAAGCCTTTTGAATCCACCAAAAAACCTCTGAGTGCTAATAAACAAGTTCAGCAAATGTGAAACCAACACCACTAAATCAGCTTATTTCTATACATTAACAATGGACAATTTATAAATGACATTGAAAACATAGTTGCTTATAAATTGCATCAATAAGAATAAAATAACTTCAGTTCAGTTGCTCAGTCGTGTCTGACTCTTTGTGACCTCATGGACTGCAGCATGCCAGGCTTCCCTGTCCATCACCAACTCCCAAAGCTTGCTCAAACTCACGTCCATTGAGTCAGTGATACCATCCAATCATCTCATCCTCTGTTATCCCCTTCTCCTCCTGCCTTCAATCTTTCCCAGCATCAAGGTCTTTTCCAGTGAGTCAGTTCTTCACATCAGGTGGCCAAAGTATTGGAGTATCAGCTTCAGCATCAGTCCTTCCAATGAATATTCAGGGTTGATTTCCTTTTGGATTGACTGGATTGATTTCCTTGCAGTCCAAGGGACTCTCAAGAGTCTTCTCCAACACTATAGTTCAAAAACATCAATTCTTCAGCGCTCAGTTTTCTTTATAGTCCAACTCTCACATCCATACTTGACTACTGGAAAAACCATAGCTTTGACTAGATGGACATTTGTCGACAAAGTAATGTCTCTGTTTTTTAATATGCTGTCTAGACTGGTCATAACTTTTCTTCCAAGGAGCAAGCATCTTTTAATTTCATGGCTGCAGTCAGCATCTGCAGTGATTCTGGAACCCAAGAAAATAGTCTGTCACTGTTTCCATTGTTTCCCCATCTATTTGCCATGAAGTGATGGGACCGGATGCCATGATCTTCATTATTTGAATGTTGAGTTTTAAGCCAGTTTTTTCACTCTCCACTTTCACTTTCATCAAGAGGCTCTTTAGTTCCTCTTCACTTTCTGCCATAAGAGTGGTGTCATCTGCATATCTGAGGTTATTGATATTTCTCCCGGCAATCTTGATTCCAGCTTGTGCTTCATCCAACCTGGTATTTTGCATGATGTACTCTACTCTCAGGAATAAATTTAACAAAAGAGTGCAAGATTTGTAAACCGAAAGCTACAAAACATCATTGAAAGAAATTTAAAGATGGAAATAAATGGGAAGATAACCCATTTAACGGGTCAGAAGACTTAATTTTGATAAGATAACAATACTTTCCAACTCGATAGAGTGAATGCATTCCCTATCAAAATTCCAGCTTCTTCCTTCCTTTTTTTTTTTTTTTGAAGAAATCTACAACTTCATTCTAAAAATCATACACACATTTAAAAGACACAGAATATCCAAAACATCTTTAAAAAGAAAAAAGTGGAAGGACTCAACATTTCCAGTTACAAAACTGAGCACAAGCCTACAGTAATCAAGACTGTGCTTGGGACTTCCCTGGTGGTCCGATGGCTGAGACTCAGTGCTCCCAATGCAGGGGCGAGATCCCTGGTCAGGGAACTAGATCCCACACGCGGCAACTAAAGATCCTGCATGCTACGTGAAGACCCAGCATAGCTAACTAACTAAATGAAAGACTTCGACGCTGCCATAGGAATAGACCTACGTATAGGCTTGTGCTCAGTCGTGTCTGACTCTTTTCGACCCCATGGGCTGTAACCTGCCAGGCTCCTCTGTCCACGGGATTTCCCAGGCAAGAATACTGGAGTGGGTAGCTGTTCCCTTCTCCAAGGAATCTTCCCAACCCAGGGATAGAACCCTTGTCTCTTGTGCTCCTGCATTGGCAGGTGGATTCTTTACCATTGGCTCCACCTGGGAAACCCAGGGCTAGACCTACTGATCAAGGGGGAAAAGGAGTTCAGAAATAAACACTTAACTGTATGGTCAATTGGTTTTCAAAAAGGAAGCCAAGAGATTCACTTCCCTAAATGGTGATGGATAACTGAATATCCACATACAAAAGAGTGAAGTTGGACCCCCAGTTCAGTTGCTCAGTCGTGTCCAACTTTGCAACACCATAGACTGCAGCATGCCACACTTCCCCAACCTCATAGGAAGTGTTAAGTGTTAGTTGCTCAGTCGTGCCTGACTCTTTGCGACCCCATGGCCCACCAGGTTCCTCTGTCCATGAGATTTTCCCCAACCTCATACCATATTGAAAAAATACACAGAATGGGTCAAATACTGTCTTGCTGTATCTTACTGGTTCACTGAACTCAGGGTAGGCAAGGTGCGAGCTAGAAAGTGGATAGGAAGAAGCTGGAAGATGATGGGAGGAGCCGCATGAACTGCAGACCTGTTTATTCTCTAATGGCTGGCATAGCAGCCTTAGGCATAGACACGCTGTATATTCTAGTGGTTGATCCAGTGGATACAGCCATAATGCACCTGAAAAGGGCTTTTCAGGTGGAGCTTATATATGTTTACAGAACAAAAGTGGCCCAGGGCCAAGAGGGTGCATTGTGACAAGCATGTGCAGTGCTGTAAGTGATCTCAGCTGTTACATAATCATTTATTTACAAACTGTGGGGTGAGAGGCTGCAGTGTGAGAGAGAGTGACCACTGCCAACTTGGCTGATTTGCTCTTTCCCTACAAATACCTATGTATAAGAGCTAAGACCATAAAACTCTTAGGAGAAAACATAGCATTAAGTCTTCATGACCTTGGATTTGGCAATGCTTCTTAGATATGACAGCCAAAGTGACCAATAAAAAGACAGGTAAGTGCTCACTTCGGCAGCACATATACTAAAATTGGAATGATACAGAGAAGATTAGCATGGCCCCTGCGCAAGGATGACATGCAAATTCATGAAGTGTTCCATATTTTTAACAGAAAGAGAAACTAAGGAAACAATACCATTCACCATTGCAACAAAAAGAATACAATACTTAGGAGTATATCTACTTAAAGAAACAAAAGACCTATACATAGAAAACTATAAAACACTGATGAAAGAAATCAAAGAGGACACAAATAGATGGAGAAATATACCGTGTTCATGGATTGGAAGAATCAATATTGTCAAAATGGTTGTACTACCCAAAGCAACCTATAGATTCAATGCAATCCCTATAAAGCTACCAACAGTATTTTTCACAGAACTAGAACAAATAATTTCACAATTTGTATGGAAATACAAAAAACCTTGAATAGCCAAAGTAATCTTGAGAAAGAAGAATGGAACTGGAGGAATCAACCTGCCTGACTTCAGACTATACTACAAAGCCACAGTCATCAAGACAGTATGGTACTGGCACAAAGACAGAAATATAGATCAATGGAACAGAATAGAAAACCCAGAGATAAATCCCCGAACCTATGGACACCTTATCTTTGACAAAGGAGGCAAGGATATACAATGGAAAAAAGACAACCTCTTTAACAAGTGGTGCTGGGAAAACTGGTCAACCACTTGGAAAAGAATGAAACTAGAACACTTTCTAACACCATACACAAAAATAAACTCAAAATGGATTAAAGATCTAAATGTAAGACCAGAAACTATAAAACTCCTAGAGGAGAACATAGGCAAAACACTCTCTGACATAAATCACAGCAAGATCCTCTATGACCCACCTCCCAGAATATTGGAAATAAAAGCAAAAATAAACAAATGGGACCTAATGAAACTTAAAAACTTTTGCACAACAAAGGAAACTATAAGCAAGGTGAAAAGACGGCCCTCGGATTGGGAGAAAATAATAGCAAACGAAGCAACAGACAAAGGATTAATCTCAAAAATATACAAGCAACTCCTGCAGCTCAATTCCAGAAAAATAAATGACCCAATCAAAAAATGGGCCAAAGAACTAAACAGACATTTCTCCAAAGAAGACATACAGATGGATAACAAACACATGAAAAGATGCTCAACATCACTCATTATCAGAGAAATGCAAATCAAAACCTCAGTGAGGTACCATTACATGCCAGTCAGGATGGCTGCTATCCAAAAGTCTATAAGCAATAAATGCTGGAGAAGGTGTGGAGAAAAGGGAACCCTCTTACACTGTTGGTGGGAATGCAAATGAGTACAGCCACTATGGAGAACAGTGTGGAGATTTCTTAAAAAACTGGAATTAGAACTGCCATATGACCTAGCAATCCCACTCCTGGGCATACACACTGAGGAAACCAGATCTGAAAGAGACACGTGCACCCCAATGTTCATCGCAGCACTGTTGATAATAGCCAGGAAGTGAAATCAACCTAGATGCCCTTCAGCAGATGAATGGATAAGGAAGCTGTGGTACATATACACCATGGAATATTACTCAGCCATTAAAAAGAATTCATTTGAATCAGTTCTAATGAGATGGATGAAACTGGAGCCCATTATATAGAGTGAAGTAAGCCAGAAAGCTAAAGACCAATACAGTATACTAACACATATATATGGAATTTAGAAAGATGGTAACGATAACCCTATATGCAAAACAGAAAAAGAGACACAGATGTACAGAACAGAATTTTGGACTCTGTGGGAGAAGGCAAGGGTGGGATGTTTCAAGAGAGCAGCATCGAAACATGTATATTATCTAGGGTGAAACAGATCACCAGCCCAGGCTGGATGCATGAGACAAGTGCTCGGGCCTGGTGTACTGGGAAGACCCAGAGGGATCAGGTGGAGAGGGAGGTGGGAGGGGGGATCGGGATGGGGAATACATGTAAATCCATGGCTGATTCATGTCAAGGTATGACAAAAACCACTACAATATTGTAAAGTAATTAGCCTCCAACTAATAAAAATAAATGGAAACAAACAAACAAACAAACAAAGACAGCTAAAACTCCCTTGGTGGTCCAGTGGCTAAGATTCCACACTCCCAGTGCAGGTGTCTGGGTTCAAACCTGGTCAGGAAACTAGATCGTACTCGCTGCAACTAAGACCCAGAGGAGGCAAATAAATATTTTTTAAAAGATAGGTAAATGGGACACAACAAAATTAAACACCTTTGTTCACCCAAAGATATTATCAAGAAAATGAAAAGACAACCAGCAGAATGGGAGGAAATGTTTGAAAATCATGTCTGATAAGGGGATAGCATCCAGAATATGGAAAGAACTCTTAAAAGTGAACGACAAAAAGACGAATACTGAGTTTAAAAAATGAGCAAATGGTTTGAATAAACATAGTCCAAAGATTTACAAAGGGCTGATAATCACATAAAAACATTTTTACTCAATAGGGAAACGCAAATCGAACCCAGAATGAGGCATTGTTTCACACCAACCAGGACAGCTGTACGTAAAAACATGGGGACAAAAGTAACCATTGACAAGGACACAAAGAAACCGAAGCACTCTTACCATGCTGGTGGGAATGGACAGTAGTGCAGCCACTTCGGAAAACAGCTTGTCAGAAAAAGTTAGAAACACAGTATTACCGAACCAGGTTTGTTTGCCCGGCTTGCAGCAAGCCAAATGCTGAGACACTGAGGTTTGGCCTCAGAGAAAGCGCTTATCCACAAGACAGCCATGCAGGAAACCTCAGTCCCACCTGCCCAGAGGGGAGGGGCTTGGGCTATTTATGGAATAAGCCTTGGGGTGGCGGGCGTGGAGGGTGGGGAAAGGTGACTGAGGATAAGAAAAAGGTGCAACTGTGCAGGTGCAGGTACAACTGAGTTGCTTGCTTCTCCGTGGGATGCTCTGATGTTTGGGACCATCTCAGGTCACAAGGTCAGACATTTGAGCCTGCTCAATTGGAGAGTCTGTAGTCCCAACCAGGGTTTTACAGGCTCCAGCTCAAACTGGATACACGTTCCTGAAAAACAACTCCCGCAAGCCTCTTGTTTAGGCTACCGTGAACCTTCCGTTCAGTTCAGTCGCTCAGTCGTGTCTGACTCTTTGAGACCCCATGGACTGCAGTATGCCAGGCCTCCCTGTCCATCACCAACTCCCAGAGTTTACTCAAACTCATGTCCATTGAGTCAGTGATGCCATCCAAACATCTCATCCTGTCGTCCCCTTCTCCCGCCTTCAATCTTTCCCAGTTTCAGGGTCTTTTCCAGTGAGTTAGTTCTTCGCATCAGGTGGCCAAAGTATTGGAGTTTCAGCTTCAGCATCAGTCCTTCCAATGAATATTCAGGACTGATTTGCTTTAGGATGGATTGGTTGGATCTCCTTGCAGTCCAAGGGACTCTCAAGAGTCTCCTCCAACACCTAGTACAAAAGCATCAATTCTTCGGCGCTCAGCTTTCTTTATAGTTCAACTCTCACATCCCTACATGACTACTGAAAAAACTATAGCTTTGACTAGATGGAACTTTGTTGGCCAAGTAATGTCTCTGCTTTTTAATATGTTGTCTAGGTTGATCATAACTTTTCTTCCAAGGAGCAAGCGTCTTTTAATTTCACAGCTACAGTCACCATCTACAGTGATTTTGGAGTCCCCCAAAATAAAGTCTGCCACTGTTGCCCATCTATTTTCCATGAAGTGATGGGACCAGATGCCATGATCTTAGCTTTCTGAATGTTGAGCTTTAAGCTAACTTTTTCACTCTCCTCTTTCACCTCCATCAAGAGGCTCTTTAGTTCCTCCTCGCTTTCTGCCATAAGGGTGACGTCATCTGCATGTCTGAGGTTATTGATATTTCTCCTGGCAATCTTGATTCCAGCTTGTGCTTCATCCAGACCAGCATTTCTCATGATGTACTCTGCAAATAAGTTAAATAAGCAGGGTGACAATATTCAGCTTTGGCATACTCCTTTTCCAATTTGGAACCAGTCTGTTGTTCCATGTCTAGTTCTAACTGTTGCTTCCTGACCTGCATACAGATTTCTCAGGAGGCAGGTCAGGTGGTCTGATATTTCCATCTCTTTAAGAATTTTCCACGGTTTATTGTGATCCACAGAATCAAAGGCTTTGGCATAGTCAATAAAGCAGAAGAAGATGTTTTTCTGGAACTCTCTTGCTTTTTCAATGATTCAACAGATGTTGGCAATTCGATCTCTGGTTCTTCTGCCTTTTCTAAATCCAGCTTGAATATCTGGAAGTTCATGGTTCACATACTGTTGAAGACTGGCTTGGAGAATTTTGAGCATTATTTTGCTAGTGTGTGAGATTAAGTGCAATTGTGTGGTAGTTTGAACATTCTTTGGCATTGCCTTTCTTTGGGGTTGGAATGAAAACTGACCTTTTCCAGTCCTGAGGCCACTGCTGAGTTTTCAAAATTTCACTGGCATATAGCGTGCAGCACTTTCACAGCATCATCTTTAATGATTTGAAATAGATCAACTGGAATTCCATCATCTCCACTAGCTTTGTTCGTAGTGATGCTTCCTAAGGCCCACTTGACTTTGCATTCCAGGATGTCTGGCTCTAGGTGAGTAATCACACCATTGTGATTTTCTGGGTCGTGAAGATCTTTTTTGTACAGTTCTTCTGTGTATTCTTACCACCTCTTCTTAATATCTTCTGCTTCTGTTAGGTCCATACCATTTCTGTCCTTTATCGAACCCATCTTTGCCTGAAAAGTTCCCTTGGTATCTCTAATTTTCTTGAAGAGATCTCTAGTCTTTCCCATTCTATTGTTTTACTCCATTTCTTTGCACTGATCTGAGGAAGGCTCTCTTATCTCTCCTTGCTATTCTTTGGAACTCTGCATTCAAATGGGTATATCTTTCTTTTTCTCTTTTGCCTTTCACTTGTTTTCTTTTCTCAGTTGTTTGTAAGCCCTCCTCAGACAACCATTTTGCCTTTTTGCACTTCTTTTTCTTGGGGATGGTCTTGATCCCTGCCTCTTGTACAATGTCATGAGCCTCCATCCATAGTTCATCAGGCATTCTGTCTATCAGATCTAATCCTTGAATCTATTTCTCACTTCCACTGTATAATTGTAAGGGTTTTGATTTAGGTCATACCTGAGTGGTCTAGTTATTTTCCCTACTTTCTTCAATTTAAGTTGAATTTGGCATTATTTTCCCTACTTTCTTCAATTTAAGTTGAATTTGGCAATAAGGAGTTCATGATCTGAGCCACAGTCAGCTCCCGGTCTTGGTTTTGCTGACTGTATAGAGCCTCTCCATCTTTGTCTGCAAAGAATGTAATCAATTTGATTTCAGTATTGACCATCTGGTGATGTTCATGTGTAGAGTCTTCTCCTGCATTGTTGGAAGAGGGTGTTTGCTATGACCAGTGTGTTCTCTCAGCAACCTTGAACCATGAACCTTGGCGGACAATTAAATCAAGCTTGATCAGTGAAGGCAGGTGTCAGGACAATTAAATCAAACTTGATGTGAAGTTTATTATTTCCTTAGCAAGTTACAGTTTAACATATCTAACTGATGACTACTATCAAGTTTGATAGAGTTACCATATGATCCAGCAAATCCACTTTTAGCTCCGTGTTGTTGTTCAGTCGCTAAGTCATCTCTGACTCTTTGTGACCCCAAGAACCGCCAGACTTCCCTGTCCTTCACCATCTCCCAGAGTATGCTCAAACTCACATTCACTGAGTTGGTGATGGTTGGCATTCAACCATCTCATGCTCTGTCACCCCCTGTTCCTCCTGCCCTCCATCTTCCCCATGGTCTTTTCCAATGAGTCAGCTCTTCCCATCAGGTGGCCAAAGAACTGGAGCTTCAGCTTCAGCAGCAGTCCTTCCAATGAATATTCAGGGTTGATTTACTTTACGATTGGCTAGTTTGATCTCCTTGCAGCCCAAGGGACTCTCAAGAATCTTCTTCAACACCACAGTTTGACAGCATCAATTCTTCAGCACTCAGCCTCATATAGGACCTTTAAAACAAAACGTTGAATATGAATGTTTGTAGCAGCACAATACATAACAAGTAAAAAGTAGGAAAAGGCTCAGCCTTCCTTACCTTCCTCCCTCTCTCTCTCTCTCTATCCGTGTCTCTTTCCCCTGCCTGCTTTCACCTTTCCCTCTCTACCCAAGTTCTCTTACCCTCCGGGGAGGTTGGTTGGGCCCAACCGGTACAAGGGACCATGGTTCTCACTTCTTGTCTCTGTCCAGTTGAGCTTCATGGATAAGCTCCAGAGGCTCAGCTCAAGGTGAAACTGAAAAGCGAAGCCAACCACTTCTTCTCTAATTCTAGCCCTCAGGCATGTCTTTCCCTTGGGCAATAGGAGTTCCCTTGTGACATGGCCTGGCAGGGGCTGCACTGGGACTAGAGCCAGGATTTTACAGCATGAAGTAAGTGAAGTCGCTCAGTCGTGTCTGACTCTTTGCGACCCCATGGACTTTAGCCTATCAGGCTCCTCCATCCATGGGATTTTCCAGGCAAGAATACTGGAGTGGGTTGCTATGAAGCCACCCATAAATTAGGCAACTGTGTCTGTTTCCATGTACTAATGTCCATTACATGAGCAAGCGTGCGAGGATCTTGGCACAACACGCTGATGCATTGCCTGATCATACAAATTTTCTGATCATACAAATGATGCTTTCTTTATCAGAAACCAAATAGTGGTTTGTTCTCCTGTCAGTTGCCTGTGTTCCCTTGAGCCTGCCTGTCTTACCTATCTCTGTATTTCCAGCACCTAAAAAGTGCTTTACAGCAAGTGAGTGCTAAGTTACCATGAATGAATGAAATGTTTGTTAAATCATTTATCCAAGTTTCCCTCATTTCCTAACAGGGCCTTCCACACACTTGGTGTTCAGAACAAGTTTGATGAATCAACTTTACATTTGAATGTGCAGGTGGAGTGCTTATTCTTCCTTAATCTGGAGTCAGGTGCCCATAGGTTCTGAGCTACAAATGAGGAATGTGTGTGTGCTCAGTCACTCAGTTGTGTCTGACTCTTTGTGACCCTATGAACTGTAGCCCACCAGGCTCCTCTATCCATGGAATTTTCCAGGCTTCTTGCCAGTATTCTTTACTGGAGTGAGTTGTCATTTCCTACTTCACAGGATCTTCCTGACCCAGGATCAAACCTTAGTCCTTGCACCTCCTACACTGGCAGGTGGATTCTTTACCACTAGTGCCACCTGGGAAGCCCATAAAAGGGGAATGCTTAAATTCAATTCAGAAGATCTGAGGTTGTGTCCTGGATTTGCCACTTCCCTGGTGGCTCATGTTGTAAAGAATCTGCATGCAAAAAAACCAAAAAAGAATCTGCATGCAATGCAGGAGACCCAGGTTCGATCCCTGGGTCGGGAAGATCTCCTGGAGGTGGAAAGGGCTACTCATTCTAGTATTCTTGCCTGAAGGATTCCATGGACAGAGAAGTCTGTTAGGCTACAGTGTATGGGGTCACAAAGAGTCTGACATGACTGAGCACGCAAGTCCACACACATACACACACGTTCCACCATTGAATTAGTTTTAGTTGTGAATTCAGGAAAACAACTGGTTTGACTCAACTGTTTAACCATATTGACAGCTTACGTTATTTCAAACAATCACACATACGTAAACTATGTTTACAACTAAAAGGAACCAATTATGCCATCAGGTTAGATAAGCAGATAGCTTGAGCAGTTCTCTCTACCTTCTCTTCCTCTAGTTTGAGTTCCCAAGTTTTGTACGTCCGTGTTCATGGGATGGGGTGTTAGACTCGGGCTCTGTGTTCTCTGAGGCTCAGAACAAGCTCTTCCCCTGAACATCAGCGTGGACCCTTCACTACCCTTTAAATACAAAGGAAATTGATAGACTACAGAGGGATTAGAGTGTTTATACAAGCTCGGTTCATGCCAGGCCTTCTGGCAGCTCAAACATCCTCCTTTCTGCATCAGAGCACTTACATTTTGTCTTGTTGCTGTGGAAACCCCATAGGTCAGAGCCCATGTCTGACACACATGCTCAGCATGTGTGTGTGTGTTTGTAATAAAAATTCACAGTTTGAAACATAGCAGAGACTAAAAAGTAAGCAAATGACTTCCCAATTCAGCTGGCATTTGCTTATTTCCTAATACTCCGATCACTGCGCTAGCCACCCTGAGATGCCGTGGAGCCCAAGCCTGAAACTTGGAGTGCTCGACTCCTCAGGAGACCTTGCAGGTATTTACCTGCAACCTGAGAATAGTTGTGATGACATAAGGAGCCTCTCAGTCCCCACTCGGCAGATTAGAGGCAGCGTGTTAGGGGTGTGACAGATCCTTGTGTGGACAGGACAGTAGAAAGAAGTGACACTCTAGAAGGAAGATGTAAACCACAAAGAAAAATACGAACATGGACATTTGTGTCTCTGCTTTTCCTCAGCCCACTGAAGAAAATGGGGTGTGTGTGTCCTGGGCTTTTTTTGTCTAGAAGAGGGACAGTGAGAGAAGAAGTAAGAAGAACAGATGAGACTAAAGGGATGGCTGTATATTGTCACCCTGCTGATTTAACTTCTATGCAGAGTACATCATGAGAAACGCTGGGCTGGAAGAAGCACAAGCTGGAATTAAGACTGCCGGGAGAAATATCAATAACCTCAGATATGCAGATGACACCACCCTTATGGCAGAAAGTGAAGAGGAACTAAAAAGCCTCTTGATGAAAGTGAAGAGGAGAGTGAAAAAGTTGGCTTAAAGCTCAACATTCAGAAAACTAAGATCATGGCATCTGGTCCCATCACTTCATGGCAAATAGATGGGAAAACAGTGGAAACAGTGTCAGACTTTATTTTTGGAGGCTCCAAAATCACTGCAGATGGTGATTGCAGCCGTGAAATTAAAAGACACTTATTCCTTGGAAGGAAAGCTATGACCAGCCTAGATAGCATATTAAAAAGCAGAGACATTACTTTGTCAACAAAGGTCCATCTAGCCAAGGCTATGGTTTTTCCAGTGGTCATGTATGGATGTGAGACTTGGACTGTGAAGAAAGCTGAGTGCCGAAAAATTGATGCTTCTGAACTGTGGTGTTGGAGAAAACTCTTGAGAGTCCCTTGGACTGCAAGGAGATCCAACCAGTCCATCCTAAAGGAGATCATTCCTGGGTGTTCATTGGAAGGACTGATGCTGAAGCTGAAACTCTAGTACTTTGGCCACCTCATGCGAAGAGTTGACTCATTGGAAAAGACCCTGATGCTGGGAGGGATTGGGGACAGGAGGAGAAGGGGACAACAGAGGATGAGATGGCTGGATGGCATCACAACTCGATGGACATGAGTTTGAGTAAACTCCGGGAGTTGGTGATGCACAGGGAGGCCTGGTGTGCTGCGATTCATGGGGTTGCAAAGAGTTGGACATGACTGAGCAACTGAACTGAACAAAACTGAAAGGGAATCCAGGCTGTATTTGAAAGGAGTTCATGGTGTGCTGAGAGGGGATGGGGAAGACAAGACTTAAGAATATTTTCTTGGAGTTGTGAATGTACTTCTCCTTTAGCATTTTGAAAACATTCTAATTTTGACAAAATTATAAATGCACCAGAAACTGCAGATAATTTCTAGAGGTCCCAAGTACTATTTTTTCCACATTTGTCATTTGTTTGCTTGAGAGGTGACTCCCAAGGGTTAAACTGGTTGACTCTTAGGTTGGTGTTTACTCTGATTGTGACATTCTGTTGTGACAGGCCAGCTAATGTAAAGGTTTCACCTTTAACGAGTCATATAGAAAACAGACATAAGAATTCAAAAAGGCACATCAGTCTAAATGTATTTAATTGGCACAATGCCCTAAAAATATTTAGATGGGCTGAAAATTCTATGTACTGCCACAGAATGGTGGATATTCATAACTATGATAACAAATTACTCACAAGAAAATATTTGTAGTTTATGTTTAGGGAGGCAAAAAAGCATGAAATGAATCTACGGATTCTGTAGCCAAGAACTGGAAACCAAGTAGAGAATCAGTAGAGAATCAGTTAACTAAATAATAGTACATTTAGTCAATGGAAGACTATACACACAGAAAAAAATGAAGAGATCTTATAGATACAAATGTAATACATACAGATGTGTGTTGTCATGGGAAACATTCATGATATTCATTTTTTTTGTGCTATATAAAGTCTTTAATGGAATCCCATCTTTGCATGTGTGTCTATGTGTGACTCATCAGCTATCTCCTCATTGTCGAATCCAGCAGTCCATTCTCTGTCCTCTTCCTTGACCTTAGAGTAGCCTATGATGTACTCATCTTTCTTCAAGGACATCTTCCTCTTCCTGTGACACTGTATTCTCTCAGTTTTATTCCTGCTGTTTCTTCCCCATCTTCTCTTCGTCGTTCTCTGACTGATTTCAAGAAACGGGCTGCTCTGGGGTCTGGTGCTGGATTCTATTCTTTTCTTGGGCTTAATTGTTTCCCTGGACTTTCCTGTGGCTCAGATGATAAAGAATCTGCCTGCAATGCATGGGACCTCAGTTCGATCCCTGGGTCAGGAAGATCCCCTGGAGGAGGGAATGGTAACTCACTCCAGTACTGTTGCCTGGAAAATTCCACGGACAGAGGAACCTGGCGGGCTATAGTCCATGGGGTCACAAAGAGTCTGACACGACTGAGGGACTCATAACTTTCAATTTCACATTGTCTCTCAATGTGATATGATATAGTCTCTGGGCTCTAAACACCATTCAAACACTGATGACTTGTGATTCCTATTTCCACCTTTGACTTTTCTCCCTCGTTTCAAACTCAAGTTCAATTGTTAACCTGACAACACAGCAGTCTGTGTAGCTGAAGACACTGTTTTGATCTGCTACCCTCCGAAATCTCTCTTCTCTCAAGCGTCCTATATGTGACTGAGCTCTTGCCTGTCTTTTGTCTTACATATTAATCAAGCTTCCCCTCATTCACTTTGCTCCAATGTATCCTATATCCTTTCCGGTTCTTAGATAGACCAAGTTCATCCTTAACTTAGGACTTCTGCATTTGCTCTTCCTTCCTGGATTTCTCATCATTCTCGTTTTGTCTTGGTTAATCCCCTGATCTCAGAAGAGCAAGTCACCATGCCTACAGTTGCTCTCATGCCCTGATAGCTCTCTGCACCTTGCTTTATTTTATGTCTTATATTTTATTATCTGTCTCTCGACTAAAATAGTGCCTTTATTAAAGCAGGCAATCAGCCCATCTTATTAATACTTGTAGTTAGAATACATTTAAAGAGTTCTTGGTACAGAATAGACATTCAATTGCTACATAAGTGTGCATAGAAATAAAATTTGGGAGGATATACACACCAAAGAGTTAACATTTCTGAGTGGGGAGATGTGGCAGAGGTAAATTATGAATTGACTTTCCCTTTCTCCTAAGATATGTTTCAGTTATTCTTGAATTAGAAAAATTAATAAACCTATTTTCAATTAGAAAAAAGTGGTTGATAAAGTTTTGATGCTTTAAGATAAACTGTGCTTTGGGGAACTTGCCTGGTGGTCCAGTGGCTAAGACTTTGCCTTCCAGTGCAGGGGGTGTGGGTTCAATCCCTGGTTGGGGAGATAAGATCCCACATGCCAAAAAGCTAGAACATAAAACAGAAGGAATATTGTCATAAATTTAATAAAGACTTTAAAAAACAGACTGTGTTCAGTTGGAAGATGAATTTGTGTGGGATACTTTCTTTCTTGAGGGTGATAGGTAAGTAACATGTTACTATATATAGTAAAATACCTATGATTTTGTAAAAGCACTGAAACGTGAAGCAGCAGAAACATTTCACTCAGTTCTCTTTCCTTTGAACTTTACAGCTCTCTCTTGTGAATCATTTAAGTGATTTCTTTTTAAAGGTAACAAGATCAAATCATTAGCTTAATGATAACTTTCACTTACTTTTCTTTACATCTCTATTTGATATGTTCATCTTGAACAGGTTTATTTGTTCTTTTCATAAGTATACTAAATTTGTAATACTGGCTGTCACTCCCAGGTCTGAATGTTAAGTCAACATATGTTTGAGTGACCTTCAACTTATCAAGTATGGCAGGCCTCTGATTGTTTTGGAACCTCTTCTGATACTTGTGGACTTAGTTCAAGGCCAGTTATTTTATTTTTTTTTTTTACCTAATAGGGATGGTTAATTGTTTGCTTTGATCACTCAAGTGAAGCATCTTACCATGTATAAAAAGTCTAGCTGGAGTCTGTGGTTATATCCTTACCTTTCTCATCGCAGACGCTCCTCCTCAGAGGTTTCACATTAGATCTGCAAAATGATGAGCCTCTCTTTGATCTGGGGGATTGTTATAGCAGTGTGCTGTTGTTTATACCTACTTCTTGGAATGAGAAGAAGGTAAGTTTTATCTTTAAACTGCATTTTTGTTCATTCATTCAAAGTTATTTAACCTTCATTGTTATACCATGCAGTTGGTTTTCTGTACTTACAAATGCTAGCATTTTCTTCCTTAATATTTTTAAATTAAAAAAAATTTTTGAAGTATCTTTTTTTATTATATCTCTCAAGAGATATAATGGCAATGTTTCCTTTTTAGTATTGAAATATATTAGTCTTAAGACAAACTTGTTAAACATCACTGACAGAAACTTTGTAAGATCTGTGTGTGTGTGTATGTCTGTGTGTTCATGTGTGCATATAAAGTGTGGACTAGTAAGCATAGACGTGGCAAGTGGGATCCGCAGTTCCTCTCTTGTAGATTAAATAGATGCTCTGACTAAATAAATGTTCTCTTTTCAGCTAGTTCTTGTGCACTGTATACACTCAGTCTAAGCTGAACAAGAGCATAGAGCCTGCAGTGATCATCCTATTATTCTTTTTTTTTTAAAACTTTATTTTATTTATTCATTCATTTTTAGCTTCACTTGGTCTTTATTACTGCGAGGGCTTTCCCTAGTTGTGGTGAGCAGGGGCTACTCTTTGTTGCAGTGCTCAGACTTCTCACTGCAGTGGTTCCTCTTGTTATGGGACACAGATTCTAGGTGCTCAAACTGCGTGGGCTTCAGGAGTTGTGATGTGTGGACTCAATGGTTGCGACTCGATGGCGCCAGAGCACAGGCTCAGTAGTTGTGGCACATGGACTTAGTTGCTCCGCGGTATGTGGGATCTTCCCAGACCAGGGATCAAACCCATATCCCCCTAACATCAGGGTTAAGAATCTATTACTCTTACTAATGATAATCAATCATGGTGAATTGGGAACCTGCTAAACACATGAGACATCACTTATTTGCGTGCATCATTTACAATTGGTTGAAGAAATACAATAAAGACAGATACATCCACCATAATTATTTAACTTCTGATTGGTTCAAAGAGCATTTGGGGGAGGGCATATAAATATTCTTGACTATGTCAGTCTCCAAAACAGAATTACCCCCTGCATATCTTCAGCTATGTAGGTTGCTATGGGTTGTCCACCTTTTAACAGTTTTTTTTTTTCCCTTTTTGGTATTTTAATTCAGGCCTGGTAATTTTTGTTTTTAATTAAATTACTTACCTGCAAACTATAAAAATAAAAATCATTATTTCATGTTATGTTATTCTACAAAGAGGGAGAGTGGTTTCTATTGGAAAATAAATGTTTATTTTATTAAATGAAAACATTTAAAATAGCATGAGCATTAAATTATAATGCTAGATTATAAGAAAGAACATTAAATTATAATCAATAACCATGTCAATTCCTATCTTATTCAACTTCATTCTATAATGTGTTAATTTCTCAGATTTCCCTCTTCAACTATCATTACAGAATAATAAAATATTTAAACTATGAAGATTTTTAAAACTTCAGTTCTGCAATCCTTTCTGTCATTCAGTATGCTATTCCTTTAGAGAAGACAATAAAATAAAACATTTTGAGATACTTAGGCAAACAATCGGAGAAGGCAAGGGCAACCCACTCCAGTACTCTTGCCTGGAAAATCCCATGGATGGAGGAGTCTGGTAGGCTGCAGTCCATGGGGTCGCTAAGAGTCAGGCACGATGGATCGACTTCACTTTCACTTTTCACTTTCATGCATTGGAGAAGGAAATGACAACCCACCCCAGTGTTCTTGCCTGGAGAATCCCACGGACAGAGAAGCCTGGTGGGCTGCCATCTATGGGGTCGCACAGAGTTGGACACGACTGAAGTGACTTAGCAGCAATAGTAGCAGCAGGCAAACAATGCTTAGAAACAAATATAAACACTACAATGTAATTTCATTTCTACATTGAGAGCAAAAATCTCGGTGGCCTTCGTTGACCCTTTTATCCTCATGATTGGGAAGAATGAGCAGCATATATTAGACATTCAGTAAGGGCTTCTCTCGTGGTGCAGGGGTAAAGAATCCCCCTGCCAATGCAGGAGATGCAAGAGATGTGGGTTTGATCCCTGGGTCAGGAAGATCCCCTGGAGATGGAAATGGCAACCCACTCTAGTATTCTTGCCTGGGAAACTTCATGGACAGAGGAGCCTAGCGGACTACAGTCCATGGGTTGCAAAAGAGTTGGACATGATTGAGCATACCATACACACACATGCATGTGCGCACACACACATACGTGTTTGCTGAATGGATGCATGGATGGATGGATGGATGGATGGATGGATGGATGGATTTATCTATCATTTTTACCAACATATCATGTTACTGAGTTAAGATGACTCATTATTTTAGTACAGGAGCAGGGCCCCACCAACCAAAAAAATACCAATAAACTATAGAGTTTGAAATTTGACATCAGTGGTAGTAAATTTAATATAAATAAACATAAACAAAGAACTATGTACAGTTTTCCACATTTACCATCTCTGTTTCTTACAGGCAGATGGGTGAACCACCTCTGGAGAATGGGCTGATTCCATATCTGGGTTGTGCTCTGCAATTTGGTGCCAATCCTCTCGAGTTCCTCAGAGCAAATCAGAGGAAACATGGTCATGTTTTCACCTGCAGACTGATGGGAAACTATGTCCACTTCATCACCAATCCCTTGTCATATCATAAAGTACTGTGCCATGGAAAATACTTTGATTGGAAAAAATTTCACTTTACTGCTTCTGCAAAGGTAACCAGATTTGCATTTATGTAACATTAGGCTTGTTTATTTTCTACCTTTTCTGTATCAATCTATTTAACCATTCTGATGTACTCCAATTTAAAGACAGAGATGTTGAAGAGAGCTACCCTTACATGAAGCTTCTTAGAAACACAAAAATCAAATTGGACATAATCTCTTGGTACCAACCATTTAAAAAGTTGAAATAGGTATAGATTTGTCATTTCCTAACCAGTTTACAAAGGTGAAATAAAAACTAAATATTTTACTGGACTAGATGGTACTGTATAAGACAGATTAAAAACTCACTCATGTCAATAATTTCTACGCAACACCCAGAATACACATGGGAACATTCAATAGTTGTTTTACCACACTCATGCCACACAATTGTTTAATTTTGTTAAGGAATTGTCCAGATATTTTGGCATCACTTTAAAAGGCTCTTTTACAGAGAAAAGTGAATCAATATTAACTGAATTTCTACAAAGAAATATTAGACCTGGTCTCTGCTCCTAAGTAACTTAAAATCTGGTTAAGATATATTTACAAATAATATGAAAGAGAACCAATGATTAAAAAAATTTTTTTTGGACTTCCCTGGTGGTCCAGTGGCTAAGACTCAACTCTGCGCTCCCAATGCAGAGGGCCTGGGTTTGATCCCTAGTCAGGGAACTAGGTCACAGATACCTCAACTAAGAGCTCCCAAGTACCCTAACTAAGATCCAGTGCAGCCAAATAAATAAACATTTTCAATAAACACTCTTGATTAACACCAAATTAATGTGCAAATAAATGCAGAAGCATAGAAAAATAAGAAAGAGAAGAGCAGAGTGGCTATGAAGGAAGTTTCACTGATAATCTGGGACTTAAAGTTGGCCTTGAAGGATATGATTTGGCCATTTATTTGAAGTGGTATTTCAAATACAACTGTTATGAAATTGCAAGTGAGAAGGCTGGTAGCCCGCCAGGCTCCTCTGTCCGCGGGATTCTCCAGGCAAGAGTACTGGAGTGGGTTGCCACGCCCTCCTCATTTACTAGTCCTAGGTCAGGCTTAATTTCTTTTTTCCCCCACATTTCATTTCCCATCAGGCATTTGGACACAGAAGCATTGACCCGAGTGATGGAAACACCACTGATAACATAAGCAAAACTATCATCAAGACCCTGCAGGGTGATGCCTTGAGCTCCCTCACAGAAGCCATGATGGGAAACCTCCAGCTTGTCCTGAGACCTCAGGGGCCACCACAGCCCCCCACGCCCACCTGGGTGACCGAGGGGATGTACTCCTTCTGCTACCGGGTCATGTTCGAAGCTGGCTACCTGACGCTTTTTGGCCGCGATCTCGCAGGGCAAGATGCCCAAAAGGCGCTCATTCTAAACAGCCTGGACAACTTCAAGCAATTTGACAAAATCTTTCCAGCCCTGGTGGCTGGCTTCCCCATCCATGTGTTCAAGACAGGACACTACGCCCGGGAGAAGCTGACGGAGGGCTTGAGGCTCCAGAAGCTCAGAGAAAGAGACCACATCTCAGAGCTGGTCAGGTTTCTGAATGACACATTCGCCACCTTGGATGACACAGAGAGGGCCAAGTCACTCCTTGCAGTCCTCTGGGCATCACAAGCAAACACCATTCCAGCCACTTTCTGGAGCTTGTTTCAAATGATTAGGTAATTAGCAGATTATCCATTTATTTCTTTCTTTTAGTTGAAAGCAGAAATTCAACCATTGTAACTAAAAAAAAAAAAAAAGACTCATGGTACCTTCTCATGCTGGCAATCATGAATGTGGCATTTACTCTTTTGAATGTTTAACATTTACATTGGCTCATCCGATCCTCTGAAAACAGCTGTGACTGGTAAAAGCATCTTGTAGAAGCAGAGACTGACCGTCCTGGGGAAAGGAACATACTGGTACAGGGTCAGTGAGGCTGTCTGCACCCAGAGCCCTTCTCCTTAAGGCCAGGTTGTTCTTCACGACGCCTCTTTAAGTGCATGAATTTGGTCTTTATAATCATAAAAACATCCTTATGTGATTGCTGATGCACTGTCAGCAAAAAGGACAGTGTGTGCATACTTGCTAAGTCACTTCAGTCTGCCTACATTAGCTGTTTTTTTCACTCAGTTAGTGGTTGCTGTAATACTATTTGACCAACTCTAATACCTATGAATCAATCATAATATACTGTTATTGATGGAATTTAGCTAGATTTTGCCTTCTAAACACTGTATATAACAAAAAACTTGGAGGCAACATAAACTTTGCATAACGTGATTTCTTTCCCAAAGGTTAGTCTTTTGGGAATTTGACATGTTTCAAATTCAAATGTTTTATTGAATTATTCCAATTAAACTGGATATTGCACAGACACAAAATTTCTATTGAATTGGATTGGGAATGCCAAAGTTCTGTTGAGGGCTGCTAATTTTATGTCTTTAAAATATTTTTTTTTTAATTTCAGATAAAAAACTTATCTGTCTCAAAGATTAAATGTCTTCTAAAATGTTTACTTCGGAAAGCTCTGTCTGGAGTAAATTCACATATTAACAGCAAGGTTACAACAGCAATTTTATATCCTATAGGTAATAGTAACCATTTCCTGATAGTCATGCAGAGACATCAATCAGGTGTTTCTGAGACTTAGTTAACAGTGATCCTGTTTCATGTACACCTCACCATGCGCTGAGGATCAAGTGAATGTCAGTGCTCTAAAATGAAGTTGCATTCATTTCACAGGTTCAAGGGTCAGAGGAATAAATTATCATAGAAGTGGAAAAGCTGTTTTATGTGGAATCATAAGAATTTTAAGAGTACATTTAAATTTCCTTTGGCAGTTTAACTAGTACTTTAGAGTTGTTATCTTGGATGCAACTTTCTTTCTCACTTGCCATGCAATGACTACTTTGACCATTTAATCCTCATTAGAATCACTTATTTAAAAATCTGGCCATCGCTTCTCGGCCTTTTGGCTAAGATCAAGTGTAAAAGTCTGGCCAAAGTTTTACTTTTATGTAGCAAGACTCTTTCATCAGTTCTTGCTGATATCCAAGGACTTAAAAAACAACTATAGGGACTTCCCTGGTGGTTCAGGGCTAAGGCTCCATACTCCCCAGTGCAGGGGGCCCAGATTCTATCCCTGGTCAGGGAACTAGATCCCACATGCCACAACTTAGAGTTCACATGCCACAACAAAGAGTTCACATGCCCCAACTAAGACCTGGAGTAACTATAAAAATATTTAAAAAGCACAACTATAAAACAGTAAAAAAATAAATGGGAATGTCCCTTTATTACCTTCTCTGCATCTTGACCACCTGGTTAAAAGAAGGGGGAAATGCCTATTTGCAGACTTTTTGGTAGAGAAAAAACTTATGCTCTGTACATCTTTTCTTTTCTCTTAACTTTTCATAGAAACCCGGAGGCAATGAAAGCGGCCACTGAAGAAGTAAATAAAACACTAGAGAACGCTGGTCAAAAAGTTAGCTTTGAAGACAATCCTATTCATTTGAATCAGATACAACTGGACAACATGCCCGTGCTAGGTGTGCTTGTGTGTGTGTTACGTGTTATTTTCTGTGTGCTCCTACCAGTGATCGTCAGCTCACATCACACACTTACTTGTTGCAGGCGTTATGTCCCATCTGACCCTCCAGCAACCCCATGCCTGAAGATTAGCACTGTTTCTATATAACAAGTGAGGACATGGGCATTTAGAGGTTAAGTCACAGCCTGGGATGGGATGGAGGAACCAGTGACAGCCTGTCATGGAGCTCTTGACCCTATACTTTCAAGCTCTTCTCTGCACTTCCTCCCTTGTTACTGCTCTTACCACTCTTCTTATAGTTAGTAAATTATTTGTGTGCATGAAATGAAAGGGGAAAACGTACCACCATGAAACCACAATTAACTGCATGGGTTGGGAGATGGGGTGGAAGGTTATTTCATTGAAAAATGTTTGATTCTCTGGATTTTATAGAAATACAGAAGTACTAAGTTTTTAAGTAAGAAAAAAGTTTTCTCTTGCTTTTGTTATGTTTCTTTAGAGGAAAGAAACCAGTGTATGCTTTCAGGGGCAGTGTGTCTTAGTGGAAGGGACACGGAGGTCAGAAGCACAGGCCCCATGTGGGGCTCTGACTTGCTGTGGAGGTTCAGACATGTCATTTCACTTTGGGGGCCTTATTCTCTCATTTGTGAAATCAAGTGCTCACGTGCTATGATTTTATGCCCAACTGTGTGATAAGCACTTAAAGCATGACAATTAAAAGGACAGAGACTGGAAGGTCTCATCATATATTTCAGCTATTCTCAGCATGTTCTTTGTGTCCCTTTATGTCCCTATGAGAATGCAGGGTGTACTCACACAACCCCAGGTAGTGTAATGATAAATATACAGGTTCTTATAAACACAGAAGTGAAGCTGCATCTGGAACAAATATTTCCATATAAAAGTGTTAGTATATTAAACCTCAAAAGTGATAAACTTTGAATAATTCACATAAAAGTTATTTACTGATTTTTTGCAATTATTAGATGTCTAGTATCATGTAGAAATAAGATTATTTTTCTATAAAATTATGAAAGTCTAGTTCCCATTGATGATCAAGAAGATTATATCAAGAGATTATAACTCAGATTATCAGATTAAAAAATACATTAGGCACAACTGAATCACTGATCATAGCACATAAAAAAGTTTGAGAAATTTGGATCTGGCCAGCTTCCCCTAGTCTGTTTAGGTTTGTGTTATTGGCTGCTAGGGGTACATCAGGCTCTACATTACATGGCCTTTATAAATACTTTGTTCTTCCTTCTTCCTTTTCTCTCCTCCTTTATTCCTCTTAAAATCTTTAGACAGTATCATCAAGGAGTCTCTGAGACTTTCCAGCGCTTCCCTCAACATCCGTACTGCTAAAGAGGACTTCACTTTGCACCTCCAGGACGGTTCCTATAACATCCGCAAAGATGACATCATAGCTCTTTATCCACAATTAATGCATTTAGATCCAGAAATCTACCCAGACCCTTTGGTAAGTGACTGCTCATCAAAGATCAGTGTCCAGGTGATGTGTACCCAGATTGAAATAAAGTGGAAATTTACCACTGCAGAATTCATTTGATCATTGAAACTATAGGGACTGTCTCTTTTATTAATGTCAAATATTCATATTATATTTTGGAGAATTTGGATGATGGCTGAAATTTTAATTTTTATTCCTGGTATTTGCCATCACATCTCGACTAGAGGCTTCCCTGGTGGCTCAGCAGTAAAGAACCCACCTGCCAATGCAGGAGAGGCAGGTTCAGTCCCTGGGTCAGGAAGATCCCCTGGAGGAGGAAATGGCAATCCACTCCAGTATTCATGCCTGGGAAATCCCATGGGCAGAGAAGCTTTTTGGGCTACAATCCATGGTATTGCAGAAGAGTGAGACATGACTTAGTGACTAAATATCAACAACAATCTCTAACAGATTACATTTGCAGTTGCAATAATAAAGCTGCCTCCTTCCTTCCTTCCAAAGTGCCTCTTTCCAAGTTTAGGAAATTAGAGGCTAATACACTGACTCTTCTAATTTCTGATCTAAATCCTTTCTCATTTTGCTTAAGGGAGGGAGGAACTAGTCACCCAGGTGGGATAGGAGGTATAAAGCTCTCCCATTCCCCTCAGTTCTCTTTAAATTCCTATTTCTTACTACTTTCTGATTCAAGGTAGGGTATTTGCTATGTAACTCATAGATTGGATTAAAAAAGAAAATTACCCTTTGGAACGTCCAGGTTAAGAAAAAGATAGATTCTTTTTAAACTAACTTATGCATTTGTTTCTTTTGTATCTTTATTGTAGACTTTTAAATACGATCGGTATCTTGATGAAAATGGGAAGACAAAGACTACCTTCTACAGTAATGGACTTAAGTTAAAGTATTACTACATGCCCTTTGGGTCAGGAGTCACTATATGTCCTGGAAGATTATTTGCTGTCCAGGAAATCAAGCAGTTTTTGATCCTGATGCTTTCCTATTTCGAACTGGAGCTTGTGGAGGGCTGTGTCAAATGTCCGCCTTTGGACCAGTCCCGGGCAGGTTTGGGCATTTTACCACCATTGTATGATACTGAGTTTAGATATAAATTCAAACATCCATGAACATATGCTTGGAGAAAGAGGCCCCCTGATGCTGTTACAAGGCTGCGGAGCACCATCACTCACCAGTGCCCTGTGGATAGACGTGTTGAGCGGCAGTGGAATGGTACAGCAGGTTCTGTTCTGCACACCAGTGCTTGCTTGTGAATCTTAACAGTTTGGTGATGGTTTCCAGATGCTGTTTCAGACTCTGCAAGTGAAAAAAACAAACTAGTTTGTAGAAGCACAATAATTTGCTTTCATTTGAATAAGTCTGTGAGTGTTCACATTGCCAGGGACTGAACTTCATTACTTTCAGAGGAAAAAGTCTTTTTTTTTTTTGTTTGCTTGTTTTTTCCCAGAATATTTGGCAAAAGTTCTTCTTTGTTTTCCTAAGGAAACTGCTTATTTTTATATAAACTTCCCAATGGTTATGCAAAAGCTACACATTCACGTTTTAGTGAAAATGCATGACTTTCTGATCAGATATGGGGCTCTTTGGGTGTAGATATATATTACAGAGGATATTTTAAAGGATTATGTCATGACTTTTAATAAAAAAAATTTTCAGCTTTCCTTATATCTAGTAATCACGGCTTTTAAAATGACTGTCTTGATGTCTTGAGAACATTAAAGCTGGTTTTACTATATTCTCTTTATATTTAATTTATTTTTGCTGGAAACTCTAATATCTGTGTCAGGTTTCAATAATTTTATCTACACTTTTATTAGATTTCATAATTGGAAGATTTTTTTCCCAAAAAGGCAGTTTTTTTCTGATATTATTAACACTCATCTATGAAAAGAATGTATCTCTCATGTGACATATTTTAAAATTAAAATTGGATGAAAATGACCATCTGAAAGTTTTGGATATGAAACTGCAAAAAATTCATTAAATTGGCATTGTGTTTTATTTGAAAACTCTTTATCTTTAACAAGTTGAAATTGAAGGAAATATAGTTTAGGGTATAGGACAGTGTTCAGCTACTGTGTACAACAGTGCTTTGGTGAAATATTTTAAGTACTGGAGTTATGAACTGTAATACTTTATTGATATTTCTCTATGTATATATTGTAAATTATATTTAACTTTTTCCTTGCACTACAAATACTAAGAATATATTGTAATGTTTGCTAATGCTGAAATGATTCACTTTTCAGAAATAAAAGTGTGAATTTTTGTTTTAAATTTTTAAGTATTCCAAATGTTTAAAGTGCTCACCTACTAAGTTGCAACAATTTTGCTCATTTTTCATCTCACAGAAAAAGCAAAATTATTCACTCAAAAATCTCCTCCATACTTTATAAAATTCATTAAAGATTTTAAATCTTTCTATTTATTTAATTTATTAGTAATTACATTTATTAATAATATAACCATGGGATTATCTCCTATGTTATTTTTCATATCAAGAAAATTAAACTCATTTACATGTGGCCCATTAACAAATCCTCTTTTACAAAAAATTTGTTTTAGACTAAATTTTTAATGTGGTTCCCTAATATATTTCATATAGACACAGCCTGGAGATATAATGGGTTTGGTTCCAGACCAGTTCAATAATGCACATGAATTTTTTGGTTTCCGAGTGTATATAAAAATTGTTTTTACATTATATGTTAGTCTATTAAATGTGCAATAGCATTATATCTGAACAATGTGCATACCTTAATTAAAAATACTTAATTGCTAAAAAGTGCTAATCATCTGATGGTTTGAACTTCTTTCAGAATTGGAGTGAGTCCTCTCAAACCCTGCCACTGCTTTACCAACTAAGTTTACATATTCTCAGTTCTTTGTTGTCACTTCAGCTACTTTTATGGCATCTCCACCAGGAGTAGATTCCATCTCCAGATACCACTTTCTTCGCTTATCAGAAGAATTCATCATATGTTAAAGTTTTATCCTGAGGAGGCAGCAACTCAGTCACATCTCCAGACCCTATTTCTAGTTCCCCCCACTATTTCCACCACATCTGCAGTTATTTCCTCCACTGAAGTCTTGAACTCCTCAAAATTATCTACCAGGGTTTGGAGTCAACTTTCTCCAAACTCCTGTTAATAATGATATTTTCGAACTCTTCTCATGAAATATGAATGTTCTTAATGGCATCTTGAGTAATGAATTCTTTCCCTAAGATTTTCAAATCACTTTTTCTGAATCTAGCAGAGGAATCACTGTCTATGGCAATATATATTTCTTATGAAATACATATTTCTTAAAGAATAACACTTGAAAGCAAAACTACTCCTTGATCCATGGGTTGCAGAACAGATGTTGTGTTAGCAGGCATGGGAACAGCATTAACCTAATAGTTCATCTCCAGCAGAGCTCTTGGGTGAACAGGTACATTGTCAAAGAGCAGTAATATTTTGAAAGAGATCTTTTTTTCAGCGTGGTAGGTCTCAACTGTGGGCTTAGGATACTTAGTAAACCGTGTTGTAAACACACATGCTGTCATAAAGGCTTTTCTGTCCCATCTATGGAGCTCAGCCAGAGTAGGTTGAGCATAATTCTTACATGCCCTGGGATTTTCAAATGGTAAATGAGCATTGGCTTCAACTTAAAGTCACCAGCTGCATTAGCCCCTGATGAGAGAGTCAGGCTGTCTTTCAAAGTTTTGACATGCACTGACCTCTCCTCTCTAATCAGGAAACTCTGAGATGGCATCTTCTTCCAACATAAGGCTGTTTCTTGTACGCTGAAAACCAGTTGCTTAGTGTAGCCACCTTCATGATTATCTTAGCTAGATCTTCTGGGTAACCTGCTGCAGTTTCTACATCAGCACTTGCTGCTTCATTTCGTACTTTGATGTTATGCAGATGACTTCTTTCCTTAAAACTCATGAACTAACCTCTGCTGGCTGCAAACTTCTCTTCTGTAGCTTCCACGCCTCTCTCAGCCTTCACAGAGCTGAAGAGAGTTAGGACCTTGCCCTGTATAGGCTCTGATTAAGGGAATGTTGTGGCTGGTTTGACCTTCTATCCAGGCCACTAAAACCTTCTCCATATCAGCAATAAGGCTGTTTCACTCTCTTATTGTTCCTGTGTTCACTGAAATAGCACGTTTCATTTCCTTCAAGAACTTCCCCTTTACATTTGCATCTTGACTAACTGGTATAAATCTGTATGCCAGTCAGGAAGCAACAGAACTGGACATGGAACAACAGACTGGCTCCAAATAGGATAAAGAGTACATCAAGGCTGTATATTGTCACCCTGCTTATTTAACTTACATGCAGAGTACATCATGAGAAACACTGGTCTGGGTGAAGCACAAGCTGGAATCAAGACTGCCAGGAGAAACATCAATAACCTCAGATATGCAAATGATACCACCCTTATGGCAGAAAGTGAAGAGGAACTAAAGAGCCTCTTGATGAAAGTGAAAGAGGAGAGTGAAAAAGTTGGCTTAAAGCTCAACTTTCAGAAAACTAATATCATGGCATCCAGTCCCATCACTTCATGGCAAATAGATGGGGAAACTGGATACAGTGACAGACTTTATTTTGGGGGGCTCCAAAATCACTGCAGATGGTGACTGCAGTCATGAAATTAAAAAACGCTTACTCCTTGGAAGAAAATTTATGACCAACCTAGACAGCATATTAAAAAGCAGAGACATTACTTTGCTGACAAAGGTACATCTAGTCAGAGCTATGATTTTTCCAGTAGTCGTGTATGGATGTGAGAGTTGGACTATAAAGAAAACTGAACGCAGAAGAATTGATGCTTTTGAACTGTGGTGTTGAAGATTCTTGAGAGTCCCTTGGACTGCAAGGAGATCCAACCAATCCATCCTAAAGGCAATCAGTCCTGAATATTCATTGGAAGGACTGATGTTGAAGCTTAAACTCCAATAGCTTGGCCACCTGATGCGAAGATCTAACTCACTGGAAAAGACCCTGATGCTGGGAAAGATTGAAGGCAGGAGGAGAAGGGGATTACAGAGGATGAGATGGTTGGATGGCATCACTGACTCAATAGACATGAGTTTGAGTAAACTCTGGGAGTTGGTGATGGACAGGGAAGCCTGGCCTGCTGCAGCTTATGGGGTCGCAAAGAGTCAGACAAGACTGAGCGACTGAACTGAACTGAACTGGTATAAGAATCCTAGCTTTCAGTCTATCTCAGCTTGGACATGCCTTCTTCACCAAACACCATCATTTCTAGCTTTTGATTTATGAGAGACATGGGACTCTTCCTTTAACTTGAACACTTACAGGCCATTGTAGGGTTATTGATTGGCCTGATTTCAATACTGTGGTGTCTCAGGAGATAGGGAGGCCTGCGGAGAGGGAGGGGGACAGGAGAACAGCCAGCAGATGGAGCAATCAGAACACATACAGCACTGATTAAGTTCATCTTCTTATATGAACATGGTTCACGGTGCCTTCAAATGGTTACAGTAGTAACATCCAAGATCACAGATCACACCATAGCAAATATAATAATAATGAAAACGTTTGAAATATTTCAAGACTTACCGAAACGTGACACAGAGACCGGAGTGAGCAAATGCTGTTGGAAAATGGGGCTAACACACTTTCTTGATGCAGGGTTGCCACAAACCTTCAGTTTAAAAACTTCAGTTTAAACTTTAAAAACTTCAGTTTAAAACCTTCAGTTAAAAAAAGAAAAAAAAAAAAAAAGCAGCATCTTTGAAGCAGAATAAAGGGAAGTGCAATAGAATGAGGCATGCCTGTCCCTTGCTGAATGTGTCTACACATCTTTCCACATCTTTATTCTTACACAATAGGGGTTGCCAGTCCATAGCACTGTAGGCCAGAGGTGTCCTGTTTGTGTATAGATTGAAACCTGGGTGGTTTTTACATTTTTTACTGGTTGGACAAAATTAAGAGAATAATAATATTTTATGACATATGGAAATTACACAAAGCTCAGATTCCCATGTCCATAAGTAAACTTTTTTTAAAATTTATTTTTGGCTACGCTGTGTTAGTTTTTTTTTATAACAAAAATAGGAGAGTCCCAAGGTCAGCAAGATTTCTCAGTGTGTTTCAATTTTAATTGTGTATCTATAAGTTTTTTGGCAGTCTGTAATTTTTTTTTGTAAGGGACCACTGCTCTGTCTAAATAGGCTCATCATTTTTCTAAGTTATTTTAGTAATTGTTTTGTTTGTTAAATGAGCAGTGGTCCCTAGGAAAACTGTGGAATGTATATTTGAGTTTGTCATTGCATAAGTAAATCTCTTTTTATTAGATTAAGGGGTATATCTATCACATAAGGTCTTAACATCGCAAGTTGGCCTTCTGGCCCCTCACATGGATAAATTTGAGTATTCTGATAAACCTCTTGTACTTTGGTTTGAGAAATTCTTGCAATTTGGCAAGAGATTTTTTTGTATAGGCCAGGATTTGGGCCATAAATGTTTGGATATAATAGTAATATCAGATCCAGTGTCAAGGAGGCCAGAAAATCTTTACCATTAATTTTGATATTTATATTTGGTTAGGCATATTTAGATACCAATGATGTCCACAAGGATTGTTTTTGATCTGTACTGCCAAATCCACCGGTCCATACAGCATTAGAGGAGTTAATAGAAATGTAAGGTAAAAGAAGTAATTGAGCAATTTTGTCCCCCTTTTTGAATTGTCATAGAATCTGAGATGACATCATAATTTTAATTTCTCCTTTATAGTCTGAATCAATTACTCCAGGGTGAACAGTAATTTCTTTAGAAGTCAAACTAGATCAGCCAAGTAAAAGACCGAAGGTTTGTGGGGCAGATTTTTTGGAGGTTTTTTATTAGCCTTCTTAGGGTAGTCCCTTTTTAAATGGTTCTTATCCCCACATGTAAAACATCCTTAATTTCCCCTTTTAAAGCATGCAGCAGTGGTCCTTTAATGGACCGGAACCTGGTGGTCTGGAGTTGACGATAAGAAAGCAAATGAAAGAAAGAGGCTAGTATTTTTTGGGTTATGCAGAGAACCAATAAAGCCCTAGGACAGGGCTTGTACCGCTCATGGAGGCACAGGGCATCCTCTCGAAGAGGTCTTGAAAGCCAGGGCAGGAAAGTGAGCTTGGCAGGTTTTTACGTTCTGGAGAATTAGCCAGAGGGAGAGAAAGAGAAAGAAAGACACAGGGACCCAAGTCTCTAGTGGAACAAGGGTATTTTATTAGCAGAAATGCAGGCTTATATATCTTTAGTAAAATGATTACTCAGCCATTACAAAGGATGAAATCTCATCAATTGTAACAAAATGGATCGTCTAACACATACAAGGTTGCTGAGGCTGAAGAGTCATTGAAGGGAGCTACTGAAAGGAATCTAAGCAGGTATCCTTTTCCATGATCTCAGTCCTGAGAACTGCGTGCAGCTCTACTCCTTTCGGGAACAGGAACTGATAAGGAATAGAGACTCTTTGAGAAATGGCACACAAAGGAAGAAAAGTGCAACATGTTGGATTCCTTAAAGTTGAACGTCCCCTGACAACGCTGGGTATTTGTTGCTACGCAGAGCTTTTCTCTGGTTGCAGTGCTCAGGCTTCTCGTGGTGGCATCTCTTGCTGTGGAGCATGTGCTCCAGAGCATGCGGACATCAATAGTTGCGGCTCGCAGGCTCTATAGCGCGGGGTTGGTAGTTGTGGTGCATGGGCTTAGCTGCTCTGCAGCATGGAATCTTTGAAGTCAAGCAATCGAAACCATGTCCCCTGCACTGGAAGGCAAATCCTTAACCACTGGACCACCAGGGAAGCCCCCAAAGTGAAGTTTCATTGCCCCTTTACTAGTGCTCTTGTCCAGGTCTGCTCTTATCATGCAGATAAGACCACATGCTCTTATCATGCACAAAGACCACATGGGTGCCGAACCAACAATATTTACCATCTGAGCCTTTATGGAAAATGTCTGCCAGCTCCTGCTGTAGAGCAATCCCACAGGTTATTTTGTTCTATAATTTTTATTAAACTTCTAAAAAGTGTACTAGTATATGAGATTTTTGTTTCTTCATTTTAAAAAAGAAAGTATGTGAGAGGGCTACATTAAAACAAAAACCAGGTATAATTTTCTTGTAAATGATCTTAATTTAGAACTTTCTTAAAGGCTAAATTTTCCCATTTAGCCAAGAGATTTTTATTATGACTCTAACCATGACCCCATACAGTATTGCAGTGTTAAACTATGCCCCACCCCTCCACACAGGAAGGCCTTCCCCCAACTCACCAGCAGCTAGGATTTGTTAACTGTGGAATCTCACGTTGCTCTCAGGATTAGTCTGAGTCATTTTTGCAGTTAGGATCAAAACCTTGGTCTCATTAATAGAAGATGAAATGCAAACACCATAGTCACCAGCCCCCTTCTCCATCTACCTGGGCTGACACCAAGTCAGAGGCTCAAACCTAGAAAGTGACACCAAGACAGGGACACTGATGCTTCAAAGAGAACTGCAGTTTCAAAGTCACCTGTCTAAGCTCCCGTTTTAGTCAGAAACTGACCTCTGGTGAAGGAGAAGTGATTTTGTGAAGAAGCCTGCTCAGCAAGTTATAGAGGCAGGCTTGTATTTGCCAGCAAATACCACATCCATGAAATTAACCTGTATACATTTAATATTAAGGATTTCATGCTATGCATGCTAAGTCACTTCAGTCATGTCTGACTCTTTGTGACCCTATAGAACGTAGCCCACTAGGCTCCTCTGTCTATGGGATTCTCCAGGCAAGAATACTGTAGTGGGTTTCCATTCCTTTCTCCAGGATATCTTCCCCACCCAGGGATCAAACCTGCATCTCTTACATCTCTTGCACTGGCAGGTAGGTTCTTTATCACCCATGCCACCTGGGAAGCCTAATATTAAGGAACCCATCCTCTAAATCAAAATAAGAGAGACCACGGAGTCAGAGACCCCGGTGTCAGAGACCATGGAGTCAGTGACTTTTATAGCTCAGTTCAGGGTCAGCCGATCATTTCACACTTAGGTTCTTACTCTGTACTAGGATATCTCCTATCTTTTCCTCCTGAATGGACAGCAGGCCTGTCATATTCCTGCCCTGACTTCACACAGAGCCCAATTCTCCAAACTGACATAGTTGATGTCCGTGTTGACAGTCTAACCATTCTTTTTGACTGCTTGTTTAACTCAATCTCTCCATTGTTGTTGTTGCTGTTCAGTTACTAAGCCGTGTCTGACTCTTTGCGATTCCATGGACTGCAGTACACCAGGCTTCCCTATCTCCCGGAATTTGGTCAAACTCATGTCCATTGAGTCAGTGAAGCTATCTAACCATCTCATCCTCTGCTGCCCCCTTCTTCTTTTGCCATCAATCTTTCCCAGGTTCTTTTCCAATGAGTTGACTTTGCATCAGGTGGCCAAAGTAATGGAGCTTCAGCTTCAACAACAACCCTTCAATGAACACTCAGGGTTGACTTCCTTTAGGATGGACTGGTTGGATCTCCTTGCAGTCCAAGGGACTCTCAAGTCTTCTCTAGCATCAGAGTTCAAAAGGATCAATTCTCCGGTGCTCAGCCTTCTTTATGGTCCAACTCTCACATCAGTACATGACTACTGGAAAAAGCATAGCTTTGACTGTATGGACCTTTGTCAGCAAAATGATGCCTCTGATTTTTAATATGATGTCTTGGTTTGTCATAGCTTTCCTTCCAAGGAGCAAGTGTCTTCTAATTTCACGGTTGCAGTCACTGTCTGCAGTGATTTTGGAGTCTAAGAAAATAAAATCTGTTGTTGTTTCCACTTTTCCCCCATCTATTTGCCATGAAGTAATGGGATTGGATGCCATGATCTTAGTTTTCTGAATGCTGAGTTTTAAGCCAACTTTTTCACTCTTCTTCACCTTCATCAAGAAGCTCTTTAGTTCCTCCTCTCTTTCTGCCATTAGAGTGGAGATCGTCAATCTCTCCATAATTAGTAATAAAACTAGGAAAATGAAAGTGAAAGTCAATCAGCCGTGTCCGACTCTTTGCAACCCCATGGACTATATAGTCAATGGAATTCTCCAGGCCAGAATATTGGAGTGGGTAGCCTTTCCCTTCTCCAGGCGATCTTCCTAACCCAGGGATTGAAAATTACCAACCCAGGGATCGAACCCAGGCCTCCCACATTGCAGGCGGGTTCTTTACCAGCTGAGCCATACCAGAGCAATATCCTAACTTCCTCCTTTTGCTTTATAAACCAACAGAGGTTCCTAGAGATTCTAACACTCCCAAGATCATTGCCACAGTTCAGTGATGGCAGAGCTGTAACTAGATCTGGTCTCTCCTTTCCCCAAATTGGGCAAATTCAAGATGACTATCATTAGCTCAAAGTGGGAATCTGGTAAATAAGCTCACATAGCACTCAGTTATCATTGTACCATTGTCTTCTAATAAATGGTTTCTACAGTTCAAAATATATATATATGTGTGGACATCTATACAGGGAACTATTTTTCTCCAGAGATTTTCTTCGCCTGCTGGGGAGAATGTGGTTAGAGAGGAGGTGCAGGGAGCTTGGTGATGGTGTCCCCTGGAGTATTCGGTGCTCAGGTAACACGGCCTGTTGTCAAGGGCTGTCCCTGGGGCAAGGGACCAGGGTATGCCCCGAGGAGTGAGCACAGGTGTCCCTGAGAGCACTCTGGCCACAGAAATTTGACCATTAAGCAGAGTCAGCGGTTTCTCAGAAACTTGGCCGTAAGGGCCTTTGCTTCATCACTTTTGGGGAGTGATTCCAGGAATGCCAGCCCCTCATGAAGAACAGTTCTCTATTGTACTCAGGTCTACAGTTCAGGGAAGCATCTAGCTGGCACCTTGCGCTTAGTAGAAGCACCCACATTTGAAAACAGCGACGAAGGGAAGGAATGACTTCTGGGAGGAGGCAGGGTGCACCCTGAGGTCTCAGTTTTTCTGAGCCCAGGCGCCAAAAAGTTGTAAACGATTTACTTGGCTGCTTTGTGGGCAGACCTTTCTGCTCCTCTCTATTGATCTCCCATCTGTTGAAACATTGGGAAAGAGTTACACACAGAACTGAGAACACAGCTGTCGCGTGCTCAGGCCCACACTGCGTGATAACGCAGGTTTGTTCTCTGCCAAAATCAGTGGATGGGCTCGGAGGCAGAAGTGGAGCAGAGTCCGGCAGGAATCACACAGAACTTCACAGGCTCCTATCAGTCATTAGTTTACCGAATACCCCATGTTTATACTCTGTTTTGTTACTCAGTGAAGTTGCAGAAATGTGTAGCCTGCTGAGCAGCTGGGCCTATTTTTGGTTTTAATCAGGGCTTTGCTCATGGCCTGGTGAGGGAACCCACTCACTGTACAGTTTTCTAGACTGGAGGATGAAGCTATAATGCCAGTCACCTCTTAGATAACTGTTCTTATTATAATTAGGTTAAGCTGATTGTTTCATCATGATAAAAGTGTACTGCCCCCCCCCCCCAAAAAAAGTCAAGATTTATGACTTCTTTCATTCAACTATGTTCAGACAGTCCCAATGTATAAGCAGTCGGCTTCCCTGGTGACTCAGACAGTTAAGAATCTGCCTGCAATGCAGGAGACCTGGGTTCAATCCCTGGGTTGGGATGAACCAGGAGGAGTGCATGGCAACCCACTCCAGTATTCTTGCCTGGGGAATCCCCATGGACAGAGGAGCCTGGTTGGCTACATTCCATGGGGTTGTGAAGAGTCAGACACGCCTGAGCGACTAAGCAAAATACAGCACAATGTATAAGGAGTATGTTCCAAATATTCACTTGTGATGAGAAGGTTTGGAACTCTGAGCATAGTTTATGGAAGAAACTATGTTAGAAGAGGGACTTAAATTTCCAGAGAAATGCAAAAAACGAATTTAGTCTGTCACATCCTGCCGGTCATTCTGTTCTGAATGTTTCTGCAATGCAAGGAAAAAGAGGAGAAAATGCTCAAATCAACTAAGAAATAGTATTAATTTACCCTGAAAACAGAGGTCTCAAAAGAGGACGGGAGATGGGACATGATGTCTGTAAAGGGGCTACCTTGGTACATCTATAGCAGGTGGTCAGCATCATGGCATCTCCAGGTTATGGACACTCACTTTGTAGCTGAGGGAAACAAGAGACAGAAGGTTACTTATCTTACTGCGAAGCTTAACCATTTTCTTTTCTTTCCGCTTAGCTGTGTCAGTAATGATGGAGAGGTGGGGGACACGGCTAATAGGACATGAGGAAGAATGAGAAAATGGGATGGACCAGGCTGGGTGGCTTCAACAGTTCTGGAGGCTGGACATCCAAGATCCAGGCGTAGGCAGGTCTGGCTCCCCTCAGGCCTCTCCTTGGCCTGCAGACCTCACGGTCTTTTCTCTGTGCAGTCACATCCCTGGTATCTCCTCCTCTTCCTACAAGGAACAAATGATGTTGGATTAGGTCCCCCTCTACCTCTTACAGCCTCATTAAACCTTAATCACATCTTTAAAGACTGTCTTTCCAAATAAAGTCGAAATCTGAGGTGCTGGGGGTTAGGGACTCCATGTATGAATTTTGGGAGGACATGGATCAGCTCATGTGAGCAGAGAAAGGAGAGGAAGCAAGAAGAAAGTTAAGGAGGCCATAGAGCTGCCTGTGGTCAAGGGGATGGGGCAGGGCCCACAGAGCTGTGATGGGACAGGCAGAGCAGGCTCTGTCACAAGGGGTGGGGGACGGTAGGGGGAGTGAACATGGGGGCTGGGCTCCTGGGTCAGCTTCAACCAGCATTCCTTCTGTGTGTGTTTGGGTGTATACGGGTATGTATGGGGTGGTTGACTAAGAAGCCTCGAGTCTCATCACCTTGAATTTTACTTTTTCCTTTGGGGCCCTAAATGCCAATGCCATCACACATAGCCTCCATCAAGGGCACTCTTATTCCACGTTCAAGGTCTTGAATGGGAGGCTGGCTGAGATGACTGGGCAGCTCCCAAAGAGGATGCCTTTCCCAGCTCCCATGTCAGATACACAGACAGCCAAGAAGCCCCCACCTTGTGCTGGAAGGTCTTCACCGAATCTCACAGGAGTTTCAGGATGTCCCCAGGGCATCTGGGAACCACTGTCTGCGTCCCACTCTTTCCCAAGCTGAATGGGATTGGTTCCTTGCACTTATCTAGCTCCTGCCCCAGGCTGGTTCCTAAATTCTCCAGGCAGGAATACTGGAGTGGGTAGCCATTCCCCTCTTTAGGGGATCTTCCAGACCCAGAGATCAGACCCGGGTCTCCTGCACTGCAGGCAGATTCTTTACTGTCTGAGCCACCAGGGAAGCCCCTTTTTAGTTCAAGAAGAAGGGATCTGCATTGAACTGATCAGAAAGGTGGATAATTGTGGATAATAACATGGGCTCATCAGCTTCTGTTCATTGTCCTCTTAACCATCAACTCCTGTCTCTCTCAGTCAGGCTGGGGCCACTCACTGGCTCTGACTAACAGGACAAGGCCCCAGCACTGCGGACACTCCCAACCTGGCCTTGAGAAACCCCCTCCAAGACACGTAGCTGCTCTCTCCTCTGCCATGGTGACCTCAGGTGATGGTGAGAGACGAGCACGTGATGAGGAAAAGCCACCCGGAGGCTGTATCAGTGAGAAGGAAATCGGCATCGTGATCAGTTACTGGAATGCTAGCACCTCCCAGCCTTTCTGACACCAAGGCTGCCTTACTGTTTTCTTGTTTCTTCCCTTCAGATCTTTCTCAGTATTTACTTTCACAGACATTTTGTGTTTGAAATTCCAGCCCATCACATGTGCTATAACTCACTCCTCACAATTCCCCCTACAGCTTGCTCTTCAAAGCCTGGAACAACTTCTCAGGCAGCTGATCCGAGGTTCACTTCCCAGACCTCAGCCTGCTCTCCTGTGTGCATCTAGCATCAGAATCAAAGTCAGACCAGTGACGGCTCAGTTGAGCAGCTGACCCAAGGGTCACAATGAACCAAGTATTTACCAAAACTCCTCTCTGGAAGGCACTGATGAGCTGCTGTGATGTGGGTGGGGTGAGATCGTTGAGGGGCACATTCTAGAACTGGCTGGCACCTGCTCTGTTACCTCCTAGGGAAAGGAACTCAGAATCCCAAAACCCAGCTGATCTGTTCAGGATGAAGGAGAGGCTGAGAATCCCTTTCTCCCACTTGGAGCTTAGGGCTTTGATGGGAACATGGATTTGGTCTGATCCGGATCCTTGTGGGGGCTTTCTTGGTGGCTCAGATGGTAAAGAATCTGCCTGCAGTACAGGAGACCTGGGTTCTCTACATGGGTTGGGGAGATGCCCTGGAGGAGGGCATGGCAACCCACTCCAGTATTCCTGCCTGGAGAAGGGCATGGCAACCCACTCCTGTATTCTTGCCTGGAGAATCCCAAGGACAGAGGAGTCTGGTGGGCTAAAGTCCAAGGCGTTACAGAGTCAGACATGACTGAGCAACTAATACACAGATCCTTGTTACTGTGTGATCAACTTACCACTCATTCACCTCAATCCAAGGTTCAGAAACAAAGCATAAACATCTATGCATGTAGAAGCCTCTCCCCACTCCAGGTTCTACTGGGTATGCAGGTGGTTGCAGGACTACAGGGACCACAGAGCAAGCCTCAGCCTCACCTGTACCTTGTATTACCTGCAGGCAATGGGTCCCTTAGGAGCTGCTGCTGCTAAGTCACTTCAGTCATGTCCGACTCTGTGCGACCCCGTAGATGGCAGCCCACCAGGCTCCCCCGTCCCTGGGATTCTCCAGGCAAGAACACTGGAGTGGGTTGCCACTTCCTTCTCCAATGTATGAAAGTGAAAAGTGAAAGTGAAGTTGCTCAGTCATGTCTGACTCTTAGTGACCCCATGGACTGTAGCCCACCAGGCTCCTCCATCCATGGGATTTTCCAGGCAAGAGTACTGGAGTGGGGTGCCATTGCCGTCTCCCTTAGGAGCTGCTGTGAAGTCACTTCAGTTGTGTCTGACTCTGTGCGACCCCATAGATGGCAGCCCACCAGGCTCCCCTGTCCCTGGGATTCTCCAGGCAAGAACACTGGGGTGGGTTGCCATTTCCTTCTCCAATGTGTGAAAGTGAAAAGTGAAAGTGAAGTCGCTCAGTCATGTCCAACTCTTAGCGACCCCATGGACTGTAGCCCACCAGGCTCCCCTGTCTCTGGGATTCTCCAGGCAAGAATACTGGAGTGGGTTGCCGTTTCCTTCTCCAATCCCTTAGGAGCTAGCAGATAACAAATACTGCAACTACCCGGAGCCTACAGCATTCATGTGACTGGAACTGTGAAGCACTAGACCAGGGTCACAGGTGCAAGGCCTCAACCAAGGCCACAGATGCAGAGCCCTACAGAAAGGTCATCTCAGAAATGACTGAGCCCCATTGCGACTGTTGCCATGAGCCCCGCTGATCTAAATCAGGAAGCAACCTGACCCCATATTAGGTAAAAATACCCACCCTAACCGATCACCTCATGCCACCCTTCCAGCAGGAATTTTGGTTTGAGGCTATAAAAACTGACTGATAACCCATGAAAGGGGATCAGCTCTCCCTGGTCTGTCAGGAAGTTGGCCCACTATGCTTGCAATGCCCTCAGTACCTCTGCTTTTCGTTCTTAATGGACTCATTTCTTTCTGAAATATTCTGTGTCTGGAAATTCCTTTCCAAACTGCACTCAGACCATGGCAAGAATGACCCCCATTGAACTTCTGGACGAACCCAGAGTCTGATGCCTGAAAACAAGGCAAAGTGAAAGCAAGGAGTGAGGTGTATCTTTGGTGGTCCTTTGCTCATCTCATGGCATCCATCTTTCATGCATGAGAGAATGAAGAGCTGCCGGTGTCAGGAATGGTGATTTATAGGAAAGAAAAGATTCGGTTCCTACCTGCAAGAAGCTTGGAGTCTAGTCCAATCATGTCAGAAGCCCTAGTGGGTCTAATTTCAACACCCACAAACCTAAGGGTGGATTTAAAACGACATGATCCTTTTTTTCCCAGGGTGGGGAGGTATTTAAAGTGTCACTTCTACTTTCAGAATGAACAGACTTCATCCTAGGTGAGAGGACCTGCAGGCACAGAAGGGTGAGGCTGTTCTAGAAGGGTGCTGTCAGGCCTGGAAACAAACGCTCTTTGGCACTGGCCCAGTCTCAGGGACAAGATGGCTGCTTCTGTCTGACTGCTCACTTACAAAACACCAGGGGTTGTTTTCTGGGAAGCTGCTTGCTTTATTCATCAGAATTCTTGTGCCCTTAACAACACTTGTATGATGTATAAATCCTGCAAAACAACTTTGGGGCTCAGTGCTCCAGACTGAGAACTCTCACTGGCTCTCTTCCAATGCTGTCTCATTGTGTTTGAAATTCTGGCAAGGGACCTGAGGTCAGTAGTTGTTTGCAAAGCACTTGCTTTGGTTACCTCAGGTGAAATGATGTAAACACTGCTGCGTCTCTGGTAAATCAGGTACCCTTTAACTCTAAAGTCATTTAAGGGCAGGGGCCAGGCTGATGCCTGGGTAAGTGTAGAAAACCCAACTCTTGCCCAAATATGGCCTGGTTGAAACGATCACACACACACACTCACACATGTGCACACACACTCACACATGTACACACACACACACACACACACACATGCAATTAACTAGCGCTTTGCATCCATATAAAATAAGGGTAGGAAAAATATTTTTAAATAATAAAATATCTTGAAATTAGATGGTAAACTGAAAATGATGCAAGGCAAGGAGCTGTGAGAAGAAAGAATAACAATAAACAGATTAAGTGCTTCCTTGGCACTTAGAGATGTACTTTTAAGACGAGTTAAACTTGACAAATTTACAAAACCAGGCTTCCCTGGTATCTCAGACAGTAAAGAATCTGCCTGCAATGCAGCATACCTAGGTTTGATCCCTGGGTTGGGAAGATCCCCTGCAGAAGGGAAGACCAGCCCACTCCAGTATTCTTGCCTAGGAACTCCCATGGACAGAGGAGCCTGGCAGGCTACAGTTCACGGGGTCACAAAGAGCTGGACATAAATGAGGAACTAACACTTTCACTAATACTTTCTTTCAAATTTACAAATACCATTGTGACATGTAATTCCTCCATAAAACATAACCTTCCACAAGAGTTAAGATGGTGATGCTGGTTTGATGATCAGGTGTCTACTTATGAGGTAAGTGCCTCACTCCTGTACATAAATATCAGCTGGCAAAATCACAAGTTACTAAATGACATACGGTCTTAGCCAATGGCTCAGATGGTAAAGAATCTGCTTCAATGCAGTAGACACAAATTTGATCCCTGGGTAGGAAGATCCCCTGGAAAAGGGAATGGGGGAATCAATGAAAACAGTGATACTTTATTTTCTTGGGCTCCAACATCACTGAGGATGGTGATTGCAGCCATGAAATTAAAGGATGCTTGCTCCTTGAAAGAAAAGCTATGACAAACCTAGATAGCATATTAAAAAGCAGAGACATTAATTTGTCAACAAAGGTTTGTATAGTTAATGCTATGGTTTTTCCAGTAGCCATGAACATGAGAGTTGGACCATAAAGAAGGTTGAGTGCTGAGGAATTGATGCTTTCGAGCTGTGGTGTTGGAGAAGACTCTTGAGAGTCCCATGGATTGCAAGGAGATCAAACCAGTTAATCCAAAAGGAAATCAACCCTGAATATTCATTGGAAGGACTGATGTTGAAGGTTCAATTCTTGGCCACCTGATGTGAAGAACTGACTCAGTGGAAAAGACCCTGATGCTGGGAAAGACTGAGGGCAGGAGGAGAAGGGGGAAACAGAGGACGAGATGATTGGATGGCACCACTGACTCAATGGACTCAAGTTTGAGCAAGCTCCAGGTGATTGTGAAGAACCAGGAAGCCTGGTGTGCTGCAGTCCATGGGGTTACAAAGAGTTAGACACACCTGAGCAACAGAACAGCAACATGTAAATGATATGGACCTTCCTAAATGTCCCAAACTGTGAAAAGTGAAGGTGAAAGTGTTAGTCTCTCCGTCGTGTCTGACACTGCTTTTCCATGGACTGTAGCCCACCAGGCTCCTCTGTCTATGGAACTACTTTAAAAAGGGGACTATATAAAGCCCCAGCCTCATAGAGCTGCTGTGAGGAATAAATGAGTGCCTAAAACACTGCATGGCACTCAGGAAGCCTTACAGAAGTTCTAGTTATTATTATAAAGGTTTGTTTACTGACCTTGGTTTCAGAATGTTCTGGGGAGTAAAAATGAGAACTTTCTGTATTAGTTTACATCATAGGCAATACATTTAAGTGCATGAAATATATTGGGATGAGGGAGGAGATGGGACTAAGGGAAAGATAATATAGTTCAACGTCAAGAATGACAGAGAATAGACCCCCTTTTTGTGGAAACGGCCTCAGATGAAAGGCAGCACTAGACTGGAGAAGCCAACATCTCATCGTGAAAAGTCCTAGAAGACAGAACCCAAAGAGCGGCATCTTTGAGCTGCTTCTGATGGTCCCTTTTAGCTCTATTCCTGGAGAAAAGAGGAGATGGGGGAACCTCTTGAGTTTGCCCTTCAGAAAAGATATACTTGAGAACTGTCCATTTGAGCCCAAGATTACAAGATTCCAATTAAACTAAAGTCAAAGTAAACATCTCTCTGCCAGTCGCTTCTGACCTTTGAGCAAGGCTATGCCTCCCCCCCCAGGCCTGAAAACATGCCACTGCCAGTGTAGAAAATGTGAAGGGCACTCCGGAGGCACCTGCCAGGCTGGAGAGGGCAGGGAGATGGCAGGTCAGAGGCCAGCCTTCAGCCCTGTGAGGATCACACATGAGGCAAAGGGGCCATTTCCCAAAACATGTCTTCTTCAGGTCACAGCAGGGTGAGGATTCTAGATTTTTAGGATCCTTCTCCATCCCCCAATCCATCAAGAGAAAGGATATGTAAATCACACAGTGCTGTGCTGTGCTTCGTCGCTCAGTCATGTCCAACTCTTTTCAACCCTGTGGACTGACGATAGCCTGTCAGGCTCCTTTGTCCATGGGATTTTCAAGGCAAGAATTCTGGAGTGGGTTACCATTTCCTGCTCCAGGGGATCTTCCCAACCCAGGGAATGAACCCACATCTCCTGCATTGGCAGGCAGATTCTTTACCAGTGGGCCACCTGGGGAGCCCACATTTAATTAAGAGGGATGTAAATGAAAATGGATCATGAGTGGCTTCTAGATACCCTGATCTTGCTCCAGAAGATCAAGTACGTTTGTATCAATGATAAAAAAAAACATCTAGAGTCATCAATAGGTTAAAAAAAGTGTGGTAAGTACATCCAGTGGGATGTTAGTCAGGTTTCTTTTCAAGATTTTTTTTTTTTTTGATGTGGACCATTTTTGAAGTATTTACTGAATTTGTTACAATATTGATTCTGTTTTATGTTTTGGTGTTTTGGTCAAGAAGCAGGTGTGATCTTAGCTCCCTTCCCAGAGATCAAACCTGTTCTCTCTGTGTTGGAAGGTGAAATCTAAACCACTGGAGCACCAGGAAATTCCCCTATTAAGTCTTGAAAAAGAAGGAAATTCTGACACCTGCTAGAGCACCTTGAGGACACTGCTAAGTGAACGAGCCTGTCACAAAAAGACAAATACTGTATGATCCCACTTGCATGGGGTTCTTGGACTTCCCAGGTAGAGTTAGTGGTAAAGAACCTGTCTGCCAATGCAGGATAGAGACATGGGTTTGATCCCTGGGTCAGGAAGATTCCCCTGAAGAAGGAAATGGCAACCTACTCTAGTATTCTTGCCTGGAGAATCCCATGGACAGAGGAGACAGGTGGGCTACAGTCCATGGGGTCGCAAGGAGTCAGACAAAACTGAAGCAACCTAGCACGCACATACATGAAGTACTCAGAGTAGTCAAATTTGTAGAGATAGAAAGGAAACTGGTGGTTGCCAGGGACTTGGGACAGGAGGTTGGGAAATTGTTTAAGGAGTACAGAATTTCAGTTTGTCACATGAAGAGTGCTGGAGACTGACTGCACAACAATGCGAATGTACTTAATACCACTGACCTGTGCACATAAAAATGGTCAGGATGGTAAATTTTTTGTGTATTTGCCACCACCACCACAACAAAAAAATCAACTGGTAAAATGAATGCTATGGAAGCTTGCTGTTAGAAAACAAATCTAACTGTTGATGAGTTAGATGTTACACTAGATGACCTTTTACCCCAGATGCTTAAGAATCTGATGCTAGCTATTATCCACTATTTTTCTCCCATTCATGGTACACATGGAAAATCATTCTGTTTTGGCATATAGGGGTGGGCTTCCCGGGTGTCACAGCGGTAAAGAATCCACCTGCCAATGCAAGATACTCCCATTCAATCCCTGGGTCAGGAAGATCCCCTGGAGAAGGAAATGGCAACCCACTCCAGTAATCTTGCCTGAAAAATCCCATGGAGAGAGGAGCATGGGCGGGGCGGCGGTGGGAGGGTGCTGGCTACAGTCAGTGGGGCCGCGGAGACAGACATAACAGGGTGAGTGAGCACAGCACACAGGAGGGTAACCGAAAGGGCTTGCTTGGCGCTGAAGGCAGTTGGTCTGGGGGTTCCCAGGGTCCCAGAAGCCAACCAGCTCACCAGGTGCTGGCCCTCTCTGCCCTCCAGTCACCCTTTCACACACACATACTGGGGAGCCCATACCCACTAGGTCTGTTCACATGATTGTCACCTCGGTCAGTGGCTTGATTCCAAAGCTGACAAAGCATGTGGCATGACCTGCAGCCTGAAAAGATGGAGCAGTTTTGCTTGGGTTGTTGTTTTGTAGATGATTTTTACCTGCAAAGCCTTCAATACCGCATGATGTGTACTTCATAGCAATGACTAGCTGCTATTAGAGGGTCCTCAGATGTTAGTGGAGAAACTAGACTGAAAATAAGAACAAGTGTTAGTTGTTTACTAAAGTAGATAAAGCACAACTAGCAGGCCCTGAGACATTATTTTTAGGATTCACTATTACTTTTGGATATAAATATAAATATTAGTTGATTTCAGAAAAAGTATTTCTTCTCCCTATCCAACCAGCCACAAATTCTATTGAAATAACTTATTCTAGCCTAGAGTGAATATTTTCTGAAGCTGTAATAACAAGGAAAATGCATGCTCCAAGTAGGGCATTGCCTTTGCGCTATATACCATTACATATTACATTACATTTGTGTGTGTGCTCAGTTGTTCAGTTGTGTCTGACTCTTTCTGACCCCATGGACTGTAGCCCTCCAGGCTCCTCTGCCCATGGGATTTACCAAGCAAGAATACTGGAGTGGGTTGCCATTTCCTCCTCCACAGAATCTTCCTGGACCAGGGATTGAACCTGTATCCCCTGTGTGTCAGGCATTGTAGGCGGGTTCTTTACCACTTAATTCCAAAACAAAGAAAAAATTCTCTGTATCTTAGACCAAAGGTTGCCTCTGTCACTCTTAGAATCCGTCTTGGCTTTATGAAGTGACACTTTAAGTAAAAATGTTTGAGATGGTTTTTCTGGAAAGTGACATTGTGGCAGACTAAAGGTGATAATTGGTCTTTGAGAAGTCGGGTTGATTCTCCCTCCCTTTGGCCTGCATGGACTCTGGGATTTGTTTCATTATAAGTGATGCTCATTATAGAAGGCTTGGTTCAAAGAAGCTTTGCTCATATAGAAATCTGGCTTTCTGTACACAGTAAGTTAAGTCTATCTGTGAGTTTGGACAATTTTGTCTAGATCAAACTAAAACCAAAAAAAAAAAAACACCCAAAACCAAACAAACATTCAGATATTTCTGAAAAAGCTAGGCAAACAAGGAGAATAGCACAGATGGAGTTAATCTGAGCTAAATATGAGACAATTCATCCAAAGAAAGTTCAAATAATACTTAAACCGAGAGCATAAATGATAAATACCTTACATTTATATTTTATTTCTTTCCATTCTGTTCACAGTTCTCAAGAAATCTCCAAAGCATTTGAAAGTTGAAAGAATCTTCAAAGAACTGATCAACAATGATTTCCTGTTTTGGGAGAAATAAGTAGGCTTCTAAGTCTGCTTGTGGTTATTATAATAAAATGATAAAAGAGGAGTTTGGGGGGATGACTATAAGGTCATGATAGTAACCAAGAGGGTGACTTTATTTTTCATCAAATTCCAAATCATTTAAAAAGTACAGACTCCTTAAGATGTAAACAAATTTTAGCAAAATGAAAAGGAATAATCCTTACTTTATAGATAGTAGTGAGCAAAGCAAGGTGATCTTAAATCAATGATGGTAGATGCACTATAATTTATTATGTTGTACAACATTTTACATGATTGGGTGGTTTGTCTAAGGTCTCTTAGTGGCGAATAAAGACTAGGATTCAGGTTACAGTCATAAAACTGTAGACCACACAACTCCTATGGAAACACACAGGAGACATGTACATTTGAGAAATATACCACATCAAACATGTAATCCAGTGAGCCCACTGCCACACATTAACCTACAGAACTTAACTGGAAAGCTGATTGCATCATCTGAAATCATGGGGGATACTGTTTTTGTTGGCTGCTTAGCTGAAGTGCAGAGAAAGCAAGAACTTTCTCCATGTGCCAGACTCCAGTTCACACCCAGTTCATCTTATATGGGACACATACTAGGTTCTATAGGTGTTTAAAAAACACCTATCTCAAATAAAACAGGAGGATCCAAAGTTATCTCTATTGAGATTGTGTTCATTGATTTAGTATTATTTTATTCTCTGTCTTGGTTCACTTTGACATGGCACACTTTTCAAAGCCTACAAATAATAGGCTGACACAAAGAGGTAAACTCCTAACTATATCTATGAAGGACAAAGAAATCTCAGTAGAGGTGAAGTGTGCACTTGTGTGTATGTCAGAAAGCTCAGAGATCGCAAGAACTGGCCCCAAAGAATCATAAAACCTCCAAAATCAACAGAAGCCACAAGAGGTTACAGACAGAACCCACTCAACTCTGAACCCAATAGCCAAGATCAAGGCCATTTACTGATAAGAGGAGACCTTGAACAGTATTTATTAAGCACCACCCCCACTTTTTTTTTTTTTTTTTTTAAAGCACTACAGCTATTTGGGAACACCAAAACCAAACTGCATTTGCATGTAGCCTTGACCCTGTGTGTGCTCCTCTTCTTATGTTTATGCTGAGGGAGTTCTCTATTCTTAGGTCTATGAACTCTAGGTAAATGCCATTAAAAATTAACTGAGATACTATGACCACACTTTCATGATCATCCAAATCATTATGTAATGATGGGCAGCATGCTTTTCACGACCTCTAAGGAAGGCAAATCTGACTGAATTAACTGTCTACCGATTTTCACCGAGGGCTTCCACAGGTCCAGCTGAGGGGCTAAGTTTAGGATTAGAGACAGAAAAGAGGCGATCTGTTCCACTTACTAGAAAATTTGGGGTTCCAGGCAGCACTGACCTCCAAACAGGGAGCACAGAGCTGGCCTGATGGCCTGAGCCGGAAAGTGAGACATGGAGCAAGGTGGCCAAAGAAAAACCCCTAGGGATGGATGGGGAAAAGAGTTTTGAAAATAGTTGTTGAATGTTCAACTGAGGTTGTGTGGCTGTAAGATTTCATTCTCCTTTCCCTACAGTCTCCTTTTACTGGTGCTGGCTGCTGCAGAAAGAAGACCTTGTGTGGGGAGTTTTGTTTTTGCTGAGCTTTGATTTTCTGGGAGGCTTGGGTGGGTGAGGAAACCGCTGTCTAATCTGACATCTGCATCAATGCAGTATGGGACAGAAATGTCAAGCGTGGGGTGGTGGGGTGTCTGTTCATCAATCCAACCAGTTAAATGAAAGTAAGAAGACTCTTGAGAGTCCCTTGGACTTCAAGGAGATCAAACCAGTCAATCCTAAAGGAAATCAACCCTGAATATTCACTGGAAGGACTGATGCTGAAGCTGAAGCTCCAATACTTTGTCCACCTGATGCAAAGAGCTGACTCATGGGAAAAGACCCTGATGCTGGAAAAGACTGAGGGCAGGAGAAGGGGGCGACAGAGGATGAGGTGGTTGGATGGCATCACTGACTTAATGAACATGAGTTTGAACAAACTGCTTATGAAGATAGTGAAAAGACAAGGAAGCCTGGTGTGCTGTTCATGGGGTCCCAGAGAACTGGACACAACTTAGCAACTGAAGAACAATGACAAATTATCTTGACAACTTTTAATTTTCTCACCCTTGGGAGACGTTATCAGATTATATTTAAATTTATAGATGAATACACAAGAGCTCAGAGTCACTTTTCCAGGGCCACTTAGGGATTAAACTGAGTCACTTTTCCAGGGCCATGTATGCATGCTCAGTGTCAGACTCTTTGTGACTCCATGGACTGTAGCCCAGCAGGCTCCTCTGTCCGTGGCATTTTCCAGGCAAGAATACTAGTCACTTAGGGGTTAAACTGAGATATGGTTCCAGAGTGATGTTTATTCCACCAGGCTCATGCAAGTGACATGGACCCCCAGAACTGCCGTAAAGCATGCTTACTCACACTGGGGGCGGGGAGAACCTCTGCTGATTTACACTCTAAAAAGCTTGGTTTGCCATGTATTGGTGACTATGTATTGATCTTTATATTCGGATCCCTAAGGCAATAGGTAGGAGATTTAAAAGGAATGAATGACCTTTGCCCTGTTGTCATTTTCATTTTATCTGTCAACAAGAGTCAGTCTTCTTGGGTTGAATTGCCTCCAGAAAATGGAATGCTTCTGGTTCTTTTAATAGAAATTGTAGGAATTGGAAAGCAAATGTGATGAAAACATGGAAAATAATTCATTATGTGCAAATAAGTGACAAGTAGGCTGTGATCAAGGGCTTTCCAGGTGGCTCAGTGGTAAAGAATCCACTTGCAATGCAGGAGATGGGGGTTTGACCTCTGGGTTGGGAAGATCCCCTAGAGAAGGAAATGGCAACCCACTCCTAGTATTCTGGCCTGGAGAATCCCATGGGCAGAGGAGCCTGGTGGGATACAATCCATGGGGTTGCAGAGTTGGACATGACTGAGCAACTAAACAACAAAGTTGTGATCAAATGAGAGAGTTCAGTAAGTTACTGGAAAACTAAGAAAGCCAGTTGAATGTAAATTTTTACAGGTGAGACCAGACGCTAAACATGAGCAGCTGAAGAACATGAGCACTGATGATCACAAGGAGGATTTTGGGTTTAGAAAGAAGAGGTTAAAGGAGACCTTATCACAGCTGTTTCTGACAACTGAAGGAGACAAAGTCAGAGCTGGAATTGGAGAACTGGTCGGTGGACAGAGAAGCAATTCGGGGTCAGCAGAGTACATCAGGGGCAAAGTGGGCTCAGATTCCATGGAGGAGTGAGATACAGGAGGCATGGAGATAGAGGTGTGGGGACATCGAGGAGAAAGTGGCCTCCCTTTTATCTCTCTGATGAGAGAGCAAGAGAGAGGCAAAGAGGGAAGAGTGGGAGGAAAGGGCGGAAGGAAGGAAAGAGAAGGAAGAGTGGAAAGAAAGAAAGAAAGGATGGATGGATGGATGATCTTAGGAAATAAACAGCTGAAGGAGGTTATAAATTGTTAATAATAAAATGATACTAACCTAAGAGTCACAAAGTGACCAAGTGGCAGGGGCTACTGACTATTTCAGTGACAAAAAAGCTAAGAGAAGTGGATCATTATGTAATCGAAGTACTCAGTGGCACAGAGACAGAGATGACAAGGGATAATTTCACGCTGAGTGTTCCTAATGCAAAGAAAATGAAAGAATAATGAGTGAAAATGATGAAATCAAGTGAAAGCTAAAAATAGCAAGGAACAATGAAGAGATTTTTTTAAAAATGTAAAATAGAAAAAAAAATAGGTCGAGCATCAGGAAGGAGGTGGCATAGGAGCTCGTTGCTAAACTGTTGTTGTTAAGTTGGTGAGTTGTGTCTGCTGCTTTGTGACCCCATGGACTGCAGCATGTCAGGCTCCTCTGTCCTTCACTGTCTCCTGGAGTCTGCTCAAATTCATCTTAAATGGTGCATGATCCCACATAATTCCCGTTATCCATCAAAAGTAGGTATAGCATACAAGCTAACCAAGATGTGGAGTCTGAATGCCTTGGCCACCTGGTGAATGCTAGGTCAGGGGTCATACCCAGGCCTATCTCCAAACCTGAACTTCAACACCCTTAGCTTTTGTATTAATGAGCATGAACATTTTTGGATGACTTCAGGACACATTAAATATATATTTTTTTACATAGCTAAAAACATGATCTCATACCACAAAATTATCATTTCAACATACCCAGTCCATATTTCACAAGTTGCCCTCAAAATATGATAGGTCTGGTCTATCCAAATCAGAATCCAGTCCGAGTTACACCAACCTAGCTGTATTCCTTTCCTCCCTTATAATCTAGAAGTCTTTTTTTTGCCGTGTAAAATGTTTCATCTGGGCTTGTCTGATTACTTCTCTGTGGTAGGTTTTAACTTCTTCTATGTACTTCCTGTAGACTGAAAGTTACATCTGAAGGCTTGACAGATTCAAGGTAAATCTTTCAGTTGAGAATACATACCAGGAGATGTGCAGACTGCAGGCAGTCTACGAGGGGATGCACAGTACCTGGCTATCCACCATGACAGGTGCCAAGTCTGGCCACTGAATTAGTGTAGAGATTGCTGAATTCTTTTAAAATTTTTGTTATTTTATTATTATTATTTTAAATCTTATTTTATTTTTTTGACTGTGCTGGGTCTTTGTTACTGGGCCGGGCTTCACTGAGTTGCAGCAAGCAGGGGTCACTCTTCACTGTGGTGCATGAACTTCTCACTGGTGGCCTCTCTTGTTACGGAGCACAGGCTCTTGCCACATGGGCTTAGCAGCTGTGGTGCGTGGACTTCGTTGTCTCTTGGCATGTGGCATCTTCCCAGATCAGGGATTGAACCAGTGTCCCTTGCATTGGCAGGCAGATTCCCAACCACTGGATCACCAGGGAAATCCTGACCTTATTCTTCATATTGTATGATTTTAGCCTCACTCTTTTTTCTCTGTTGTACAGTTAAGATCTCCTCCTTTGTTGAATGTAATCTTTTTTGATGTTACTGGGGCAAAGCACACACAAAATTCACTTTGCCATCCACCCATCATCTAATAATTTTAATACCAATTGATAATCCTTGTCTGAGTCAGTGATTTCACAGGGGACTGTGAAATGATGATTTTACTTTTCTATTTGTCACCATCGACCACTATTAGCTGGTATTCTTCTTTAGGTACAGCTTTCACTATCAACTAGGGCTACTGGTTTTGAGATACAACGGTCTTCCTGGAAATGCAGAATAAATGGGTAAAGTTTTCAAGGCAAGGGGTTGGTTTAATGGCTACATCAAATGGTGACAAAGGGATTTTAGTGACTCATTTGATAACTGCAAAAGATTTATGGATTTTCATGAGCTCAGTGTTTTTCAGTTAACGATGATCTTAATAATTTGGCTCAAGTGGGCCCAAACTAGGCTGGAGAGAATTACAGCAACCTGGCTTTTGTGCCCTTCTGACAGGATGCCATCAGTCTTTTAAAGCTTCTTCACTTTTTGCTCCAAGATAAACTGGGCTCATCTTGTACTTCCCTTTGCCTCAACTGCAGGCAGTCATTTCTTCAAGGGGCTCTGGAATAATATGAGAGATCAAAATTTGGGCTAGAAATGGTGAGCAGTTTTGCCCCTCCCAACTAAACTGTAATCCTAGGGCAAATCTTTTCTAACTTGACCTTTTTCTTACCGTAAGTTTTTTCACATCATGATTTACAATTCTGCCACTCATGTCTCTGTTAGTGGCCTTATGTTTTGTAAAGGGGCATGCATAGTTTTGTAAGCGGGAAAGATCAAAATAGAATTCACCATGGTGAGAACTGGTGACTGCAGATAGAAAAGAATCAAGAACTGAAATTCGAGTAATCAGAATTTAGTTACAGAAAAACGAGGGGCAATGGCATGGGTTAAAAAACAACAACAACAAGAAAAAGAGTTAAGAAAGTTTATGGCAGTGCATTACAACAGAGAATGTCTTGGTGGGATAGTTGAGACGCTTCAGTTCAATTCAGTTCAGTTGTTCAGTCTTGTCTGACTCTGCAACCCCATGCATTGCAGCATGCCAGGCTTCCCCATCCATCACCAACTAACAGAGCTTACTCAGACTTATGTCTACCGAGTTGGTAATACCATACAATCATCTTATCCTCTGTCGTCCCCTTCTCCTCCTGCCTTTAATCTTTCCCAGCATCAGGGTCTTTTCCAATGAGTCAGTTCTTAGCATCAGGTGGCCAAAGTATTGGAGTTTCAGCTTCAGCATCAGTCCTTTCAATGAATATTCAGGACTGATTTCTTTTAGGATTGACTGGTTTGATCTCCTTGCAATCCAAGGGACTCTCAAGAGTCTTCTCCAACTCCAGAGTTCAAAAGCATCAATTCTTTGGCACTCAGTTTTCTTTATAGTCCAACTCTCACATTCATACAGGACTACTGGCAAAACCACAGCTGTGGCTAGATGGACCTTTGTCAGCAAAGTAATGTCTCTGCTTTTTAATATGCTGTCTAGGTTGGTCATGGCTTTTCTTCCAAGGAGCAAGCTTTGTTTAATTTCACAGCTGCAGTCATCATTTGCAGTGATTTGGGAGCCCAAATAAAATGAAGCCTCTCAAAGTTTCCATTGTTTCCCCATCTATTTGCCATGAAGTGATGCAACTGGATGCCATGATCTTAGTTGTTTGAATGTTGAGTTTGAATGTTGAGATCCTTAGTGGGGCATTTTAAATGCTTTCCACGGAGAAGAGTCGGTGGGCAAGACGCCAGTAATGGACATCTGCTGCTGCTGCTGCTAAGTCGCTTCAGTCGTGTCCGACTCTGTGTGACCCCATAGACGACAGCCCACCAGGCTTCGCCGTCCCTGGGATTCTCCAGGCAAGAACACTGGAGTAGGTTGCCATTTCCTTCTCCAATGCACAAAAGTGAAAAGTGAAAGCGAAGTCACTCAGTCGTGTCTGATTCTTCGTGACCCCTTGGACTACAGCCTACCATGCTCCTCTGTCCATGGGATTTTCCAGGCAAGAGTGCTGGAGTGGGGTGCCATTGATCTAGGTCATGTTTAATGGGCAATATTGCACTAAAAAGCCCCAAGTCCTAATATATTTTGACACTAGCAGCATTTTTATGATTTAACATTGTTACATCTCTAAAAACACTAATTATCTCTAGCCAAGTATTCCTGATCTATGGGGCTTCTCTGGTGGCTCAGATGGTAAAGAATCTGCCTGCAATGTGGGAGACCCAGGTTCAATCCCTGGATCAGGAAGATCCCCTGAAGAAGGGCAACCCACTCTAGTATTCTTGCCTGGAAAATTCTATGGACAGAGGAGCCTGGCAGGCTATAGTCCATGTGGTCTCAAAGAGTTGGACACGACTGAGCGACTAGCACACATTCCTCCTCTATAACGGGAAAGTCAGAAAAAAGCGCAAAATGATATTCATGTTTGGGTAATTTCTAGTTCTTAAACAACTAACTTTCATCCTCTCTTTATTAAAAAGTCAAATCACTGTTATACACCTGAAACTAGTATCTGTTGTAAGTCAATTATACTTCAATAAATAAACCAAGAACCAACCAGCTAAGGCAAAGATAACAATGATTCTTTCCCAGGGCCCACACGCCCCCTGGTGAAGATAATAGTAAGTAACCAGATTCCCACACAGATGTCCTAATGTTACCTTGTCAAAGGTAACTAGGAGATTTTACTATCAGCAAGTAAAGATTAACAGGGCCTGTGGCCTTAGATATTTATGCCAGATGATGACATATGAAAAAAATTTTTCTTCACTCACTGTTTGACCCCTCGTGGCTTCTTTCTGTATGTACACAGAGGAAGAAATGCCGGACTTCCTCCTCTGACATCCAGGGCTGCTAATTTTAAGACAGGAGTCATCTCATGAAAGAAGTTAAAACTGCAATCAACAAGAGCATTTTTGATATTGTTGAATGTTGTCAGTCAGTGATACCTACTGTAGCAAATACTGTGTCTTTGCCCCATGTTCTCATACACTAGATTTTTAAAAGGCTGCATCAAGAACTTTTCAGGGTTCTAGGTTTAGTCATCTTTTTGACTTTTTCAAGATAGTCTGGGTTGTAGTTGTATAAGAATACTAGATTCTTGTACTAGATCAATGTGAAAAAGGATTTGATATTTATGGCTACAGTTTAAAACACAACATAATATTTTTCTAGAAATAGTATCAGACCCTTTTAAATTGCCTGCTTTTTCTGTTACATTATTCTTGATGTGATAAAACTGCTAGGAAGATGGCAAACATTGAGGAAAACAAAGCACTGAACTTCATTAGAATACTTCACACAAGAAATTAAATGGAATCAACATTACCAAATTGTCATAAATTAACATTTCACCTGAGGATGTTTCTGGTGGTAAAACTAAATACAAGTTATCATGTTAGATGAATATTCTTTAGAATATTGCTTCATATGCTGAGGATTAAGTGCTAGGTACTCGCACTTTTGCATACACTGAAATGCAATTATTTAGGTAAAATCTTAGTCTTGATTGGACAACCATCCATTTAAAAGTGGAGCTAGGGGTCCTATTCGTTAAGTATGAAACAACAGGCTTGTCATAAAATATAAAAATCTCTAGAAATGTAAACATCACTTGTGATTTTACATTCATTAATAGATTAAGGGAGATCTTATTTTAAAAAATAACTTACAGGAAGAAAAATTAGTTTGTGAACAACCCAGTGGTCCTTTGCACCTGGGGAGATGAAACCAAATGAATTATGTGCCACATACTCACCAAGGCATGGCTGTGACTTGAAATCAAATATAGCCTTTTTGATGTTTTCATTACATCTGAAACCAAAGGATTAAGATGCCTATGGATACTGTTGTGTTAAAAGTAATTTCTTATTGCTAAAACTGCACACGAAGAACCCACTTGCCTTACCATTATAAGCTTTAGTGCCATTTCTCATGTCAAATATACTTAAGATTTTGTATTTAGGTTAAAAAAAGAGAAACTTAGGCAAATTAAATAAGCACTTGTTGAGCATTTCAACTTACATAAAAGGCTGCTATTTAGGAATATTAAAATTAAGAGACTTTTATAACATCATTCTTTCTGAGAAAGTTTCAAGAACATTGAAACTCATACATGTTTGCAGAGATCACCCTTGTCTGTTTATAAAGGTAATTTGGAAATCTGTAACTCTGGGTCATTTCTGCCTTCTTTGCTTGCGTGGAAGATTGGGTAATGGGGTTAATTTGGAGAACAAGCACGATGTATAATGACTAGTGAGTTTTCTTTGTAAGTTCAGCCAAATTGAGAGCATAGCCAAAGTCCTCAAACCAGGTTGATTTCAAAGGCACAAGTGATGTGTGGTTAAGGTCTCTGGTGTCATCTGATTTCTGGCAGCTTTTCAGTTAATTCGAGTGTTGCCACATATTTTAGCCCATTCCTAATTTATTGTGATTAAATTTCATTACAACAACTTTCATGTTTTGGGGGTATTAGTATTAAAGTAACACATGAGGATGGGGTATTACATCAAAAATAAAATGTCAATGGCTAAACAGTTTAAATAAATTATGTGATGTTAGTAAAATAAATAGCTATTATAAGGCTAGCAACATTTTAATTCTGATATGATGAGTGACCAGTGCAGCTGTAAGCAAACGGAACTGAGCGCATTGAGGGAGTGTTTTTCCTTATCTCAAGACTTCTAGAATCACAGCCTGCTACTTAGATTCAGACAACCCGAGGCACCTCACCTCCTGCAGGATTCTCAGAAGTGAATTCTTCAGCCCAGTTCGACCTAGGGAACCGCCCAGACCACTCGCTCACAGGTATAGGTGCTCCCACTCTAGCATGAGTGGAGTCAAGGCCACCATTTCAGAAAACTCCAGTATTCTTGCCTGGAGAATCACATGGACAGAGCCTGGCGGGCTACAGTTCATGATATCACAGAGTTGGACACGACAAAGGAGCTAACACTTTCTTCTTCCTTTAAACCCAAACAAAATGTACAAATGTTTTCTATCACCAGTATTGACTCTATTGGCACTATTAGGAATTTCTGCTTTTGAAAACATGAAAGCATGCTTTTCCCATGTTCAGAAAGTCCCATTCTTAATTCACTGATTTATTACCTATGAACCACCTCCTATGTGACTCCTACATTTAAATTACTGCTCTAGGTTTTAAGGACACAGCAGTAGATAAGAAAAACTCCTGCTGCTCACAAACTCACATTCTGAGAATCCAGGGTGATAAAGTTAACTCATTCAGGGAGACCCATGAAATGGAGGCCACCCCAGGGATAGCCAATGTCACAAATCTAAACCTCAACCAGCTTGCTTTTATGGAAAACACTTGAGAAGGAATCTTGCCGTACACCAACCACAATCCTCAATTCAGCTTCAATGAGCTCACCTCACCCTAGAAAATGGGATCTGCCATTCTTGTAAGGAAGCCCCCAGCTCCTAACCAGCCAGGCCCTGCTTCTGGGTGGCATCTCTTAAACTTTGTAAACTCTCGTTTGCCCCCAATTCCCCCTCACTGTTTGTGGGGCCCTGTACTCCCCAACATGGATCGTTTTCTCTTGGATAACAGACATCACACTCATCACTAAGTTGTTTTGGTTTTATAATTTGATAGAGGGAATGAACAGGAAAGATTGTCTGAATCTTAGAAGTTGGGGGTAAAAGTCAAATAAATGGACACAAATTACTGGTATTGGCTTCCCAGGTGGTACTGTAGTAAAGAATCCACCTGCCAAGGCAGGGGGCACATAAGCCTCAGGTTCGATCCCTGGAGATGGCAGCCTGCTCCAGTATTCCTGCCTGGAGAATCCCATGGACAGAGGAGCCTGGTGGGCTACAGTCCATGGAGTTGCAAAGAGTTGGATTCGACTGAGGACGAGCAGACACAATGCTAATAGTAACAGGGCAGTGGGAGCGAGAGAGACAAGGGGATGATTTTAGGTTGAAGCTGAAGTGGGGGTGTGGGGCTCGCTGGAGAAAAATCATATTTAAGCTGAAGTCTGAGTCCATATAGTCAAAGCTATGGTTTTTCCAGTAGTCATGTATGGATGTGAGAGTTGGACCATAAAGGCTGAAGGCCAAAGAATTGATGCCTTTGAACTGTGGTGCTGGTGAAGACTCTTGAGAGTCTCTTGGATTGCAAGGAGATCAAAGCAGTCAATCCTAAAGGGAATCAACCCTGAATATTCATTGGAAAGGCTGATGCTGAAGCTCCAGTACTTTGGCCACCTGATGGGAAGTGTTGACTCACTGGAAAACACCCTGATGCTGGGAAAGATCGAGGGCAAAAGGAGAAGGAGGTGGCAAGATGATGAGATGGTTAGAGAGCATGAATTCAAGCAAACTTCAGGAGATAGTGGCATGCTGCACTCTATGAGGCTGCCAAGAGTCGGACATGACTTAGTGATTGAGCAACAACTGCGGGACACTGGAGTAGAGTGACACTGACAGACCGTAAGTAGCATGCCGCCTTCCAAGCACAGAATTCTGCTCTGAGTGAGCCCTCAGTAAGTGTTAAACCCAAGTAGTCATCTCCCACATATGCAGCCTTATCGCCAATGACTCACACACACGCTTCATGTTAAAGAATACAAAGTCACGGTGGTCCAGTAGCTAAGACTCTGCGCTCCCAATGCATGGGGCCTGGGTTTGATCCCTAGTCAGGGAACTTGATCCCATATGCTGCAACGAAGAGCTCACATGCTGCAACTAAGACCCAATGCAGTCAAATTAAAAAAAAAAAACGACTATAAAATCAGAATCAGATTAGTCATAGGACACCAATGGACACAATACTTCAAACAGTAACATTTACTGATTTACTGACATTATCAACATTTATGATAGGTCTTCAAAGGAAAAAAAGCCTCTCAGCCTTGGTGTTTTTATCATGTATTTACAACATACCAATATAAAACTTTTATTTGAATATAATTTCACTACATGAATAAAAGTGACCACTTCACCTCAGGCAATGTTAAATCTGATTCATAGGAACGATGAACATTTCTTTCTAAAGAATGTTACTTCACCTGCTCCCTCCTGGGTTCAAAAGCCCAGACTCAGTTAAAAATTCCAGGCTGGGGGCAGGACCCCCACTTGTATTTAACTATGCTCATGTTTTCACTTCCAAGCCTACCGATGTTGTGAATATTTGTAGTATTCTTAGTTGCTACTTCCTAATCAACATAGACTCTGATAGGAAACTAAAACATACTTCCTACCATTCTTGGTTCTATGATTAAAAATGATAAAATCTGTTAACAATGTAAGAAACTAGCCTTTCCTACAGATGAAAAAATGAAAAACAAAGCGGCAAAGACATTAAATACACAGACTACCACGTAGGAACTTTTATAATTAACAAGGTTCTGAAAAGGACACTGAAAGGTGCCCTACGCGGACAAAGAAAATACAAACCAAAAAGCAGACACGAAGGCATAAAGTCAAAGGACATTCACTCATTTTAAGAACTCTTTTATCCGCAACGTTCAGTAAGGAAAGTCACTGATGCAGATACGATGGTGTTGACATCTACACAGATAAACAGCAAGGCTGAGCAAGTTTACACCCAAGGAAGGAACAGGCAGAAGAGAATTTCTGGAGGGAAAAAAACCCAGCTGCCCCACATCTTTAATCTCGTGGGCCTCTTTTATTGTTGCCTAACTCACACACATATCTTCACTCGAGAAGTGTCAACTAAAAACTGTCGCTGGCTACCTGGCTTTACAAGGATAAAGTCAATGGTCACTGCAGCCACTGACCTTTAGCAGCCGCTGAAAGGAGTTAGGGAGATCAGCAGTGAGGCATCTGCGGTCCAGGAAAAACTGGCAGAAAGGCCTTCGGATAGTTATTTTCAAAATAACATTTTAGGAGCCCAAAGGCTCGCATCTCTTCCTATCTGGAAAAGCACTAAAATTCATAAACAGTGACACCTGCCCATGACTAGCAGCAAGCCTCTGCCAAAATGCATGCTTCACTGTACATAACCCCCAAAACCATACACACACAGACCTTAAGCCCCTCCACTAAAACCATACATACACTCACCTTAAGCCCCTCCACTAAAACCATACATACACTGACTTTAAGTCTATCTGCTAAAACCACACACACAGACCTTAACCGTTCACCAAAATCACATACACCGACCTTACATATACACCATATATATACACCACATATACACCAAAATCACATGGACACGTTCCCAGAGCTGAGGTGTGCCTCCCAGCTATAGTCATTTTGCCCTAAGCATGTAACTCTCACGCTGTGCGTTTTTTTTTCAATTGACAGAAGTCAACTGAAAGCCTATCACATTGCCGATTGTGATGTCTCTTGTGCGGGTGCTCAGTCGTGTCTGACTCTTGCGACCCCATCAACAGTAGCCCCCCAGGCTCCTCTGTCCATGGGATTCTCCAAGCAAACTTACTGGAGTGGGTTACCATTTCCTCCTCCAGGGGTTCTTCCTGGCCCAGGGATTGAACCTGCATCTCCTGTGTCTTCTGCATTGCAGGCGGATTCTTTACTTACTGAGCCATCAAGGAAGCCCCTGTGATGTCTCTTAAGTCCATGCTAATAAGCTGGTTATTTCCAAAGAAAGCAAGAAATGCTGTGATCCACACTTACTTCCATCTTTCCTGTAGATCTCCTCTGAGTGGCCTAAGAAGTCATCTGAAACCACCTAGTCAGGGCTCAGGAAATTTTAAGGTTGTAGCTCTTTAGAATGACTCTGAAGGTCTCTGCTACATTTTGTGAAAAAACAAAAATTCAAATGAATACATTTCAAAAATCTTGTAGGTTTTACTAAACAATTCACGAATGGGCACCATCTAATCTAGCAAACAGAAAGGAGCTCCTAGAAGCTGTTGAAACTGACAGACGTTTTTTAGGCAGAAGAGGGAGGGAACAGGAAGCTAACACTAGGCAAAAAAGTTATGGCAAGGTCACTTTCTTGAGGGGCCAGCAGGGTTTATCAGACAGATGACCCATTTAGTGTTGATCAGATTATCGAAAGACTCATTTAAGATTCCATTTCTGGGATGGCCTCTGCTGTAATTAAGTCAAGTCAACATTTGGTGACATTAGCATTTAGGGCTTCCATTATGGACTATACTCTTGTTTTTAACAACAAGGAAATACTTGTCTCAAAGAAAATAAACCATCAAGTTCAAACTTTCTAAAAAAAGCCATCCTCCCCTTTTCCTCAGAGCTATCATAGCTATAAATTCTAAAGAGGCCCAATTGTTAAGTATAAGTAAATTATAATTAGTTGTTACTTATGGGCTACATGAGTAATTTACACGTGCTGTACACACACAGACACACACACACACACGTATGCAACAGGACTCCTTTTACGTAATGTTTACGTGGAGTTAAAAGATACTTTAAAATTAGAGGATTACAGAAAATGTTTCTTAGCCTTTATGACAACATTGGACACATTTATTTGCATCACTGGCCAGGGACAAAAACTCTTAAGGAGAAATCCTGAGGTACTTTATCAACAACACATATCATGACAATGTTTTCAGAGGTCCACTGTGGTGAAAGTGAAGAAAAATCTGCACTTTTTTTTGGTGGAATGAAAACTGAATCAGTGATGGGACACAGAGATAACACTGCTACAACTCAGAACCTCCTGCTCATCAAAGAGATGCATGTGGGAAACGTTACTGACATTTAAAATACTCCATTAAGTCACCTGAACAAAACTGTACATCAAGGAAATTGTGAAAAGGCTTCTCAATGACTTCCAGTGAAAACATTCTTTATTGGTAAGCACACACTTGAAACTTTCTTGATTACACACATCATGCAAAACTGATGTCACACATGGTTGGTTGTTTATTGTAACAATCTCTTCTGATGGGATTATAAATTTTAAAAAGTTACAGTGACCGCAACAGTAAAAAGAATTCAGGAGAACTCTGAAGGAATCAAACACTTCGTAGAACACGTGAAAGTAATGTTCATCCCTCTGGCTGTTTAATTCTCCCTCCCAACGAGAATCTATTTTGGAAAACTCTTATATACAAGAACGGCAGTCATTCATGTATGTGCATCTATAGGCACTCCACCTGATTAAAAAGGAACTACAAGAATAAAACTTCAAATAATTTTACAGGTTTTCTCCATTTTGTTAATCCCAAACAGGGCAATGCCCTTATTTAAAATGTTCACCTGTTTCAGGAGATTATTTCCATATGGATATGACTCTGCTCCTTGAAAACGTAGCTTATACCTGGTAATCCTGTACGGAGACTGACTTTTTGAACTGTCACTTCTGCATTCTCCAGGTTGTTTTCAACCAGCGGGAAGGAACAGAGCTTCCTATTCTGAGAAGTCTCAGGAATATGATGCTTCTTTTACAACATTGAGCACAAGTTTTCTCTGCGGTGGTGAGGCCAACACTTGCAGGTGGGTGGGTGTGGGAGCCCTCCCACTGTCCGCCTCACATAGGCAAATTCAGCTCCTTGAAGAGCCCCCAGTGAAACGTGACATCCAAAGCTCCTACTGGCACATTCTGGTCAACTGGCAGAGTGCAGTTTTCCAGAGACCAAGAAGTGAGTGCTGCCGTTAACAAAGACACAGAAGTGCAGGAGTGGCCTTGGAAAGAGGGTGGAAGAATTAAAAGGAGTGTGGCGGAGAGCCAAAGGAGTGGGGCCATGGATGGGAGTGGCAGTGAGGGCTCCAAGGAGGTGAGGGGTGTGGCAGAGAACAGCTATGTGGCTGTGATGACATGGTTCCTGGAAAAAAGGACCTTTTAAAAAGTTCAAGAGGAAATGAGGCCTGTGCTGAGGCAAAGTGAAGGGAGAGAGATTCCAGCAAATCAGTGGCAGGAAGCTTAGCACTGTGACCGCAGCTGTGTAGAAAGAAAGGGGCGTGAGAGAAACTCAAGACTCTCAGCTGAAGAGATTTCTAAGTGGTGTGGCAGGGGCAGCCTGCTTTCTTTTTACTGATTATAGTCTAGTGTGAGAAAAAATAAATAAGTTGAGGGAAGGACTATTAAAAAAAAAAAAGGAAAAAGGACTTGATGACTTGGAAGGCTTTAGCTTGTGGCAAAGATATTAAAATTCAAAGATTTACTGTCAAGTAGGCCTACTTTAGGGAGAGATAAGACTATGGCCTACTACCTTCTGCTTATACCTGAGAAAGATAGAGAAGGTCACAGAGAGCCAGAAACAGCTGGGTTACCTAGGAAACCTCTGGAAGGAGCCTGTGGTCTAATGGAGTGAATCTCTATAACATACACAGAAGATCCACAGGCGTCTCAAGAATGTTCCATCAGTAGACATTCCTTTCTTAAAGGGGACAGAGACAACATGAAACGAAAAAAGATGGTTGAGCCTCCTACAATTACACAGACATTACAAGCTGATAGAACTACTTGGCTGCAAACACCTGCTACCTTTCATGAGAAAGGAAAAAAAAGTCTCTGAGAGAAAGTCACACACCTAGAAAGGCTGCTGTGAGTCACAGAAGGCTGTTTCCAGGCCTTCAAGCCGAGAGTAGTTGGCTGAACTTATATAAAGTGCTTGGCACTGGCAGCTCCTGTTTCACCCCATTTTCTAATTTTCTTAAACAGGAATGTTTTTAACAGTTATTCTATGCCTGTTGCGATTATATAACTGGTTTTCTAGGTTCACAGATGGAGAGAAACTGTGTCCCAGGAATCACTCATACCAGATGTTCACTCATACTTGGTTTACATGATTTAAATGAGATTTGGGACATCTGAGTTCATGAGATCCAGGTAAAACTTTGCACTTTTAAGCTGGTGCTGCAGTGGGTCGAAGCTCTTGAGCACCTTTCAGGGTGGAATGTGGATCTTCGGGACAGGAGTGGACTGCAGTAGACAGAATGACCTCCCAAAATGTTCATGTTCTAATCCCGAAGCCAATGAATTTATCAGCCTATATAGTAGAAGAGATTCTGCAGACGGGGTTAAGTCACACATCTGGGGTGAGGAGATTATCCTAGAGTATCCAGGTGAAGCAAATGTAATCGCCAGGGCCCTTAGAAGAAATGAGAATCAAAGCTGGAGGCAGAGGCCGTAAGGATGACAAGATGAGGGGCTTGGCCACAGTGAAGGGATGGATGCCAGCTGAAGAGGCATGAGATGAGCCCTGGTGCACTGGAAGGAACCTGTGATCCACCACCTTTCACGATCAAAGGGACCTCAAGGATCCAGTCCGTAGTAACAGACCTTACGTGGGGAGAGTATCCAGGATCACTTGGTAGACCCAACAAACACAATCTTTCCCGGCTGTCTTCCAAGAGATGTGATGATAGAGGAGTCAGAGGGATAGTGTTGCTGGTTTGGGAGACGCAGAGAGGGGGTCACAGGCCCAGGCATGCAGGTGGCTGCTTGAAGTTGGTGAGGCAAGGACACACATCTCCCCGAGAACCTCCCAAGAGGAACGGTGCCCTGCTGACACCTGCCTGTAGCCCAGCGAGGCCCACGTGAGACCCAGAGAAGCACAAGAAGCCTGGGCTACTGTGAGCCACTATGTCTGTAGTGATTTGTTACAGCAGCAATAAAAGATGAGCCGGGAGAGGTGACCAAAGGTGAAATGGTGTTGGGGAAGAAGAATAAGCTTTTCTCTCACTCCTGCTGCACCTTCCGTCACTCAGCAAACATCTGGCTCCAGCAGAAACGCGGACATTTACGCTGGTGACTCTTCCAGTTCAGTCTCTCTGATGGAATTCACACTTTCATTTCTACCCTTGTTTGGTCTTGCAGTACAATACATTCTGGGTTGAGCACTTACAACAGTGTTTAGTTTACATAGTGGGTCCCCCAGACACACTTGCTAAATGAATAAATGGGGGTGATCAAGACAGGCGCTGCCAGGGACTGTAGTTACTCTCCTTTAAAGTGCAGTTGAACACACTCCTCTGTCTTTGCTTCTGGTTTATGATGGTCATAAAACACAAAGCAAAACTCTATTTTCTGACATGACTAAAATAGCTAAATCAGCAAGTAAAAAGGAGTTTTGTATCTTAATAGGAGAAATGACTATTATATGATCCAAGTATTTAAATATCAGAATACAGACACACTTCCCAGTATACATTACAGAAAAAATTTCAAAGTGTTTGATCAGAAGATTTCTTAATGGCTGCTGATCAATGCAGCATGGAGAAACTTTAGTGCAAATTTTACCAAATGCATTTGTCAAAAATGGGATTTTGTTCATTTTCTCTGCAAACAAGTGCTGTTACATTAACTCTGAGCATGTATCAAATTGATTTGCCTGAATTTTTAAAAGCTATCAATGGAAGCCAGCCCTTTCGGCTAAAACTTCAAACATATGTTACCCTAAGATCTATTCCTAGTCCAAATTTGTCTATCCTAAAGCTGGAAGATTGAAGAATTAAACCAAAATTTATCTGTATAAATAATAAAAATAATTTTTTACGCTCTTAAGTATTTTCCTCACTAATATGGCACATTACTGTTCCTACATGCTACTGCATGGGTAGGACAGTATCATTTTAGCTGCTGGAGTATCACAGTGTTAAGAATATCTGCTTCTTGAAGTGTCAGGCTTTCATCTGTTAACACTTTGTTTGGAAACGAAGTCACGAGAATAAAGTCAAGAGTTGCAAATTCAGGACGAGACTGCACGATAAAGTCCCGGACATCCAGGATCCTGAAGAAATAAGATGAAAATAATTTGTGATATGAAAGTTTTATTGTCATTTAAGCTTTTTAGCTAAGATTAGATAATAATTAAAATAAATCACACAGTCTAATCCTTATTTAAATGTGCTACAACCTTCTTTAATTTCAATGGATGGATTTATCTTGACTTTCAGGTAAAATGTGAGGATTAACTCTGGAGAGTACATAACAGTTACTTTCACTGTAAATACACACAATCTCCAGGTGAGTCGTTCTTTCAAAGAAACATCAACAATGCAACTACACTGAACTACAGGGCTGATTTTTTCAGAGTATAAAATATCTTAGTAGCACATGATCCAGAAAAAGTTACCTCAGATGAGCCTATGTCAACATGAGTCTGTACCTAAGAAAAGTGTTAAAAAAAATTACTTTCATGTAGACACAGTAACTCAACTAAGATCATAAATGTATCTCTTAGTGGGACACAGTGAACAATAAAAATAGCATAACAAATGAATGCTAAAATGACATTTAAAACTGTTTATTTGAAATACTTGATAACAGCACAATTAAACTTTATTTACACTACAAATCTCTATGTAGATTATTAATCCTACAGGGTTAGGGCTTCCCTGATAGCTCAGTTGGTAAAGAATCCGCCTGCAATGCAGGAGACATGGATTTGATCCCTAGGCTGGCAAGATCCCCTGGAGAAGGGAAAGGTTATCCACTCCAGCATTCTGGCCTGGAAAAGTCCATGGACTTTAGTATAGTCAATGGGTCTTAAAGAATCTGACACGACTGCGACTTTCACTTCCAATCAGGGTTATCATAAATTTTTAAAGAAGTAAAGTCCAAATAAGGTTTTACTAAAGTAAATCAAATCTGATTAAACTTTTCCTGGTTTTAGCAACAGCGCAAAATGACAGCTTTTAACAATTTTCTTTATTTCTAAGTGGTATCTGCATCTGCATTAGTATTTGGACAGTTTATAGAGGATGTTAAGTACTAATTGTTTGACTTATTTCAAGTTCTTCTGTCAAAAACTTACTTCAAAAGTAAACCTAAGCAATTTCATAATTTTCCTGATTCAAGCTGCACCCAGATTTACAAAGATAAGTCACCCTGAGCTTACCTGTGTGTACTGTTGAATCTCTGTATCAAACGGCTCCCGTCTGCTAACCTGATCTGGATTTTGGTGGTTGGCATGGAATCGTCAATAAGAACCACTGCACTGAATAGTGACTTCTCCTCCTCTTCTGGGGAGGAAGGTGTACTGACTATTTCAGGTGTGAGGCTACGAAAGAATAATTAAAGAGTTAGAACATAAATATGAACACGTAAGACGCACGACACACTGTAGACAGTAGAAGCACCACTCAGACCTACAGCTGACTCTCTAGGCATCCTGCCCTCACATCTGCACCAGCAAGAACAGAGCTTCCTTTGGGATATCCTATTTCTCTTGCAAACTCTTTTATTAAAATTATTCTGGGTCCTACAATTCTAATTTAGTTTATCCAACTTCTTTTGAAAGCCTAACTCTGGATTTCTTCCTCCTTCATCTCTTTGAAATTCCATGAGACTGTTGGGCACAATAGTCTTTAGTCAGAAACCCAAGCAACTTGGAGTTTATGTCCAAGACTGACCATGAGCACAGACAGATTTCAGATCCCAGCTTTGTCAATTTGTGTGAGCTTGAGTATGTAAATTAATCTCTTATGAATCCCAGTTCTATCATTTATAAAATGGAAATAATAATGTAATGAAAGTCTGTTCTAGTAATACAGTGATTGAAACAGTGTTTCAAGAGGTATCAGCTATATGTGTACATATCATCAATACTAAGCTATTAATTTAAACTTAGTTGATACTACTTTAAAAATCTTATTTAAGTAGTTACTGTTTTACAAAAAAGAAGTAATGAGAAATTTAATATATGGTGATGACAGTAAACAGACTCTGTATGATTTCAATACCTTTAGACCATGAAATTTTTGCATCTTGTTTCATACCCCTGGATATGTTCCAATGTCTCCTAGTTTACAGTCTATGGGGAACCTGAATAAAATTTGTATCCTACTGTTATATGAAAACTGTATAAAACTTAATTACATTGAGTTGGGTGATAGTGCTTTTCAGGTCTACTATATAATTCTCCTTCTCTGTATATTCTTTCTATTAATTTTTGAGAGTTTGTTATTGAAACTTTAACTAAAGATCTTACTTTATCAACTTAATATATGGTGATGAGTATATAATGAGCCTTGTGTGATATGATCTCTTACCAGTGGACCATGGTTACAAGTGACCACAGTGCCTTCTAATGCTAGCAGGATGACCCGTAATTGTAAGCTGAGAGTGAACGTCAAAAACAGAGTGCTCTTTTAGTTAAGCAATTAAAACAAAAGCAGCCAAGTTCGTTAAAGACATCACATCTTAGTCTTATCTCAGTTATCTTTTAAGGGATCTTTTGACAATCTTGATGTTTATTCTTTCAAATATTGAGACTTAGATGGGTCCCTATCTTACTTTTGGAAGGAAAAAAAAAAACAAAAACCCATATATCTGTTAGTATAGAGGCCCCGTGAACATTTGTGCTTTATTCTAGTACAGATCGAGATCATTATGGCTCTTCTTCCCACCCAAAAGTTTTCTCAACCTATACATCCAAGTGGGACAAGTAATTGGCACTTTCTGCTACAGTTTGCCTTTCCTTAGCTACCTCCTGACACATATTACAGAACCGATTTCAGAATGTATGTGATAAAGATATGGAAAAGGAGAAAATGATGATTTGCAGTCACTACTCAGGTAGTATTAAGGAATTTCCTGTCAAGTTTGTAATTCAGGGTTGAAAGAGCTATACCACCAAGGTGGGTTACTGTGCCCACAGGAGGACGGGAGGCAATGAACCAAGGGGCTTCTTCCCTCTCCCTCCGCGTCCCTATTCCCAGGTCTCCATGCTGTCTTCACCACCAGTAGCACATTCAATTTCTGGAGTGAGGGAGGCGCCGTGGCTCACAGCATGGATCCAGGAGCCTGACTCCAGGGCTGATTTTGCCACTCGTCAGACATGTGACCGGCGGCAAGATGCTTCACCTCTCTGTGCCCAAGTTCCCTCAGTTGTAAAACAGAGACAGCTGCACTATTGCAAAGATGAAATTAATTAGATCTGTAAGCACGTCAGTGCTTCTATATAGTTGGCTAATGTTTTAACTACTGTCCTAACAACAACCAGGGGAGGAAAAGGTGCCTGTCACCCTGCGGGCAGACGGGTCTGGGCTTCACTCCATGATGCCAAGCTGCCTCGCACTGCTCCTTCTGTGCCTTAATGCTTTCTGTTTAGAAAGATTCAGACCAGCTAAGCTACTTCCCAAAACACGAGAAAAAAGTGCAGGGTGGGAACTCTAAGAAAAGCTTTCATGCATTTCTTAGTATGATGTGTGTGTGTGTCAAAGTGAAATTACATGGAATAACAGTGAAAGACAGGTATAAGGAACTGACACTGAGTTCTTCCCTGTGCTGAGAAACGAAACGGGAAGAGAGAACCACTGTGTACAAGGCAACTGAGAAGAACTTGGAAAGGAAGGAGGCACCTGAACAGGAACACAGGGCACCCTAGAGGGCGTGGTGGCGACATAGCCAAGGCCCAACTCAACATACCACCTGCAACGACGCGTGGACAGTGGAAGGTCACGTTTACTGGCACACATTATTATGTTTATAAAGAGTCCAGTCATGGCTACCTATGAAGGAGTTCATCATACACCATGCCACACTCACTGGTTTCTAAATTGTGCTCAGCAAATTCCTGGGGTTCACTGTCTGGAGATTTCTAAGGCAATCCCCTCTTTCTGCAATCAGAGTTTCCATAACCTGAAGAAAGAGTTTGGCTGCTTAAAATATATTGAAAATAACCAACTTAAGGATATTGCTTTGGCTGTTAAGAGCTTATTCTTACAGCAGAGAGATGCTTAAAACTATGATCTAAGATATTCACTGTTTTATCTAATCAATAATTTCCCCCTGTGAACCCACATAATCATAATCATAAACAGGCAGGATGGCACAGTGGTAAAAATCATGCACTCTGGAGACAGAGTGCCTGGTGTGAACCTCACGCTCTAACCACTTCCTGGCTTAACTACTCTGGAAGAACTACTACACCTGCAAATGGAGTGGTGAGAGGCGCTATGTCAAGGAGCTGCTGTGAAGATGAAATGGGTTCATGTCTGTAAAGGTGCTGACAGAGTCAGGGATATGCAAAGATCTGTTGTCTAAGTATAACATTACCTACTAACACTATCACCAGAATTGCACATCTGATTCCATCAGCGAGGAGTCTTCACAATTCTTATCTTAGTTTTTACTCTCTAGGTTATTTTGCTCTCATTCTCAAAGAAAATTCATGTTGAACAAAGACAAGTGTCTTTCTCACTTTATGATTTTACCTTCCAAGTTTCTGTCCTTCTCCACTAAAAGCCTTGAACCTCAACCGAGGCTTTACGTATTCTTGATCCTGATGGTCCTCCATGTCCAAATTCAAGTGTCCTCCATGAACCAGTCGCTGAAGCTCCAGGGGAATCTCTCTTAAAAAAAGAAAACCCACAATGAGATATGACCGCACATCTGTCAGAATGGCGTTCATCAAACAGAGCACAAATAACAAGTGCTGGCAAGGATGTAGAGAAAAGAAAACCTGTATCCTGTTGGTGGGAGTGCTTCTGACAGTTAGAGCACTAAACTGTGGGATGGCATTTATACCTCAGTAAGCAACAGAAAATCCCCATGAGGACCTAACAGGTAATGCAGTATTTCTTTCTAACACCCTGGTGTAAGGCTGGAAGTTTGACAGGGGTGGTTTTGATTATCGTCTGATTCGTGTGTGCCACCCTCCTGTAGGCAACTGTTGTTTTTTTTGTATCGTATTAATATGCTTTGAACTTTTCAGGAACTCACCTGCCACATGAACCAAAGAAAGATTGTACTTTGTTTTGTCTGGAACTTAGTCAAGTCTAGTCTAGTATAGTATAGCGTAGTATAGTATATAGTATAGTATAGAGTACACACATATACTATAGTATATGTATAGTAATTAAGTTGCTAACTTCACACACCTCACTACTCCATTATTCTCATTTGTCATATCTACATGATAAGTACGAGGCTGCAAACAGGTGTGCAGTCTGTGTGTATGCGTGCTCAGCTCCTCAATCATATCCAACTCTTTGAAACCCCATAGACTGTAGCTCACCTGGCTCCTGTGTCCATGGGATTTTCCAGGCAAAAATACTAGAGTCGGTTGCCATTTCCTTCTCCAAGGGATCTTCCCAACCCAGGAATCTAACCCGAGTCTCCTGTATTGACAAGTGGATTCTTCACCACTGAGCTACCTGGGAACCAAGCTATCTACCTTGTTATATTTTGGTTATGTTATGAAATATGTGTAATTTCATGATAAATTACCTTCCTTTACTTTTTCACCATATTTAAGATAAATGTTACATGAAACTTATAAACATAATATGCATAGACTGATTATTTTATCTATAAACACTTCCTTGAGGATAGTGAAGATGGTGTTACAAAATATGTCATAAAGCAGGGGGTAATGATTATATAGCTGACAAACACTATCTGACCATCAATCATTTTTTTTCAAGGCACCTTTTCTAAAATTGTTCTTGATCATAATTTGAACTTGAGGATACGGTGTGGCTCAAATTAAAACATTCCCTTGGTATTCCAAGACTGAACGTTAGCCTACAAAGTTCATGGAGTATTTTCATTTAATAATAAATTAGTTTGGATCTTTATGACAGCACACTCATCACCGACATGGTCTTTCCTTCTCCCATCCTGAAGTAAGCGTTATTTCAACAGTCCTGGTGATCTGCACCAGGCAGAAGAGCACTCTCCCCGGCCCCAGCTGCTCCCAGTCTGCTCACTGACTCTGCAAACTCCCAAGCCCGTGGCCCTGACCTCACCTCTTGACCTTGCATTTACCACCAGCACACACCGCCTGCCGGAACAGCCTCCCACCTTTCTCAACGACTTCCTTACAAATTACTGCATGTTTTATGGAACCTTTTTCGGTATTCTGATATTATCTGAGAGAATTCAACTTCAAAATCCAAGCAAATTAATGTCCTAAAATGCCTTTCCTTCAGAGTTCCACCTCCACTCCCCTCCTACCACTCTGCTAGGATAAATTTCACTGCCTGGAAAAGCCCCACCTTCAATTCCTGGATTGTTCTGGGCCCTTCACTGCTACTCACATTTCCCAGCTCATAACCAGCCTGATGTCTTTCTTTCGTTGCATTCCTACTTAGGGATGATCACTTATCAGCTAGTGAAAAATAAACAGCTCTTGTAGCAAAATCACTCAAGTCCTTGTCCTTCAGCCACAAGGGCTGGTGAGTTACAACATTCTTTAGATGGGTCAGGGCACTGTAAATTTGGTTTCAAAAATTTTAACTTCAAACTAACCTTCTGAATTCTTCTGCCAGCAGTAATGCCATTTAAAAAGATTTCTAATATAAGCAGCTTTCAGGCATACATGCAGTGAGTCACCCTGTCAACAGTAAGCAGGACAGTGGCTTAGCAGATGGGCAGACACCTACTGATCAATTCACAAATTTATGACACCATGATGCTGCTTCTCAGAACTGGGACCATAGCTTCATCAGATTTTAAAAGGAACCAACGTCTACTGCTCCCCCCACCAAGTTAAGAACCAGTGACTTACAGATAGAAATGTGTCCTTTATATACTTAAAAATACCCTTCCCCGAAGCAACCACTTACAGAATATATTCCCGTATTTCACTCTTAAAAACCTGTGGAGCACTGCTGACTGGTGGCCTGTTTAAAAAAACAAACAAACAAAAAACTTCTACCCTCAGTAACAGACAAAATCTAAGTAACACATATCTTACCCTCTTTTAACAGACTCCAAAAACTGGGCATTTGTTGGGTCACTGTAAGGTCTCAATTCTCCATCATCCAAGCTGAAACCATTGCTCCACAGTTTAAGCAAAATCTGAACCTTTCGAGCATAGAAAAAAGAAATACAAGAATGCGTCTGTATTAAACAATTTTAATTTTCAAACATGTTATTTACTACTTATTTACAGTATGAAGTACATACTTCCCTGGTGGTCCAGTGGTTAAGAATCTGCCTGCCAATGCCGAGGAAATGGGTTCGATCCCTGGTTGGGGAGCTAAGATCCCACGTGCTGTGGGGCAATTAAGTCCATGTGACACAACTACCAAGTCCAAGCTCTAAAGACTGTGCTCCACAACAAGAGAATCCACTGCAATGAGAAGCCTGAACACTGCAACTAGAGAGTAGCCCCATTCGCTTCAACTACAGAAATGAAGACCAGTACAGCCAAAAATAAAAACAACAACAAAAAACAACCAAATATTTAAAAAACATACATAGCTTCTGGTACTATCCTTTATTTTATTCAGGTCAAATGAGGACATAAATGGAAATGCGCGTGTTTCCTGAGATTTGTATTTGGCTTAACAAACTGACAATGGCTAAAATATCAAAGGTGCCACTGGTGGAGCCTGGCCTTGCAGCACAATTATTTCTAATTCACTGAGAAGACCAAAGTTGTGAGAGAAGCCACTGCCACTCCACATCCACTCTTCCCCTTCATCTGTACTCATATTCTTCTCTGCTTCAAGTCAGGGAGCACAGTGGAATCTCCAGTGACCCTCCAAAGTAAAACTATTCATCATGTTGAAAATGAGATGGTTAACTCCAAAATTTCAAAAAGCAAAAACAAAGATTGACTTTAGGCATTTCTATGTTTGTGCATGTGTGTTGTGTCCAACTCTTTCTGACCATGTGGACTGTATGTAGCCTGCCAGGTTCCTCTGTCCATGGGATTCTCTAGGCAACAACACTGGAGTGGACTGCCATTTCCGTCTCCAGGGGATCTTCCCAATCCAGGGATGGAACCCACGTCTCTTGTATCTCCTGTACTGGCAGGTGGTTGTTATGACTTGGGCCACTTGGGAAGCCCAATGTTTCTATGTATATAACTCAGCTAATTCTATACCATGATGGTATGCCATTTATAATAATTATTATGACATTTACGTAACTCATTTTGACAGTGAATGATACATTCTTTCACAAATGGCTATATATCTCTAAGTGCAAGGCACACTTGAGATACAAGACACAAAATTTGAATCTGAAAACTTACACATTAGTCTTTTTAATCAATACTTCAAAAAATAACAGAAAAAGAGGTTTTCAATTTTTAATTTTATAACAAACAGTAGTAACTAGTGGCAAAAATGGACAATTTCTCATTTTTATTATTGTACCTACATCTTGCAACTGATTTTCTCCATAGATGTATTCAGATTGCTTATAAAAGGAATTACCCAATCTGTATCCTCCACCTGTAAAAGACTAAAAGCACACAGCAAGTGGGTTAAAAATTCAGTCTTATTAAAGCAAAATGTATGATAATGTATGATACATATTTTAAAACTAGATCAATTATAATTAGCCACACTGGTTTATACTTTCCAGGAAATTTTTACATTAAAATAAACGTTCTATGTTATAGAGATGTATACTCTAGTAAATTGCTTTCTTCCCATAAAAACATTAGTGACTCAGAAGCTGAAATAACTTATGCCAATCTTAAATTAGGAAATATATTCATACACTGAAATAATATTTTTAAGTAGAAACAGACTTTTAAAACTCACCATTAATATTTTATAACGTCTTACAATAAAATTATAATTCTTGAATCATATTTGACAAAGCATTAAGAGCTTCATAGAGAAAGGAAGAATTTAATAAAGTGAGTATAAATTACCCTGAAGAAAAGCTCCATACTTATTTTATAAGCAGCTTTGATTCAACTATAACGAATCAACTGAACTGCACTTTTTATTTTGTTACACTAATTACAAGCTCTTCTATTTTTCAGGTGAGGTAGCTTATGAAGTAAAAACGCCATTCCTTTTAATTATTATTCATCTCATATATGGGTTTTAATCACCACATTCACAGAAATGTTAAGAAACTGCTTTAACTTTTGATTAATAGATTACAGACTTTGAAAAATAATGGAAATATCTGAAACAGAAATACACATAGAAATAGTGTTTGCAAATAATATAAAAATCTACAGCAGATCAAGTATCCTGATAGCATATTTAGTTTTAAAGCCTCAGCCCTTACCTTAGATTTGTCATCACCCGAGGCTCTTGTGGCTTCATTCAGAGGGACAGCCCCGTGTTCCCTTGCCTCTCTGAAAAGTTCATTCACAATTTTCCCAGTTGAAGGTTGAACTATATGTAATCCACTGCATTCATGTTCACTTGAATAGAACCTTTAAATATTGTAAAGTTCATGAATAAAAACAGAATGTAAGCATAAACTACTTTAAAGCAAAAGACTACACAGTTTTAGGAAATGACTTTTACTTAAAAAGAGCCATTTCTATGGCTTTTGTGGAAGTACTTAATTTTAAAGTCAGGATCGAGGAATTAAGAAGTAAAGAGTTCATTCATCTACTTTCTCATGGAGTTTGCGGAAATGCTGGTAGCAGGCTCAGCATCCCACCTGAGAACTAGCTTGCTTCTTCCTCCCTCCCGCTCTGCGACTGCTGATCTACGGTGTGATCCTGGGAAAGCACTGCCCACAGCCAGAAGCTGAGTCTCTTCCCCAGAGGAACCCACATTTCACAGGACTTGGTTAGTGAAGAGCCCTCTAGATTTAGACAATGTGAACATCTAAATTCACAGGCCTAAACATACCTTATTCCTCAGAGAGCTCTGACTGAAAAATTAACCTCCACCTCATGTTAAAGGTTGTAATTTCCCTGTGTTACAGGGTTTCCTTGGTGGCTCAGATGATAAAGAATCTGCTTGCAATGCAGGAAGCCTGGGTTAGATCCCTGAAGAAGGGCATGGCAACCCACTCCAGTGTTCTTGCCTGGAGAATTCCATGGAAAGAGGCACCTGGTGAGCTACAGTCCATGGGGTCACAAAGAGTCGGACATGACTGAATGACTAACACTTTCACACTTTGTCACTATGTTAAAGGTAAATAATTCAGACCACAATTTTCTCAATGTGTTAACTATGCAGTGAATCATTTCTCCTCTCTTTTCAATCTCCTCATAAAAGCTTCCTTCACATAAATTAGCACACTATTTTATCTTTCAAGGTTTCTTCCAACCAAGAATGTCAGAAAATATAACCAGTGAAATATAAACATGGCGACTTTCAGAATAAGATGAAAATCAAAGCTCACTTCCTGAACTACCCACACCCTCCAGTCCAGTTCCCCATTTACACTGAACTCTGACTCAGAAAATGAAACAGAGGGGGAAAATTCTATCAGCACTGAAGACCAGGAACAGAATCACCTTCAAGGCTTTCTCCAAATGAGTACATGCAAAATGAAACAGGAAAAGGAAGGGAAGCTCTACTCTCAACTCACTGTCCATGAAGGAAAGATCCAAGAGGAGAACAGTGGACACCAGCAGACCCGAACTAACAAGGCTGGTTCACAGCTGGGGCAGCTGGGCGCACTCCAAGCTCCTAGTGCCCTGGGGAGGGACGTAAGGCCCAAGTTTACCCAGAACAGGAGCCAACCGAAGCCCTCCTGCCAAGCTGACCCTCAGAGGTCCCCGTGCAACAAAGCAAGGCCACGCACTGCCATGGCTGGCTTTAAGACGGGTCAGTGCAAGAAGCCAGTAGTCATGTAGGGATGTGAGAGCTATAAAGAATGCTGAGTGCCAAAGAATTGATACTTTCAAACTACAGTGCTGGAGAAGACTCTTGAGAGTCCGCTGGACAGCAAGGAGATCAAACCAGTCAACCCTAAAGGAAATCAACCCTGAATACTCATTGGAAGAACTGATGCTGAAGCTCAAATACTTTGGCCATCGGATGTGAACAGCTGACTCATTGGAAAATGCTGGGAGAGACTGAAGGCAGGAGGAGAAGGGGGTGACAAAGGATGAGATGGTTGGATGGCATCACCAAATCAATGGATATGAGTTTGAGCAGACTCCGGTAGATGGTGAAGGTCAGGGAGGCCTTGCATGCTGCAGCTGATGGGGCTGCAAAGAGTCGGACACGGCGACTGAAAAACAGGGCAAGAAAGAGCCTGACAGATATGCCTTAAATGGCAGTATGAGAAGGAAAGGGGGAGGGAGGGAAGGGGAGGGAGTGGGGAGCTTCTGCAGCAGGCTCTCGCTGTTGTCCCGGGTCCCTGATCTCAACAGCCCAGTCACAAAGCTCCTTCCTCTCAGTCTCGCTGAGAAAGACCTTACAGGAAAAACCGGGCACAGGGAAAGATTTACTAACTTCTTTACGGTCTCTGAATTTTTATTACCGGTGTAAGAAATCTCTGCCTGCCTCGAGGTCTATTTTCTTCTAGAAATTTTATTGTTTCCCTTTTATATTTAGATCCACAATCCATCTTTCGCCTCTTTCATAAGTATGCCTATATACTTACTTATCTCTTGCTCTATTTCAACTCATCTGATCATCGTTTGTCCCTGCCCAGAGATAACAATTTCCTCCGTAGAGATGACTCTCAAATATAGGTTTTTAGAGCCTCTTTCTTATGGTCCACTGCTGAACTGAAAAGCACCTACTTGAATCCAGTTTATCTCTTCCCATGAATGATCACATTTTCCTTAGGTACTAGGATTAAGAACTTTTCAGAGTTCTCTCCCACTCTCTTACTCTCTTTTCCATGTCATCACATTTCTATTCCACATCATCATGTTTCTACAATAAATTCTTTTGAAAGTATCCACACCAATGTCACCCTTTCTCCTCCATTCCACTGACACCACCCTAATCCTAGTCCTAAATTTTACCAGCATAAATTTGGATTACTGCAGTTGTTTTTTTCTTGATGTCTTCTTATCCTGTTTTCCCCATTATTCTTTATTTTAAATGGTCCTGCCAGTCCTATTTTTCTAAAGGTACTATAATAACTAACATTTATCAAGTGCTCATTAAATCCTCATAAAAATGGTATTAACTCCATTTTACAAATAAGAAATACTGAAGTTTAGGGAATTAAAAGACTTGTCCACTGCCAAAATCTTATTAGAACAGAGAGGAGAAAAACAACTGAGGTGCGTCTATGACTAGAAACAGTTTTTATCACTATAATTTTTATTGTAAAATTTACAGTAAAACCATATACTGGCTTTCCCCTTTCCACATAAGCACAGCTTTACCTGGCCTTCCAGGTTGGCTGTGCTGTGGCTGCATCCAGGACTGGACATGTAATTTGTGGGCCCAGCACCAAAATGAAAGTGGGAGTCTCCTTGTTCAAAATGTGTTAAGAATTTCCAGGCAGTAAGAGCAAAGTTGTCCAGCAAATGAAAACCAGAAAAGTCAGTTTTCATTCCAATCCCAAAGAAAGGCAATGCCAAATAATGTTCAAATTACCACACAATTGCACTCATCTCACATGCTAGCAAAGTAATGCTCAAGATTCTCCAAGCGAGGCTTCAACAGTATGTGAACCAAGAACTTCCAGATCTTCAAGTTGGATTTAGAAAAGGCAGAGGAACCAGAGATCAAACTGCCAAATCCAATGGATCACAGAAAAAGCAAGAAAATTTCAGAAGAACATCTACTTCTGCTTCACTGACTACACTAAAGTTTTTAACTGTGTGGATCACAACAAACTGTGGAAAATCCTTAAAGAGATGGAAACACCAGGTCACCCTACTGCCTCCTGAGAAATCTGTATGCAGGTCAAGAAGCAACAGTTAAAACTGGACTTGGAACAATAACTGGTTCCAAATTGGGAAAGGAGTACGTCGGGGTTGTATATTGTCACCTTGCTTATTTAACTTATATGCAGCGTACAGCTAGCAAAATGCTGGGCTGGATAGAGCACAAGCTATAAGCAGGATTGCTGGGAGAAATATCAATAACCTCAGATATGAGATGACACCACTCTTATGGCAGAAAGCAAAGAAGAACTAAAGAGTCTCTTGATGAAAAGTGAAAGAGGAGCGTGAAAATGCTGGCTTAAAACTTAACATTCAAAAAACTAAGATCATGGCATCTGCTCCCATCACTTCATTGCAAATAGATGGGGCAACAGTGAAAACAGTGATAGACTTTAATTTCTTGCACTCCAAAATCACTGCAGTTGGTGACTGCAGCCATGAAATTAAAAGACACTTGCTCCTTGGAAGAAAAGCTATGACCAACATAGACAGCATATTTAAAAAGCAGAGACATTACTTTACCAAGAAAGGTCTGTATAGTCAAAGTTGTGGTTTTTCCAGCAGTCACATATGGATGTGAGAGTTGGACCAAAAAGAAAACTGAGCACCAAAGAATTGATGCTTTTGAACTGTGGTGTTGGAGAAGACTCTTGAGAGTCTCTTGGACAGCGAGATCAAACCAGTCAATCCTAAAGGAAATCAGTCCTGAATATTCATCGGAAGGACTGATGCTGAAGTTGAAACTCCAGTACTTTGGCCATCTGATGCGAAGAACTGGCTCACTGGAAAAAGACCCTGATGCTGGGAAAGACTGAAGGCAGGAGAAGAAAGGGATGACAGAGGATGAGATGGTTGGATGGCATCACTGGCTAGATGGACATGAGTTTGAACAAGCTCTGGGAGTTGGTGATGGACAGGGAAGCCTGGCGTGCTACAGTACATGGGGTTGCAAAGAGTTGGACACGACTGAGCGACTGAACTGAACTGAAGAGCAAAGCATTAAAGCAAGCTCGAGGCCCTTCCCAGTAGGTTCTCTGGATGCACACTGAGGCCCCACATCCTTGAAGTAGGCCTTGGTAGCACCCCGCCTGTCCATCTTCACCGGCCACGAGGCTACCAAAGTTCTGCTGCTCCTCTTCAGCTCCATCCTGTCACTTCTATTACCTTTTCCTTCTAGGCTTTTTCTGCCCTTGTCTTCTAGTCATCTTTAAAGGCCCAGCCAGGTACCCACACTGTGCCAGATATTGTGAACACCTGTCTAACTAAATTAGTAAAATCATACTAGGATCTAATGACTTGCAGGGAACATTTTTTTAAGTTCTTATATTTTTGAAGAAGAAGAGTTACATTTTTAAAGTCCTATTTGTGACAGAGAACCTTTTGTGGATGAATATGTAAAAGCAGGTGTCAGGCTATCTTCTGTGAACTTTTCTATAGATCCTGTCCCTCCTTTTGTTTAAAACAGATCAAGTTATGTCTAGACTACAGAAACTTCACATGATGGTCACACTGAAAACAAACTGGCTTAAAACAACAATGAACAGATGAATATTTTGATATTTAAAGTTGCCCAAGAAGGTGGACCATGAAGTAAGTGGACCATTTCTGTACCAGACAAAGCAGCAGACAGGCAATGAAATCAGGCAGGTGTCACTGCCAAATGTGAAGCCAACAGAACTGCATACTTTCTATTAAAAAAATATTACACTTAGCAAAAAGAAAAGATGGCCAATAATTTGGTTCACAATTGTATTTTAAGTGGATCAAACATAGCATAAGCCTCAATATATTTAACACAGCTCCTCCTTTTGGACATGTAAGTAATTCTAGAAATCATATCTGAGGCACTAAGTCCTTAAAAATTGCATTATCAAATTGTAAACATTAATGGCAACATTGTATCAGCATAAAATAAAAAATGATTCACTGAAATATTTTAAGGATTATATTTGAATCTTTAAGGAAAAGATTAATGTAGTAATCTTATTTTAAGAAGTCAAATATTTTGATTTTTTATACCAGCAAATCAAGTCATTCAAAAACTGGTTCAAATTGGGGAAGAATGGTCAAATAACTCATGAGTAAAATTTTGGTACATTAATATTTTAAGCACTTTCAAAGTTTCAGAGACTGTAAAAATTAAGGAAGCAGTTAAAATATATATATGTCTGTGTACATATAATACATATGTATTATATAAATGCGTATACATAACACATATAAATGTCTACATATAACACATATATATTATATAAATGCCTGTGTATAATACATACATATTACATAAATGTCTGTGTATATATAATATATATTACACATATATATACATACATACATATATAATATATATATCTGTGTGTGTATCAGATAAACTAAAGTGAAAGGGAAGGATATTCAGACTATGCCAAGATGACCAATCTGCAGACAATAAAGGAAAGACTGTACCTTCTGGTGGAGTGATGGTGGCAGTCAGCACCCTAACGGAGTGAACAGGGCACCAAGAGTGGGGGAACCTGAAACCATATGGCTCCTGGTGTAACATAATATACAGCAGAAAATATCACTAAGTAGTTCTCTTGACAAGCATGTTTAACAAGAAACTCTTGACAAGCATGTTTAAAGAGAATCTAATTGTGAGGAAACAGTGACCTTGAATGTGGGACACTTTACAAGACATCTGGGCCCAGCTCTTCAATGTTAACGTAATAAGCTTTAGATTAAACAGATGAGCTAAAAGCAGACAATGGAAAGGTAGGAAGAATGCTCTGGATTCAGATTTAAAACAGGCATCATCAGTGAAATGTATGGTTCCTAAATCCTCAAAGCCTCTAAGAGAGAGTACCTGATTATGGACTATGTATCAAATAACATGCAGTTAGCACTCATTTTCTAAGGTGTGAGACGTTATCAAGGAGTGTTTGCATCTTATTGGGTGCGGACTGCAGCCTCTAGGGATGAACTGCTATCACGGCTGCAATTTATTTTCAAGTGGTTGAGTAACAGAGTGTGTGTGCACCAATGAACTGCTACAGCATATAAACAACCGGTGAATATTGGAGCAGACACAGCATATGTTCATTACCCTAATCTTTTGATTATCTATGTATTTGAAAAATTGCAAAATAAAAAGTTGGGGTGAAAATTATAAATTCTAAGTGTTATTCTTTCCATTCAGGTCTGGAAGGAAAGATAGGTCATTTTATCTCCCCTACAGGAAGAAGGAAGGCAGAATAGTGACAAACAAAAAAAGTGATTTCCAGTGAATTTTTCAACTTCTGGAAAAGTAAAAGACTTTCTGAGAATGAGATGTAATGAGGAAATTCAAGTTTCTCCCTAGTAATGAGATTTGTGTACTAAAAAGACATTAATGAACATACACATGGAAATAAGAAAACTCATGACAATAAAATATACCTGGTTTCCATCTCTTAAATCTTCACTGTTGGTTCTTTTTATAGTTCAGGGATTTTAACAACAGCAAATACTATCTATCACTATTAGATGTGTCATCATCCAATGGAAGGAAAGACAGAGTACTGAAGTCACAGATTCTTAAATGGAGAACAAAACACATAGAGGGGTTCCAAGCCTGGGCTTTAAGAAACACATAAACCTTTAAAAATGACTGACAAAGCTGTACATAAATGTTGTTCTAGGGGAAAGAGGGTGTAGCTTTTATGAGATCCTCAATGAGTCCTATGACTCAAAATAGAACCATAGTACCGAAGAAAAATACTACTCAGTATATTATGCTATGAGATGTCTATAAAAACATTAAGTATTTAAGACAATTTTCCCACAATTTTCTTCTCGCTTTCTATTATAGTTTCAGAAATAGTATCTAAAAATATTTAAGAAATTATAGTTAAAAAATTCCCAAGGCCATTTAAAATAATGTGGGATTAGTGAACTAAAAAGGGATACAAGTTTGAAAAACAAAACAAAACTTACCTTTGAGGTGTTGTCTGTGGGCCTTTAAAGGCTGTAGCTTTAGGTCTATCAGATTTGGAAGCTTTGCACTTCACTTCATCTTCATATAATTCTGCCAAGGCCAACTACAGAACAACAGATTTGTTATAAAGTATAAAAACACTAGAAATAAACTCTCCATACAAAAAGTTAGGAGTAGAAAATTAACTTGTAATTGAGTAGTCAAGATTTTTAATGAAAAATGAAGGCTGCTATTTCAGAAGATGACTTCCTTCCAAAATAAAACCACTGCAACTCTCACTAAAATGTCACACATAGTAGCATAAATTAAAGTTACAATAATAGCTTAATTACTTTCAATGAACTATTCAACAGTTTCAAAAACAATTTGGTAACAGATTATTTTCAAAGTTGGACCTATAATTATTTTAAAAATACTTGAAGATCTTTTACACTCATGTCAGCTTGCTCTCATTAGATCCCATAAAAATATTTCATTTCATTCTTCAAGTTTCAAAATCTGAATACATAAAACAATTTCAAAATTATTTAAAAGTTTACCAGACATATAAACTTCTACAGTTTAGGAAAAAAGCTTCTAAAAAATAAAAGACAATGAAATATATATATATAGAGTTTATATAACTGTTAGAAAGCAGTATTACCAAATTATGCTTTATAGATATATGGCTGAATATCGTCTTCAAAATGAAATCAACAAAGCATACTTTTTGAAACTGGAATTTAAAGAAATTATCAAAATATTTCATTATTGTATAAGTTAAATTGTTCCCACTTTTGACATCTTGGCCAACTCAAAGACTTTCCTTAATGGCCCTTGTGGCTATTCAATTAAAACTGGCATGACCTTAATCTTTGGAAAATTAAAAAAACCAAGAAACAGCTCTCCTGCAAAACTCAGATGAAGTACTCCTAGAAACAGGAGAAATATGAAACAATTTCCAGGGATTCTGTCCTCAGTAGGAAAAGAAAAATAGGGAACTGGGGCAAAGTTAAATTTTCTGAAGGTTCTATTAATCAACCTTTAAAATATGCAAGAAACAAGAAAACAAAACTGAAAGGCTTTATTTTTCCCACCTAACTTTTGACCACCACTCCATACATATATGTCAACTTTCATATTTCTATCATGTTAATTTTGCAGGAAACCTTACTTATAAAAGTGTAGTATAGCCTAAAAGACTCTTATTAAAATCCTAACTTAGGTTTTTACTGTATGAGCTTAAGCAAATTATTTAACTTCTCTGAGCTTTAGTTCCCTCATCTTCTAATGTCCACAATAAAGGGATTACATAATGTATGTGAAGCACAAGGCAAATGCTCCATTCCCAGAAGGTAGTATTAGAAACTGCTCAACAATAATTTCTATCACTGTTTCATTTTCCCCAAGATCTTTCTTCCTGCAGTATTTATTATCTATACATCTTCTATGATCTTTTCCTACTATATCTTCTCCAAAAGGGAGAAAGAAACCAACCACCTCCACCATGCACAAAAAATAAATGAGAGAGATGGACAGAGACAGACACTCTAATTACCTGGAACCAAGGTTTTCAGAAATTTTTACCTTCAAAAATTTTCTTCAAAACCATATTCCTTTATGGATTTCCTCATGAGATGATAATATTGTTCTATGAATTATTTTTATGCTATTCCTCCATCAATGGAAATGGTACCTGTTTGTCAAAGGTCTATTATAGCCATCCTTTACAAAGCCTTTTCTAGTTTTCTTAACTAAAGTGATATATCTTTTCTAAATCCTTATAACATATGGCATTCTACTATTGACACATATTAAATATTACATTCTTATCACTTGTATACTTTTCTTACTATTTTATCCCCCCTACTATAATTTAGGCATCTCAAATTGTTTCTAATGCAGAACTGGACAGGCACCCAAAATATTTTTGTTAAATTATGTAGACTACAACACAACAGGAATCATAGAGAGACATGGGTAGATAAATTATGCTACAGATTTAAAAACTGAGATACTGAGTTGGCCAAAAGTTTGCTTGGTTTTTTTTCATAAGCTGTTATGGAAAAATCTGAATTAACTTTTTGGCAAATTTAAAATTTCCTATAGTTTTGTACCTTGTTTTTTGCTTGAAGATTTGAACAAACCCTGTCAATCAAATAATCTATAAAATAAATGAATAATGCAAACAATGCCTTCTGACTCCATGAAATGTGGAACATATATTAATAAAATAGGAATATGGAGAAAATTACATCAGACCAGGGAGTCCAACTAGCTGAAAGGTCCTTGCCATTGTTGGACATCATTAACTTAGAAGAAAATGAATGATATTTAAAGGGAATTAATGCCAGGATCCATGATGTCCCTATAGCATCACATGGTATAAATTCATTAGCTAATTAATGCTATTTGACATAGCAAATGACACCACATCTGAAGAGAAAATAAACTGATGTACTGGTTAAAACCAGTAGAAAATGACAGAAAAATCTCAGCCAGATAAAGGGATAAAAATATATGCATTGTGAAATAATTATGCACTGTGAATTATCAGGACAGATTTCCATGAGCTAAACAACTAAATTATGTGATATTCCAATTACCCAGAGAGAATAAAGTATGTAAGCACTGATAACTTTTTCTCCAGAAGTGGAAATGTAACGAATGTGTGAAAAGGACCTGAAACTGTGGGTAAGAATATCAACAACATAGCAAAAGACTGAAAGTACTGGAACTCCCAGTCTTAGAGAGACAACTGCCAGAAGGTATAATGTTATTGTTTAGTCCCTCAGTCCTGTTCTTTGTGACCCGGTGGACCTCAGCCTGCCAGGCTCCTCTGTCCATGGGATTTTCCAGGCAAGAATACTGGAGTGGGTTGCCATGTCCTCCACCAGGGGATCTTCCCAACCCAGGGGCTGAACCTGCATCTCCTGCACTGGCAGGCAGATTCTTTACCCCTGAGCCACCTGGGAAGATTTACCAGACTTAAATCTAGAAGAGCAACATCAGCATCACCCGGGGGCCCTTTAAAACGCAGGTGCTCAAGCCCTGCCCTGGACCGAAAGAATCAGAAACTCAGGGTGGGGCTCAGGAACCCGTGCTCAAGCAAACCTTTCAAGCGACTCTGGTGCACGTGAAAGCTGAGAACCAAGGATAAGGGACACTGACACCAAGTGGATGAAGGTCGCAGATGACTCTTTTCTCACTGATGGAACTCTCTTCTCTGCCCCACTCAAAGCCTATTCCAAACCCTGGTAAGTACTTAAGTACCCCAATTTCTCCCAAACTCCAACCTATATGGAAATAAAGAAATAAAAACAGAAATCTTTTTCTTTTGATACCATTCTGGAGGAAACCTGGAACAGAGTGTACCTAATCTGTTAACTCCATGTGTGTGGATAGAGGGAAGGGCAGGACAAGAGATAAAGGGCTCTGAAGATGTTCAGAACTACTAATGAACATTGAGGTTTTGGGGGTGAGTACTGTCACTTTGTCATTACTTTGCTAACAAGGATCTGAATAGTTAAAGCTATGGTTTTTCCAGTAGTCATGTATGGATGTGAGAGTTGGACCATAAAGAAGGCTGAGTGCCAAAGAATTGATGCTTTTGAAATGTGGTGTTGCAGAAGACTCTTGAGAGTCCCTTGGACAGCAAGGAGATCCAACCAGTAAATCCTAAAGGAAATCAACCCTGAATACGCATTGGAAGGACTGATGCTAAAGCTGAAACTCCAATACTTTGACCACCTGATGCAAAGAGCCGACTCATTGGAAAAGACCCTGATGCTGGGAAGATGGACGGCAGGAGGAGAAAGGGACAATAGAGGATGAGATGGTTGGATGGCACCACCGACTCAATGCACATGAGCTTGCGTAAGCTCCAGGAGTTGGTGAAGGACAGGGAAGCCTGGCGTGCTGTGGTCCATGGGGTCACAAAGAGTTGGACACAACCGAGTGACTGAACAAGTGTTATGTATTTAAGTAACAGGGGCTTCCCAGGTGGTGCAGAGGAAAAGAACCCACCTGCCAGTGCAGGAGACAGAAGAGACGCGGGTTAGATCTCTGGGTGGGGAAGATCCCCTGCAGTAGGAAATGGCAACCCACTGCAGTATTCTTGCCCGGAGAATCCCATGGACAGAGAAGCCTGGTGGGCTGCAGTCTATGGGCTCTCGAAGAGTTGGACACGACTGAGTACCTACATACTGTCACCAACACTCCTGTCCCAAGCTTCCGCCTTAAATATTCCCAATTCTGGAGGAGGAAGGGAGATAAAATCTACTCTCAATGTGGGACCCACAGGAAATTTCTGCTTTTAGAGAGTCAGAGGCTCACTGTGCTGGGAGGCTTTTGGGGGACAACCATCCATCTTTCCTGGTGTGGTAAATGAGGAAATCTCTCCTATTTAGAGGCTGACAAACGCTACTCTGCACGGCAGCTAAGAAATAGGCATTAAGCGGTACTTCTGCTTGTTCCAATTAGTAACACATCACCCTTCTCCTCAATAATACTGTAAAAGACTCTTAGAGCAAGTTGTCGGGAAAGTAAGAAGTATCTACTGAAAACTGAACTAACTGGGTAACACTTAAAATAAGCACAGCTAGATTAAACAATAAAAGATAATCCAAAAATATTTACTATCCAAGAAACCAGCTGAGAAGAAGAACATTATCCAATTCTTTTAATACACACACTATTTCTTCATATGTCATTACTTTGGTTGTTCTGGGGTTTCTTTGCAAATTCTTCCCATTCTTATTAAATTCTAAAAGAAACATTATTAATACTTAATGTATTTGAAATACCAAATCACATTCATAAAAAAATCAATTATCTACCTACCAAAAAGTAGATAGGAGACTGGGAAAAAAAAAGCTTATTTTCTAATTTATGGTGGGAAGGCATTCTCACAATTAGCGACATCTACAACATCTCCAACAAGTAATCATATCTTAATCCAGTGAACTCAGTCTAAATTTGACAAGTATCAGGTGATTATTAATCAAGCTGTTCTCATTTTTCACATAATAAGAAACAGATTTAAATTAGACTAAGGATATTAGGTCACATAGTTTTAACTTAATAGCATTAGATGGACTAACCAGTGAAAGTTATAGTATTTTTCTCCTTTAAGGGAAAAAGAACCAAATATTTAGTAAGCAAGTCTGAGACAGGGTAATACCAGACTGAAGAGGCACTTTATAGACATTCCTTTATTTCATCCTTGACACCTGTGATCAACATAACCCCCAGTTTATGAATAAAGACACAGGATCAGAGAAGTTAGGACATTTCTCCTATACTCAGGAAACCACTAAGTGGCAAGGTCAAGAAGCAAGCCGAAGTTGTTCTGACCAGAAACACCACTTTCCCGCCAACAGCACATGTTGCCTCTTAGTGATGCTGGTCTTTAACAGACAAGATGAGGTAGATGAAACCTTCCTACTCCTCGATTCTGCTTACTACTACTAAATTGAGTCATAAACACTGCAAATATTTTATCAATACATTGAGTTCCTTTCCTAAGCTGACACTGATCACTCCATTCTTCAAATTCATCACTGTATGCACTGCTTATCTTGGCACTCAATCATCCTCCATCTTAAAAATTTTATGTTAAATACATATGTATCTTATTTTGGCAAACAATGGGTAGAAATGCCTTTCACGCTTCTAGGCACTTCCAGTGTCCCAGCACCAACTGTGGATTTGATGTACTATTTATCTTTGCATTCCCAGAGCTTAGTAGTATGTTATAGAGCATACAGGGCATACGGTCATTATACATTCGTTCAAAGAAGCAGAATGAAGGTGTGACGATAAAAATTATAATAGACCTTTTCTACCAAGCCTTGCAGATGGAGTGACATTCATGTTAACTATAGTCCCTATAGGCGTTTGGGGTTTCCCAGCCGTCTCAGTGGTAAAGAATCCACTTGCCAATGAAGGAGATGGTTGTTCTATCCCTGGGTTGGGAAGATCCCCTGGAGAAGGAAATGGCAATCCATTCCAGCATTCTTGCCTGGAGAATCCCATGGACAGAGGAGCCGGGCTATAGTCCATAGGGTCGCAAACCACGACTGAGCGACTGAGCACACACAGATCTTTACTTTTTGAATGTTATCAATCATTTTACAAAGGGATAGTTAAAAAAAAAAACCACAAAAAACCCTAAAATGAGTAGCGTGAAGCACCTGGCAAAGCAAGATTCGGGGCGCTGATACTGAGGCAATTAATGTCAATGTCCTGTAGCATTACAAAGTTTTACATCCCTGTTTCTTACGTGCAACGTTTTCTAGACTATAGCAGTTACGACTATGGTGCGAGCCGTAGGATGAAATACTTTTTTAGTTCACTCTGAAAGGGAAAAGCTCTCTGATAAAAAGGAACTATTTTTATATTTAAATAAGCCAGAAACAGCATTCGAGAGAAACAAGACCAAACCGGCTTCCTTGTGACTCGACTTCCCCACGGCCACCTCAGCGCTTCCTTCTGCAGAAGTCTGACCGGAGCGTCAACCAGTGAAGCATTCAACTAGCCCCTCAAAGAAGCCATTCAGAATCAACAGCTGCTTCTTAAACGGCAAGAGGGGTGGAGGGGAAACGCCTCCAGGACACCCGAGAGCGCGGGGCGCCGACACTCGTTTCTCCCGACGCCCCTGCCCGGAGTGCACCCCGGGGGAGACCCACGGAGTCCGAGTTCGGTCCCCGGGCGGGTCTGAGGAAGCTCTGCCGCGACCCGGACGGCCCCACACATTCCCCCGCCGCACCTGCAAGTCCCGCGCGCTTGGGGGCCGCGGCCCCGCCGCCCTCAGCTCCTCCTCGCCCGCTTCTCCGCCGCCGCCCTCCGCCATCTTTCACCGCTCCTAGCGCCGCCGCCGCCGACGCGCCTCCCGCGACTTCCGGGGCCGGTTGCCTGGCAACGGCGGGGCGGGGCGGTCCCTGTGCGCCCCCACCTCCCCCGCCCCCGCGCGCCCCTCTTCCGGCGCCCGCCCACCTGTCCGGTCCCTCTCCTTTCCTTAAAGGAAGTTGGCTCAGAGTTTCCCTTCCGAGAAGTTTTTGCATAAACTCGGAGGTTCCAGCGATGGTGACCCCACCCCCCCCAGGAGGGCAGCACGGATTTGCGAATTTCTTTACCGCATGGTGACAATGTCTTCTGGAGAATTCATCTGATGGAAAGTGCCACCTTACTTTTCCAATCTCAGTTACATTCTCTCGTTTCCCTGCCAAGAATTGGGTGGTGCGTCGTCCTCAAAGCGTGAAGTGTTGAGGAAGAACCCCGTAAACTCTCCTTGCGATTACAGCTGCTGCTGCTGCTGTCACTTCAGTCGTGTCCGACTCTGTGCGACCCCATAGACGGCAGCCCACCAGGCTCCCCCGTCCCTGAGATTCTCCAGGCAAGAACACTGGAGTGGGTTGCCATTTCCTTCTCCAATTCATGAAAGTGAAAAGGGAAAGTGAAGTCGCTCAGTCGTGTCCGACTCATAGCGACCCCATGGACTGCATCCTACCAGGCACCTCCGTCCATGGGATTTTCCAGGCAAGAGTACTGGAGTGGGTTGCCATTGCCTTCTCCAGCGATTAGAGCTAGAGACTCCTAAATTCTCTTCATTCATCTGAAATTTGTTCAGACTCCTGTCTTATCCCAGGTTTTTTTTTTATGACCCCGGACGCAAAGGTAAAAAGAAAGTCATTATAAACCTCACAGTCTAGCGGAGGAAAAGAGATATAAATAGATTAAATGCCATTTGCAGTAGAACTTTGCAGGAAATGTTAGGAGTGGAACATGGGTGTGAAGGGAAATATTCTGTTGGCACCTGCTGCGTGCACGATGCTGGGTGCATTCTTTGTGTTCTCCTGTCGACCGCTCTAGGAGGTGAGTATTGTTATTCCGTGTTATACCCGAGGAAAACTGATGACAAGTAACCACTAAATTCACCCTGTTGTGAATGGCGGTAGCGGATACTAAGCCTTGCATTTGCTGGTAATCCCAATGTTCTTTTTAGTACAATATTTGTTGTTCAGCCGCTCTGTCGTGTCGCACTCTGCAACCCCATGGACTGCAGCACGCCAGGCTTCCCTGTCCTTGACCGTCTTCAGGAGTTTGCTGAAACTCGTGTCCGTTGAGTCGGTGATGCCATCCAACCATCTCGTCCAACATGTTGTCCAATTAGTACAACCATCTTGTTCAATTAGTACAACATTCTGCTTTAGAAATCCCTGGATCTTCCTTGTATCCCATAAAACCAATGGCACTTTGTCCCAGTCTTGGAGGATAAGCACTCCTGATAAACTCTGAACCTAAAAGGACCACAGGGAAAGGCATGGGTTTGAAATACCATGTTCATGCTGGTAAAATACCACATGGCTGAACCTTAGGAGAAGTGATAAAAGATGGTTGAGGTTGGGGCGTGTGATTGCCATCTAGCCTGGAGATGCAGGACCGGTGCTGAGGGGTTTTGCCTTAGTGAAGAGATCAAATATTATGCCCTGGGCCAATGATTCTCAAGGCTCATGCACAAAGAACTCCCCTCCCATTCCCAATGCAGGAACTCAGATTTAATTAGTATGGGATTCCAGTCAGGCATATTTTTTAAGATGCTCCCCATGTGGACTTTGTTTCTGGCCATGACAGTGTTCCTGATACTGGATTTGCCTTCCCCACCCAACAATGAAAACACTAGACAAAATATATGAAACGATTATTTTCAGACACTGAACCACAGGCAGTACAGATCTGTGCTGTGCCAGAGAAGGGAAACAAGCGAGATGAGCTATGTTTGTCCTGGCTTTCTGCCTGGAACTCTCCTACAATGCTGGTGAAAATGGATAATGGTGCAGCTACTTTGGAAAATAGTTTCTTCTAAAGTTGAATATTCAGTTATCTTAAGACCCAGCATTGACACTCCCAAGTATTGACCCAAGAGGAATGAAAGCACATGTTAACAAAAATATTTGTACCCAAATGTTCATAGAAGCTTTACTCATAATAGCTGCAAAGTGGAAACTATCCAAATGTCCATCAACAAATGAATGAATAACATTTTGAGAAATTTCATAGCACAGACTACTACTCAACAGTAAAAAGGAAGAAATTACTGATTCACACACCATGACTGAATCTCAAAATCATGATCTTGAGTAAAAGAAGTCAGATGCAAAAAAGCAAATATTGTCTGATTCAATGTGTATGAGATTCTAGAGCAGGCAAAACTTATCTTTATTGACGGAAAACTGGCAGTAAATTGCTTGGGGTCAACTCTTTGGGAAATGATAAACGTGGGGAATTTGACCGACAAAGGATATGTGGGAACTATTTGAGGTGATGAAAATGTTTTATATCTTTATTGGTAGTGATAGTTACATATATATGTATTTGTCAAAAGCACACACATATATACATATATGTTTATATGACAAATACATATATATGTATTTGTCAAAAACATATTGAACTATATACTTAAAATGAGTGTACCTTATTATATGTAAATCATACATTTATACAATTGGTTGATAATTCTGTTGCACAGCCATGGTTGAAAACCACTGATCTAAGGCAATTGGGAGCCATTAAGTGATTTGTGATTTAAAAAGATAACTGAAGCCTCAGTTGAATAAGAATGAAGATGAATAAGAATGAATAAGAATTCATGATGATTTCTTAATTCTTAATGAATTAATTCGTCTTACTCCTAAGATGAATAAAAATCACAAAATTAGCAGGTTATTACAACAGTGAGGGATGAGCAGGATTAAAGATCTTTTTTTTTTTTGCCTTGGCCTGGGCCCAAGCCAGTGAAGGGATTCCCAAGGTTAAAGTTTTATCAGTGGCAGTGGGTAAAGAGAGAAGCAATAATTGGTAGAGATTTTGGGTTTGGGACCTGAGCCAATTGGTGTTGGAGTCTTTCATGGGAAATATAGGAAAGAAGGAGGGGTAAAGAATGACACTCAGGGTTTTGGCTAGGTGATTTGGCACATAGTGCCTCCTATAAATCTTTGAGTTGAAAAGGAAAGGCAGACTACAAAAGAAAAGAGCAAGTTTGTTATGGACACACTGTGGCTTTGTTTTGCTTTGTTTTCTTCCAGTTTTATTGAGATATGACTGACACCTAGTGCTGTGTAACTTTAAGAGGTATACATAATGATTTGACTTACATACATCATGGAATGTGTGCCCCAGTAGGTTTAGTGAATATCTATCAAATTGCATAGATATAAAATGGAAAAGGTCACTTTGGAGCTCATCAGCTTAAATCATCCTGTCTTAATTTATATAATAGGTGGCTGTATGTAAACCTCACGGTACCTAAAATTTGTAATAGATACACACACACCCACACACACAAAGAGGGAGGACTCCAAACATCACACTGAACATAATCATAAAATTACAAGGGAAGAGAATGTTACAGACATTTTGAACGTGAAATTTTTGTGGGACACGGGGAAAATACCTCATGGAGTAACTGCAAATGTGGGTCTAGATACTAGGAGGTGAGGAGAGGATTCTGGTCTGAAGATAGAGAATTGGTGTTGACTGCCCATGAGTGATAACAGGGTAGGTGAGGCTTTTGGAAAAGTGTGAAATGTGATAAGATTCAAGGACCAAGAATACTCGGAAAAAAAACAACCCTGAAAGGCTCAGCTGGTAAAAGGAGAATATTCAGAGGAGACTCTGGAAGTAGTCGGAGAAGAAGGATGAAGACAAGAGGCTGGACAGACTATGAGAATGCAGTTTCCAGGAGACCAACAGTGCCATTTCCTATAGATAATCAAGATTATGGTTAGGATTTGGCACTTTCACTGCCTTGGCTCAGGTTCAATCCTGGATCGGTTAATTAAGATACCACAAGTCTCTCAGTAAGGCAAAAAAAAAAAAAAAATTAGAATTGGAATGTGTCCACTGGATTAAGAGAAGAGTCTGCAGTACCAAGGTCACTATGAATTTCGTGGAGAAGAAAATCCACATTTTAGCAGTTTTAGAATGACAGCTGGGACACTGAAACTGTGTTTTCGAGGTGCAGGAGGAGGTGGTTTACCCTGGCTCAGAAGAGCCTGTGGTTAATTTTTCAGGAGTTTTAAAAGCAGTTGTTAAACACAGCCATTATTAAAAATTAAGGGCAAAGGGGAAGGGATAAATCAGGAGTATGGGAACTAACGGACACTGTAGCCTGCCAGGCTCATCTGTCCATGGGATTTCTCAGACAACAATATTGGAGTGGGTTGCCATTCCCTTCTCCAGGGAATCTTCCGATCCAGGGATTGAACCTGCTTCTCTTGTGTCTCCTGCATGGGTAGATAGATTCTTTACCACTAGTACCACATGGGAAGCTCACAGAAGCCCCAGATATGCCCTGCCATATATAAAGTAGATAAACAATAGGAATTTTACAATATAACATAGGGAACCATATTCAATATCTTGTAATAACATATAATGGAAAAGACTAGAGAAAAGACATATAAATGTATATATGTATAACTGAATCACTTTGCTGTACACCTCAAACTAACACAACCTTGTAAATCAACTGTGCTTCAATGAAAAACGGAAAAAAAAGAAAACAAGTAAATTACATAAACTTAATGAAATCATATTAAAAACCAATGCAATGCAACTCAAGAGAGTTTCCAAATTATTTAAATACACTTATTATTATCCATACATCTGTTGTATTTACATGATGATATACCATATAATGATCTGCTGTGGTGACAGCATGTTGGTAGCTTGAAACTCACCAAGGTGGGAGTATTTACATCTCAGAAGTTGACTAATGCCGCACATCAGACATTGATTAATTGTTTTGTTCATTGTTTAAATTTAAGAATATAGTGGAGAAAATGTTTACAAGGCAGTTAAGACTTAAAATGTGCTGGTGTCTGTAACTGTGAATAGCACAGGAGGTAAAAAAAAAAAAAGGGAGACATTCTTTCAGCATGTGACCAGCTTGTTCAGGCTACCTTCCGGCCTTCTGCTCAGTTTCTTGGACTTTTCCTTAGGTCCCCACAGCTAAGGCGCTGTTGAGAGATTGCAGAGGAGTTTTGCAGATTACTTGGGGTTCCCTTTCTTTGGCAACCTCTTTGCTAGCATTGGGCTTCCTGGTAGCTCAGACAGTAAAGAATCTGCCCACAGTGCAGGAGACCTGTGTTTGATTTCTGGGTTGAGAAGATCCCCTGGAGAAGCGAATGGCAACCCACTCCTGTATTCTTGCCTGGAAAATCCCATGGTCAGAGGAGCCTGGCGGGCTATATCCATGGGGTCTCAAAGAGTTGGACACAACTGAGCTAATAATACTTGCTAGGTTTCCTCTTCTTAATTTCCAGCCCCGAATTCTGCCTGATAATAACTCCCGATTGCATCATTGCCTCCCCTCTGCTTTTTCTAGTTGAAGTGTATAATTGATGCTTGAACAATGTGGGGGCATAGTCTGCATAGTCAAAAATGTGCTATAATTTTACATTGGTGGTTCTGGATCTGAGTATCAACCCATAGATCATGTAATTAACTGTAGTATGTATTTATTGAAAAAAATTCACATCTAAGTTCAGTCCTGTGCAGGTCAAGACCATGTTGTTCAAAGGTATTCTGTTTATCTACCAGCTCTTCCTTTATTCTCCCCAGCTGTTCCTTTTAAAGACAATCATTAGATCTACCTATAGAAGTAACAACCTTTTATTTTATTGTAATCTTGAATACTAGATAATCTAATTTCTTATGACCATATGTGAGATAAAATACCCATTGATATGGGAATTCTTCTAAATGTACAATTAATATATGTGTACACGCCAGCCAGGAAAGGTGATATTCTGGTAACAAATAGTCCACAGGTCTCCATGGTGCTTATAGACCATGGGGTGAGAATGAGTCAGTGGCAATGTCTCTGTCTCATGTTAGCCTCGCTTAGAGACCCCGACTGACATCACCACCTCCACCCTCTGGAACAATCTCTGCTGTCACACAATGGGGGAGAAAATTCAGTAAATCATGCTCAGATCTTAAAGCTATTGCCTGGATCTGGCACGTGATGTTCCCACTCATGTCCTTGGCCAAAGTGAATCCAGCAGTCCTGCCTGACTGTCCAGGACTTGAGGGAATGAAGTCCCACCATGTGGTCTGAGGAGGGGAGCTGGAGATGAGACAGCAGGAATGACTATTTCAGTGTGCTTCACAGGTTAAGAGCAGGGAGCATTCAAGTCTTTTCCTGCACTGGTTCCGAATCCCTGGTCCTGGAGTAAACAATCACTTGCATCTTGTTCTGAAATTGTGACAGAGATACTGTACAGTGGACTAGGAGTTGTAACTACGAAATGTAGTGTTGTAAAAATCACTACATGATGCCCAGAAAGCTGCTGTTTTAATATCTGAAGCTACCGAGGTTTTCCCTCTGTCATCGCAGTTAGAAAAGTTAGAATTGTTCTCAGATAGTGGTTTCAGAATTATGCAAGGCTTCCCAGGTGGCACAGTGGTAAAGAATCTGCCCACCATTGCCGGAGATGCAAGAGATTTGGGTTGGATCCTTGGATCAAGAAGAGCGCCTGGAGGAGGAAAGGTAACCCACTCCAGTGTTCTTGCCTGGAGAATTCCATGGACTGAGGAGCCTGGTGAGCTACAGCCCATGGACTTGCAAAGACATGACTGAGCAACTCAACATTCATGCGTGACACAAGGACTTCCCTGCAGGTCCAGTGGTTAAGACTCTGAGCTTTCAATGCAGGAGGCGTGGGCCCTGGTCAGGGAACTAAGATCCTGTATGTTGCGCAGTGGCAACCAAAATAATAGAAAAGAATTATGAGGGCATGGCATCACTCTTACACATGAGCTCTACTCTCCACAGGCATTTCCCCCTTCATGCTTCCTTCCCGGTTCTCAGCTGTGTCGCGCGTAACTGTTAGTGAAGTATTCAGACAAGAAAGCATCCCCAGGTAGAGCAAGGAGAAGAATAAAAGAAGAGTAAAGGCCACTGGAACTGCAGCAGTTGAAGTTCTGTTCATCTGTGCCTGAAAATGGGGCGGCTGAGTAAATGCACAGAATTTAGCAGCTCTGTGGAGGCCAGCCAGGGAGTGTTCAATAAAGGACCAGATGCCAGTATGACCTGATGACACCAGACAGCAGGACCGGAGGGATCGATTTTAGCTGTGGGGAAAGACCAGGTGCAGGCCTGAGACCTCGGCCTTGTTTGGGGGTAGCTGTCTCTCGTGCTGAAGGGCAGATCCTGGCTGCTCCCTTGGCCCATCGGCAGTCTCCCTACAGCACACCTTCCCCGTGTGCCCACAGGTGCGGAGATGCTGATACCTCTGAGGTCGTGGGAAGCTGCACAAGGTCTGCAGTGCCCTGGCCCAGCCCCTCAGCGAGCGGCGTCCGTGTCATCACTTCCCATGCTCGCCTGGCTGGGAGCTGCTGGCCTATAGCTCTGCTTTGGTCTCTTTTCAACCACATGCTGTGGTGTTGACTCAGAGGTGTCCGGGCTTTACGGGTTGACACATCGCTCCAGTGAAGGGCCACGGTGCCTCTCCTGATAACACTGGGCTTCTGCATTCAGCTGTCCCTTCAGACTGTGTCTGTGTCTCACAGCCCTCTGCCCTCCTCAACCCCCCACCCCCGGATCACCCAGGTCCCAGAATTCAGCTTCTTTACTGTTTTCACAAGAGATGGACAGATTCCTCTATGCTGAAGATTTGAAGGGTCCGGGGAAGGACTTAGCATCTTAGGTTGTTCAAAATGAACTCTCTTTATTTAGCACATATTTTCTGTGGCCTCTGTTCTTCCATGCTACCCTGTCCGCAGTATGAGGGTGAAATTTCTTTCTTCCCAGTTCCCAAAGGCAAACTCCCTGTCCTTTATGTTTGTCCCTAATGTTTGTCAGGACAAACATTAAAAAATTAAAAAATCAATTACTGCTGATCAGTCCTTTGCAGTTTTAGCTGCCACTCTGAGCTGTTATCAAGCCACCTCTTTTTTTTAAACTCTATTTATTTTTTGGCCTAACCAAGCAACATGTGGGATCTTACTTCCTCAACCAGGGATTGAACCCCATGTCCCATAAATTGGAAGAGAAAGTCCCAAGCCACCCCTTTTAAACAAGTTCCCTGACAAGAATTCTGGTGAAGACAATCAGCTAAATAAGACTCATGCATTTTGGATCATTCAAAGGTCATTTGAGATGACTTCCTGATTGTTCTTGGCTTTATGAGATGTTTCTTTCCTGTGAATGGAGTGCTCCTGCATTTAAAAAACAAAACAAACAAAAATATCCCAAACAATAAAAAAGCATATGTAATGTGGAAAATGTCCATCAGAGGGAGCACCAGCCCACAGATTCCAGCTCTAAGTTGAGATTTCTGACTCTAGCTTCCTCTCCATCTTTGTTGAACAAAAGAAGGTGAAATTCTCAGGAATGCAGTGTTACATACAACACACACTGAGAGAGGGTTAAACATATTTTTGTGGTTATTTTTTATGTAGAATGTAAAATTGAATTTAGTAAAAGAAAAGGATACTGCTGATGTGAAATTTGCAACAGTTGTTTCTAAAGGAGGTGATGCAAGACAGCAGCGTGGGGAGCAGGGGTGGCATAGGCTTCTGGCTGGTGCTGTGGCCCCAAATGTAGTCTCCATGTAGATTATTATTACTGTTACTACTACTTCTACTACAACTACTGTAATTTTGGACAGAGGAGTTTATTTACCTGCTAAACCATCCAGATGGAAATAGGAGCAAGGCAGACATGTATGGACCAGTTTAGGTTTAGATACTCACCAGATTGGACTATTTTAAAACATTTAACATACAACTTTTTATCATAAGAACAAAACAATCTATGAAAACTGACTTCCAGAATTTTCCAAATTATTTTTTAACACATAATTTCCCCCTACATTTCTGTATCAATTTTGAGGGAGACAAGATGGTAAAGAGTCTGCCTGCAATGCAGGAGACCTGGGTTCGATCCCTGGGTTGGAAAGATCCCCTGGAGAAGGGAATGGCTACTCACTCCAGTATTCTTGTCTGGAGAATTCCATGGACAGAGGAGCCTGGCGGGCTGTAGTCCATGGGCTCGAAAAAAGTCCAACACAACTGAGTGACTAACACTTTCACTTCACTTTCAAATTCACCCCAAATACCAAAATTTCACTTTATAACCTAGTTATATAAGAGTGCCCTAAACTGATACTCTTCTCTAAGCCCCAGGTTTATATCTTCCATTTAAAATCTATAAGTATCTTTTTATATCTTTTTTGATGTGGACCATTTCAAAAGTCTTCATTGAATTTGTTATGATATTACTTCTGTTGTTTTATGTTTTGATTTTTTGGCTACAAGGCATGACAGTTCTTAGCTCCCCAACCAGGGATCAACCCCTGCATTTGAAAGTGAAGTCTTAACCACTGGACTGCCAGGAAAGTTCCATAAAATATATAAGTATCTTTAAACAAAGGTCTTCTAGAGAAAAAATTATGAGTTAAGCACCTATAACTCCATCTTCATTTCTGCTATAATGTAGCAGTTTGTCGTCTAACCTGAAAGGGTCTATCAGGTGGGAAAGGCTGAGTTTCTTATTTTCTCAGAATACCCGACTGCAACTCATGATGTACCAGCATCTCCAGTTCTTCATGAATTACTCCTCACTGGGGAAGATTCTCACACAAATATTGGAGACGGCAGCCTGACCCAGTTTCAAGTGACTCAGATTCTCATGCCCTGATACTCTTGAAGGTATTTTTCAAATATGTCCATTCTTCAAATGCAGTGTTTAACATTTTCTTGAAATTCACACTTTTCTCCGTTGAAGATACTGATTTCTCTGAGAAGGTCTGATTGTTTTCTTACCTCTTGAGTATAAGACGTTTTACCCCACTGTAGCTAGGTTGAAGGGCTGACCTTGTTTTCCTCAGTGGTCCTCATGGTATTCACTCACACGCTGTTTTCCCTTTTCTCTGTTTACTTATTTATTATTTATGCATGTTACTGGAGTGTAGTTCATTTCCAATGTTGTGACAGGGTGTCTTCTGAACTCCTGGTGTGGGGCCGGCGGATCCACTCAGGGGTGTGCTGTGCTGAGTCACAACTAAGTCCCATGGACCTTCCATCATGGTTTGCAGTCTTGGTTCATCTCAAGGAAAGGGAGCTTCCTGCTCCACAACCCCCAGCCCATGGGGAGTCCAGCTCTCTCTCATCCAGGCTGCCACTCTCTGCATCCTATCACCCTCCGAGCACAGAGAGCTGGGAGCAGCCTGGCCAAGCGCCATCCCACCCCAGTGGGGGCGCTGGGTGGGCGTCCATGTACATCCACGCCCAGGGTTGCCATGACAAGTTTTTGCAAATGGAGTGGCTTACAATAACAGAAATGTATTCTCGTTGTTCTGGAGGCTGGAAGTCTGACATCAGAGTGTCCCCAGGGTGGTTCCTTCCATTGCTTCTGATGGAGAATTCACTCCCTGCCTCGCTCCCAGCATCCTGTGGGGCCCTCGTTCCTCCTGGGCTTGTAGATGCTCTCTCTCCAGTCCCTGCCGCTGAACTCACATCACCTTCTTCTCCGGGTCCGAGTCTGTCTTCTTCTGTCTCTTCTGAGGGTACTCTCACTGGATTTCGGGACCACCCGAATCCAGGATGATTTAAACCTCATGTTAACTACATCTGCAAAGACCCTTATTCCTAATAAAGTCATATTCTGGGGTTCTGGGTAGACATGAATTTTGGGGGGACATTATTCACCCAGTATACCACATGCACAATAATTCTGTCTGCTTGGGGCTGACACACCTTCTTAGGGGCATCCAGATCATTTTGAGGATCCTTGCTTTAACAAGGCACACACCTTTTTGCAAATTCGAGATTTAGGTGGTGAAATACTTTTTATAGAAATGTTTGGTCACTGGAAATCCATTCATGTCACCAAAGAAATTTTTTCATCACACTTACCAATGAGAGAAAAGACATTAAAATTGAAAATAGACTTTCATTTATGTTAAAATTTTTGCACAGTTGTAAAGTAATAAAATTTTTTTTGTTGTATATTAGGGCAAGTAAGTTTTTCATCAATGGTGGTCATCAAAAAGTAGCTTTAATCATTTTTAAAGATCTTGATCACGGATTGCATGTAGACATTTCAAGTATAAAGTCATATTTTACCAAATTATATTAGAAAAAACTTAGAAATACATCAAACATTCAAAAATGATATTTGAAGCTTAAATTTAGTATTTAAAAGTGTTCCAGATACTATATGAATTTTATAATAATTTTGTGCTATAAAAAAAAATCATGATTTTTTAAAATCAAGTTGTACATAGATGCTTCTAAATCCCCTCTAGTTTTTCTCAGAGTATAGGACAGTGTTTTTGCTATGTGAGTCAGAACTTGAAAAAGATGTAACACATCACCTTAAGAACTTTCTATGCATTAGCAAATGCATGTATTTATTAATGTGTATATATGTGTATATACAGAGAAGGCAATAGCAACCCACTCCAGTACTCCTGCCTGGAAAATCCCTTGGACGGAGGAGCCTGGTAGGCTGCAGTCCATGGGGTTGCTAAGAGTCGGGCATGACTGAGCTACTTCACTTTCACTTTTTACTTTCATGAACTGGAGAAGGAAATGGCAACCCACTCCAGTATTCTTGCCCTGGGAGAATCCCAGGGACAGAGGAGCCTAGTGGTCTGCCATCTATGGGGTTGCACAGAGTCAGACACGACTGAAGCGACTTAGCAGCAGCAGCATGTATATATACTTAGCACACACATATATACACACATTTTCACATATATTTATAAAATTATATTTATATAAAACCATACATTAATGCTTTTTAAATTTTAAGCATTTATAAAAGTCTATATGTTTATGCAAGTGGGTTGATAGTACACATATAATGCAAAAACTGGCCCTTTTTCTTTAAACAGAAAGTTTAGTTATCTTTTCCTATAAGTATTCTTAGAACTCTGTTATTTTGAAAAATGACTGCACAGTGTTCCATATGGTATGGCTGTCATCAATGCCCTATGTTTTGTCAGTCTCCTATTATTAACATTTAGGTTGTTTCCAAATTTATTTCACTTTTGCTATCACCAGTAATGCTTCAGTAATTATTTGTGTAGAAATCTCAGTAGACTAAATTCCTAGAAGTTAAATTGTGGCATCAAAGTCTATGTGACTTAAAATTTTTATGGATACAGGAGTCCCCCTTACAGTCCTGTGTACAGGTATACACAGTGGATGTGTTGCAAGACCTTCTGAAACCACAGATAGTATATCCCTGGATATACTATGTTTTTTCCTATGTATACACACTGGTAAAGTTTAGTTTAAAAATTAGGCACAGTAAGGGATTAACATAAGTAATAATAAGTAGAGTTTCCCAAGTGGCTCTAGTGGTAAAGAACCTGCCTGCCAATCAATGCAGGAGACATAGAGACTCAGGTTTGATCCCTGTGTTGAGAAGATCCCCTGGAGAAGGGCATGGTAACCCACTCCAGTATTCTTGCCTGGGAAACCCCTTGGGCATAGAAACCTGGTGAGCTAGAATCCACTGGGTCACAAAGAGTTGAACATGACTAAATTCAGTAAATATTGTTATTGATGAGGAATTCCAAGCTGAGAAGTTGTTCCTACCTTAATTTTCCAGTAGGTGGTGATATTATAACATTCAAAATAGTTACTAACCTAGTAACTAACTGCAGTTCTCCCTGTAGGAGTCAGTATTTCATATTTAAAAATATTCTGTGCCATTGTAGTAAAATTTTAATGTTATATACAAAGAGTGCATTTTAAAATTTATTATGTTGCATTTAATATATTCACTTTAGTTGTTTAGTCATGTCCAATTCTTTTGCAACACTGTAGCTCTGTCAGGCTCCTCTATCCCTGGGATTTCCCAGGCAAGAATACTGGAGTGGGTTGCTGTTTCCTTTTCCAGGGGATCTTCCCAACCCAGGGATTGAACCCAAATCTCCTGCATTGCAGGTAGATTCTTTACCACTGAGCCACCTGGGAAGCCCAATATATTCATTTATGATATCAATTGATTGTTAATTTGTTCTTTTAATGTCTATAAAATCAGACTCCAAATCTAATTACCTCAGACATGATTTCCAATCTGCTATATTTCTTTAATTCAGTTAATTTTATAAATAGTTTCAGTTTTAATTAATTTGTTTAATTAGAAGATTAAGAGTGGATACAGATTGAACTTTGTTTATCCTACTAAAACTGTAAAAATCTGCCCTAGAAGAAATAAAAAAGAGTCAATTAAAAATGAATAATGCAATAAATGAGATCAAAAACACTCTGGAGGGAACCAACAGTAGAATAACGGAGGCAGAAGATAGGATAAGTGAGGTAGAAGATAAAATGGTGGAAATAAATGAAGCAGAGAGGAAAAAAGAAAAAAGAATTAAAAGAAATGAGGACAACCTCAGGGACCTCTGGGACAATGTGAAACGCCCCAACATTCAAATCATAGGAGTCCCAGAAGAAGACAAAAAGAAAGGCCATGAGAAGATATTCGAGGCGATAATAGCTTAAAACTTCCCCCAAATGGGGAAGGAAGTAGCCACCTGAGTCCAAGAAACCCAGAGAGTCCCAAACAGGATAAACCCAAGGCAAAACACCCCAAGACACATATTAGTCAAATTAACAAAGAGCAAACACAAAGAACAAATATTAAAAGCAGCAAGGGAGAAACAACAAATAACACACAAGGGGATTCCCATAGGGATAACAGCTGATCTTTCAATAGAAACTCTTCAGGCCAAAAGGGAATGGCAGGACATACTTAAAGTAATGAAAGAGAATAACCTACAACCCAGATTACTGTACCCAGCAAGGATCTCATTCAGATATGAAGGAGAATTCAAAAGCTTCACCAACAAGCAAAAGTTGAGAGAATTCAGCCCCACCAAACCAGCTCTTCAACAAATGCTAAAGGATCTTCTCTAGACAGGAAACACAGAAAGTTTGTATGAACGTGAACCCAAAACAACAAACCAAATGGCAATGGGACCATTCTTATCAATAACTACCTTAAATGTAAATGGGTTGAATGCCCCAACCAAAAGACAAAGACTGGCTGAATGGATACAAAAGCAAGACCCCTATATATGCTGTCTACAAGAGACCCACTTCAAAGCAAGGGACACATACAGACTAAAAGTGAAGGACTGGAAAAAAATATTTCACGCAAACAGAGACCAAAAGAAAGCAGGAGTCGCAATACTTATATCAGATAAAATAGATTTCAAAATAAAGGTTGTGAAAAGAGACAAAGAAGGACACTACATAATGATCAAAGGATCAATCCAAGAAGATATAACAGTTATAAATATATATGCACCCAACATAGGAGCACTGCAATATGTAAGGCAAATGCTAGCAAGAATGAAGGGGGAAATTAACAATAACACAATAATAGTGGGAGGTTTAATACCCCACTCACACCTATGGACAGATCAACTAAACAGAAAATTAACAAGGAAACACAAACTTTAAATGACACAATGGTCCAGCTAGACCTAATTGATATCTATAGGACATTTCACCCGAAAACAATCAATTTCACCTTTTTCTCAAGTGCACATGGAACCTTCTCCAGAATAGATCACATCCTAGGCCATAAATCTAGCTTTGGGAAATTCAAAAAAATTGAAATCATTCCAGTCATCTTTTCTGACCACAATGCAGTAAGATTAGATCTCAATTATAGGAAAAAGGCTATTAAAAATTCCAACATATGGCGGCTAAATAACACGCTCTGAATAACCAACAAATCATAGAAGAAATCAAAAAAGAAATCAAAATATGCATAGAAATGAATGAAAATGAAAACACAACAACCCAAAACCTGTGGGACACTGTAAAAGCAGTGCTAAGGGGAAGGTTCATAGCAATACAGGCTTACCTCAAGAAACAAGAAAAAAGTCAAATAAATAACCTAACTCTACACCTAAAGCAACTAGAGGAGGAAGAAATGAAGAACCCCAGGGTTAGTAGAAGGAAAGAGATCTTAAAAATTAGGGAAGAAATAAATGCAAAAGAAACTAAAGAGACCATAGCAAAAATCAACAAAGCTAAAAGCTGGTTATTTGAAAAGGTAAATAAAATTGACAAACCGTTAGCCAGACTCATCAAGAAACAAAGGGAGAAGAATCAAATCAACAAAATTAGAAATGAAAAATGGAGAGATCACAACAGACAACTCTGAAATACAAAGAATCATAAGAGACTGCTACCAGCAACTCTATGCCAATAAAAGGGACAACTTGGAAGAAATGGACAAATTCTTAGAAAAGTATAACTTTCCAAAACTGAACCAGGAAGAAATAGAAGATCTTAACAGACCCATCACAAGCATGGAAATTGAAACTGTAATCAGAAATCTTCCAGCAAACAAAAGTCCAGGACCAGATGGCTTCACAGCTGAATTCTACCAAAAATTTAGAGAAGAGCTAACAGCTATCTTATTCAAACTCTTCCAGAAAATTGCAGAAGACGGGAAACTTCCAAACTCATTCTATGAGGCCACCATCACCCTAATTCCAAAACCAGACAAGGATGCCACAGAAAAAGAAAACTACAGGCCAATGTCACTGATGAACATACATGCAAAAATCCTTAACAAAATTCTAGCAAACAGAATCCAACAACATATTAAAAAGATCATACATCATGACCAAGTAGGCTTTATCCCAGGAATGCAAGGATTCTTTAACATACACAAATCAATCAATGTAATACACCACGTTAACAAATTGAAAGATAAAAACCATATGATTATCTCAATAGATGCAGAAAAAGCCTTTGACAAAATTCAACATCCATTTATGATAAAAACTCTCCAGAAAGCAGGCATAGAAGGAACATACCTCAACATCATAAAAGCTATATATGACAAACCCACAGCAAATATTATCCTCAATGGTGAAAAATTGAAAGCATTTCCCTTAAAATCAGGAACAAGACAAGGGTGTCCACTCTCACCACTACTGTTCAACATAGTTTTGGAAGTTTTGGCCACAGCAATCAGAGCAGAAAAAGAAATAAAAGGAATCCAGATAGGAAAAGAAGAAGTAAAACTCTCACTGTTTGCAGATGACATGATCCTCTACATAGAAAACCCTAAAGACTCTACCAGAAAATTACTACAGCTAATCAATGAATACAGTAATGTTGCAGGATATAAAATTTACACACACAAATCCCTTGCATTCCTATACACTGACAATGAGAAAACAGAAAGAGAAATTAAGGAAACAATACCATTCACCATGGTAACAAAAAGAATAAAATACTTAGGAGTATATCTACCTAAAGAAAAGAAAGACCTATATGTAGAAAACTGTAAAACACTGATGAAAGAAATCAAAGAAGACACAAATAGATGGAGAAATATACTGTGTTCATGGATTGGAAGAATCAATATTGTGAAAATGGCTATACTACCCAAAGCAATCTATAGATTCAATGCAATTCCTATCAAGCTACCAACAGTATTTTTCACAGAACTAGAACAAATAATTTCACAATTTGTATGGAAATACGAAAAACCTCAAATAGCCAAAGCAATCTTGAGAAAGAAGAATGGAACTGGAGGAATCAACCTGCCTGACTTCAGGCTCTACTACAAAGTCACAGTCATCAAGACAGTATGGTATTGGCACAAAGACAGAAATATAGATCAATGGAACAGAATAGAAAGCCCAGAGATAAATCCCCGAACCTATGGACACCTTATCTTCGACAAAGGAGGCAAGGATATACAATGGAAAAAAGACAACCTCTTTAACAAGTGGTGCTGGGAAAACTGGTCAACCACTTGTAAAAGAATGAAACTAGAACACCTTCTAAACCATACACAAAAGCAAACTCAAAATGGATTAAAGATCTAAATGTAAGACCAGAAACTATAAAACTCCTCGAGGAGAATATAGGCAAAACACTCTCCGACATGAATCACAGCAGGATCCTCTATGACCCACCTCCCAGAATATTGGAAATAAAAACAAAAATAAACAAATGGGACCTGATGAAACTTAAAAACTTTTGTACAACAAAGGAAAGTATAAGCAAGGTGAAAAGACAGCCCTCAGATTGGGAGAAAATAATAGCAAATGAAGCAACAGACAAAGGATTAATCTCAAAAATATACAAGCAACTCCTGAAGCTCAATTCCAGAAAAATAAATGACCCAATCAAAAAATGAGCCAAAGAACTAAACAGACATTTCTCCAAAGAAGACATACAGATGGCTAACAAACACATGAAAAGATGCTCAACATCACTCATTATCAGAGAAATGCAAATCAAAACTGCCATGAGGTACCATTACACGCCAGTCAGGATGGCTGCTATCCAAAAGTTTACAAGCAGTAAATGCTGGAGAGGGTGTGGAGAAAACGGAATCCTCTTACACTGTTGGTGGGAATGCAAACTAGTACAGCCACTATGGAGAACAGTGTGGAGATTCCTTTAAAAACTGGAAATAGAACTGCCATATGACCCAGCAATCCCATTCCTGGGCGTACACACCGAGGAAACTAATCTGAAAGAAACACATGCACCCCAATATTCATCGCAGCATGGTTATAATAGCCAGGACATAGAAGCAACCTAGATGCCCATCAGCAGACGAATGGATAAGGAAGCTGTGGTACATATACACCATGGAATATTACTCAGCAGTTAAAAAGAATTCATTTGAATCAGTTCTAATGAGATGGATGAAACTGGAGCCCATTATACAGAGTGAAGTAAGCCAGAAAGATAAAGACCAATACAGTATACTAACACATATATATGGAATTTAGAAAGATGGTAACGATAACCCTATGTGCAAGGCAGAAAAAGAGACACAGATGTACAAAACAGACTTTGGGACTCTGTGGGAGAAGGTGAGGGTGGGATGTTCTGAGAGAACAACATCGAAACATGTATATTATCAAGGGTGAAACAGATCACCAACCCAGGTTGGATGCATGAGACAAGTGCTCAGGGCTGGTGCACTGGGAAGACCCAGAGGGATAGGATGGGGAGGGAGGCGGGAGGGGGGATCGGGATGGGGGACACATGTAAATCCATGGCTGATTCATGTCAATGTATGACAAAAACCACTACAATATTGTAAAGTAATTAGCCTCCAACTAATAAAAATAAATGAAAAAGAAGTGATTACAGGTTTTTCTATTAAATTGTAGTTTTGATGAAAAAAAATAAAACTGTAAAAATCTGTATAAGAAGTTATTTGAAGAAGAGCCTCAAATTAAGTCCTTGGATATCTTTTTAGAAAGTCATCTTTTACTAACTGTATAATATACAGAAAACCAAGGACATTGAAGGTTCACCAAAGTTGCAAGATTTTAATTTTAGGTTGTGTAATTTTCAAAAAATAAATTTCATATATGCAATAATGACAGAGTTAGAAAATAAAATGTCATGTAATAACATAGCAAGAAAAGCTTTGCATAAATGGATAGTCATTTATCTTTTAACATATGACATCTATTAAAGAACTATAATAAAAGCTGATTAGAAAAATAAAGGAAGACACTCATAATTTCAGAGATTAAAAATAGTAAACATGAAAATACCATTTAAGGTAAACATAGACTAAATGTAAATATTTATTAAGAGCCTGTATGGAACATTTTATACAACTTGACAAGTTAGTAGTAAAAATCTTTCAGAAAAATTGTCAAGCAAGTGCATAAAATAATTTTTAAAAAATCATCATAATAAGACTTCATAAAACAGATGGGGAAACAATGGGAACAGTGACAGACTTTAGTTTCTTGGGCTCCAAAATCACTGCAGATGGTGACTGCAGCCATGAAATTAAAGGACATTTGCTCCTTGGAAGAGAAGCTATGACCAACCTGGTGGTGGTGGTTTAGTCGCTGAGTTGTGTCCGACTTTTGTGACCCCGTGGACTGCAGCCTGCCAGGCCCCTCTGTCCATGGGATTCTCCAAGCAAGAATACTAGAGTGGGTTGCCATTTCTTTCTCCATTCACCAACCTAGACAGCATATTAAAAAGCAGAGATGTTACTTTGCCGACAGAGGTCCATCTGGTCAAAGCTATGGTTTTTCCAGTGGTCATGTATGAATGTGAGAGTTGGACCATAAAGAAAGCTAAGTGCCAAAGAATTGATGCTTTTGAACTGTGGTGTTGGAGAAGACTCTTGAGAGTCCATTGGACTGCAAGGAGATCAAACCAGTCAATCCTAAAGGAAATCAGTCCTGAATATTCATTGGAAGGACCGATGCTGAGGCTGAAACTTCAATACTTTGGCCACCTGATGCGAAGAACTGACTCATTTGAAAAGACCCTGATGCTGCGAAAGATTGAAGGCAGGAGGAGAAGGGGATGACAGAGGACAAGATGGATGAGATGGTCGATGGACATGAGTTTGAGCAAACTTTGGGAGTTGATGAAGGACAGGGAAGCCTGGCGTGCTGCAATCCATAGGGATGCACAGAGTCAGATACGACTGAAGTGACTTAGTAGGCACGTGGGCACAGCTCCTTATATCATATAAAAATCTATCTTAATACAAGACACTTCTACAGAAATTGACCCTGATGAATGCTACTGATGAATAACCAACACTAATTCTTAATATGTAGGTTAGAAGACCTAGAGTCATTTTGTGCTACTTGGGAAAGAAATCTTTGAAACTTTGCTTTGTCTTTAAAAAAAAGAGAGACTTGGGTTAAGAATAAGGAATCAGAGAATAAATTATTGCATGATGTTTCTTTAGCAAAACATAATCTTACTGTAAAGTTTTTAAGTAGGTCGGACAATGCTCTTAGTTGATTTAGGTGATTATTATCTGAAATAAAGGCTAGAGAAGCTGTACATTTAGGTTTTCTTTTTTTAAAGAATGAATAAATCCTAGCTATCAAAACCCTTCCTATTTGAACAAAGGAACTTAATAGACTTGGATAAGTGTATTTAAATCCTCATAATCTGGAACTAAATAGATAAAGATAATAAGGGATACTTACATACTATTACAGATTTGGGCAAAATTGAAAGGAGAAAGGAGCCTAAGAAAACCAAAGCCTAATTTTGTTAAGTGCAGAGAGGTGCGTGCAGGCACGAAAGTGATCCTCTGTCCTGAGCACAAAGTTGGGCCACTTCTTCTAACCTGCTTTGAGGGTCACGTGGGTGCGAGTGAGTTCAGCCTTTCAAGCCAGCCTGATAAAACCTCCTGTGTGATCCTCACCTGCTTTCTCCACCCACTGGCCAAGTTCAGAGGAAGTAATTGGCCAAGGGCGCTGTGACCTAAGGGATGGTGGAGCCACAGTTGAAAGGAGGCTGGTCATTTAGCTGATCCTTACCTGGAATATTTGTGTTCAACTTGGCGCAAATGAAAAATGAACTTTTCTTGTGAAATTTTGGAATTCGTTTTATAGCAATGAGTTCTACTTATTCTAACTAATACATGTAACTGAATTTTTATTTCTGTCAGATTACATTTTTTAGTTGAAATTAATGTATGATTGATATTTTACTTGTTACTTTCTTCACTTAAGAAATTTCCATGAACTTACTTTCATATGTAAAGAATGTTGACATACTAGTGGAGGTAACGGAATTCCAGCTGAACCATTTAAAATACTAAAAGATGATGCTGTTAAGGTGCTGCACTCAATATGCGAGCAAGTTTGGATAACTCAACAGTGACCACAGGACTGGTAAAGGTCAGTTTTCATTCTAATCCCAAAGAATGTGAAAATGAAAGTGAAGTCGCTCAGTTGTGTCTGACTGTGACCCCGTGGACTGTAGCCTACACCAGGCTCCTCCGTTCATGGGATTCTCCAGACAAGAATACTGGAGTGGGTTACCATTTCCTTCACCATGGAATCTTCCCTACACAGGGAACCTGGTTCTCCCGCATTGGAGGCAGACGCTTTAACCTCTGAGCCACCAGGGAAGCCCCAAAGAAGGGCAATGCCAAAGAATGTTCAAACTACCATACAGTTGCACTCATTTCACATGCAGGCAAGGTTATGCTCAAAATCCTTCAAGCCAGGCTTCAGCAGTATGTGAAACAAGAACTTACAAGTTGGGTTTCGAAGAGGCTGTGGAACCACAGGTCTAATTGCCAACATTTGTTGGATCACGGAGAAAGCAAGGGAGTTCCAGAAAAGTATCTACTTCTGCTTCTTTGACTATGTTAAAGCCTTTGACTGTGTGGATCACAACAAAATGTGGAAAATTCTTAAAAGACTTAGGGGTACCAGACCACCTGTATGTGAGTCAACAAGCAGTAGAACTGGGTATGGGACAACGGAGTGGTTCACAATTGGGAAAGGAATACAGCAAAGCTGTATATTGTCAATTGCTTATTTAACTTCTATGCAAAGGACATCATGTGAAGTGCCAGGCTGGATGAATTACAAGATGAATCAAGATTGCCTGGAGAAATATCAATAACCTCACATATGCAGATGATACCACTCTACTGGCAGAAAGTAGAGAGGAACTAAAGAGCCTTTTGATGAAGGTGAAAGAGGAGAGTGAAAAAGCTGGCTTGAAATTCAACATTAAAAAATCTAAAATCATGGCATCTGGTCTCATCACTATAGAAGGGAAAGAAGTGAAGCAGTGACAGATTATATTTTCTTGAGCTCCAAAATCACTGTGGATGGTGAACTCGGCCATGAAATTAAAAGACTCTTGGTCCTTTGAAAAAATCTATGACAAACCTAGACAGTGTATTAAAAGGCAGAGACATCATTTTGCCAACAAACATCTGTATAGTCAAAGCTATGGTTTTTCCAGTAGTCGTGTACACATGTGAGAGTTGGATCATAAAAAAAGTTGAGTGCTAAAGAATGATACTTTCAAATTGTGGTGCTGGAGAAGACTCCTGAGAGTCTTTTGGATGGCAAGGAGATCAAACCAGTCAATTAATCTCAAAGGAAATCGACCCTGAATAAATATTGGAAGGTCTATTGCTGAATCTGGAGCTCCAACACTTTGGCCACCTGATGTGAAGAGCTGACTCTTTGGAAAAGACCCTGAGGCTGGGAAAGATTGAAGGCAAAAGGACAAGGCGGTGACAGAGGATAAGGTGGCTAGATTGCATCACCGACTCAGTAGACATGAATTTGAATGAACTCTGGGAGATAGTGGAGGACAGACGAGCCTAGCATGCTGTAATCTATGGGGTTGCAAAGAGTTGGATATGACTTAGTGGCTGAACAACAGCAATAACAACACTTTCATATGTAAAGAATGTTGACATGCTAACCATCTTTAACACCATATTCCTATTTCATATTGGTAATATTCTCTTGTATTACTTTTCAAACTCAACTGTTTGTCATTAAATTTCCAATTTTCCACCATAAGTTATGCTTCTCAGTACTTCTATACCAATTATTTTGGGGCTTTATTCAAAATGAGTGATGTGGTCAAATAAATGGATGGTTGAAAAGGACAAACGTGGTCAGTGGCTATCACACACTCTGTGAATTCCTAAAAATTACTGCGTTGTGCAAAACTGTGTGATAAAAAAACAGAACCCACTATAGAAAAAAATAATAAGTTGAACTTGACTAAAATGAAAACTTCTACTCTGTGAAAGATGTTGTTTAAAGAATGAAAAGATAAGTCAGATCTTGGAAAAATATATAGAGTTCTTAAAGCTCAGAAATAAGAAGCAGCCCAGTTTTAAAAATGGGCAAAAGGTGTGAACAGACACCTCACCAAAGAAAATATACAGATGGCAAATGAGTGTATGAGAAGATGCTCACCATCATATATTATTAGAGAATTGAAATTAAAACAAGCTACTGCTACGTATCAATTAGATGCCTCAAATCCAAAACACTGATAGCACCCTATGTGGGTGAGGGTGTGGAGCAACATGAACTCTCCTTTACTTCTTATGGGAAAGCAAAGTGTTATAGCCACTTTGGAAGACAGTCTGGCCATTTCTTACAAAACTAAACGTGCTATTACCATGTGAGCCAGCAGTCGTGTGCCTTGAGTTAAAAACTTAATTGCACTCAAATGAGTTGAAAACTTATGTCCGTGCACAAAAAAACCTGCACACACTCAACAGGGAGGGGATTTACATACACTTATAGGTGATTCAGGCTTTCCTGGTAGCTCAGCTGGTACAGAATCCGCCTGCAATGCAGACGACCCTGGTTCAATTCCTGGGTCAGGAAGATCCCTTGGAGGAAGGCATGGCAACCCATTCCAGTATTCCTGCCTGGAGAATCCTCATGGACAGAGGAGCCTGGCGGGCTACAGTCCGTGGAGTGGTAAAGAATCAGACACCAGAGCAACCAAACACAGTATAGCACAGGTGATTCACGCTGCTGTAAGCGGAAACGAACACAGCACTGTAAAGTCACTATACTCCAACTGAGAGCATTTAAATTAAAATTTAAAAACCTGCACACAAATGTTTATAGCAGGTTTTCTCATAACTACCCTAACTTCAAAGCCATCAAGATGTCCTTCAGTAAGTGATTGGAATCAAACTGGGGTACATTCATGCCATGGAATATCATTCAGCACTAAAAAGGAAATGAGCTCTCAAGCCACAGAAATACATGGCAGAATCCTACATGCTAAGTGAAAGGATACAGTCTGGAAAAGCCACACACTGTGTGAATCTGACTGTGTAGCTTTCTGTAAATGGCAGAGCTCTGGAGACAGTAAAGGGATTAGTGGTTGCTAAGGGCTCAGGGGGAGGCCAGGATGAATCATTGGAGAACAGGGGATTTTTGGAGCAATGAAACTATTCTGAATGACACTGTGATGGTGAATACATGTCATTATATATTTGTCAGAACCCAGAGAATGTACAACACACAGAGTGAATTGTGGACCTCGGTTAATAATAACAATAATGTACCAGTGCTGGTTCATCAGATGTAATAAGGTACCACACTTAACGCAAGGTGCTAATAATAGGGCAGCTATGTGCTTGGGAACTCTGTGCTTTTTGCTCAGTTTTTCTGTAAATGTAAAATTGCTCTAAAAATAAAGTCGATTCAATTAAAAAAAAAATGAGCAAACAAAACAAGAAGTAAATACAACAGGGCAAAAATTGGATTGGGGCATGAAACTCAAATATTTTATGAATGACATACACGAATTTGGCAGCTAATAATTTTGAAATAATATTAAAAGCAAATTCCAGGCATTGTTTTACCTCTCCTGTATGTCTGACCCCATGGACAATAGCCTGCCAGGCTTCTCTGTCCATATTATTTTCCAGGCAACAATACTGGAGTGAGTTGCCATTTCCTTCTCTAGGGGATCTTCCCTACCCAGGGATCGAACCCATGTCTCTTGCATGGACACCATCACCAACTCCTGGAGTTTACTCAAACTCATGTCCATCGAGTTGGTGATGCCATCCAGCCATCTCATCCTCTGTTGTCCCCTTCTCCTCCTACCCCCAATCCCCCCCAGCATCAGGGTCTTTTCCAATGAGTCAACTCTTCGCATGAGGTGGCCAAAGTATTGGAGTTTCAGCTTCAGCATCAGTCCCTCCAATGAACACCCAGGACTGATCTCCTTTAGGATGGACTGGTTGGATCTCCTTGCAGTCCAAGGGACTCTCAAGAGTCTTCTCCAACACCACAGTTCAAAAACATCAATTTTTTGGCACTCAGCTTTCTTCACAGTCCAACTCTCACATCCATATATGACCACGGAAAAACCATAGCCTTGACTAGATGGACATTTGTTGGCAAAGTAATGTCTCTGCTTTTTAATATGCTGTCTAGGTTGGTCATAACTTTCCTTCCAAGGAGTAAGCGTCTTTTAATTTCATGGCTGCAATCACCATCTGCAGTGATTTTGGAGCCCAAAAAAATAAAGTCTGATACTGCTTCCACTGTTTCCCCATCTATTTCCCATGAAGTGATGGGACAAGATGCCATGATCTTAGTTTTCTGAATGTTGAGCTTTAAGCCAACTTTTTCACTCTCCTCTTTCACTTTCATCAAGGGGCTTTTTAGTTCCTCTTCACTTTCTGCCATAGGGTGGTGTCATCTGCATATCTGAGGTTATTGATGTTTCTCCCGGCAATCTTGATTCCAGCTTGTGCTTCTTCCAGCCCAGCATTTCTCATGATGTACTCAGCATATAAGTTAAATAAGCAGGGTGACAATATACAACCATGACATACTCCTTTTCCTATTTGGAACCAGTCTGTTGGTCCATGTCCAGTTCTAACTGTTGCTTCCTGTCCTGCATATAGGTTTCTCAAGAGGTGGGTCAGGTGGTCTGGTATTCCCATCTCTTTCAGAATTTTCCACACTTAATTGTGATCCACAGAGTCAAAGGCTTTGGCATAGTCAATAAAGCAGAAGTAGATGTTTTCCTGGAACTCTCTTGCTTTTTCGATGATCCAGCAGATGTTGGCAATTTGAGCTCTGGTTCCTCTGCCTTTTCTAAAACCAGCTCGAACATCTGGAAGTTCATGGTTCACGTATTGCTGAAGCCTGGCTTGGAGAATTTTGAGCATTACTTTATTAGCATGTAAGATGAGTGCAATTTTGCGGTAGTTTATGAGCATTCTTTGGCATTGCCTTTCTTAGGGATTGGAATGAAAACTGACCTTTTCCAGTCCTGTGGCCACTGCTGAGTTTTCCAAATTTGCTGGCATATTGAGAGCAGCACTTTCACAGCATCATCTTTTAGGGTTTGAAATAGCTCAACTGGAATTCCATCACCTCCATTAGCTTTGTTCATAGTGATGCTTTCTAAGGCCCACCTGACTTCACATTCCAGGATGTCTGGCTCTAGGTCAGTGATCACACCATTGTGATTATCTGAGTCATGAAGATCTTTTTTGTAGAGTTCTTCTGTGTGTTCTTGCCACCTCTTCTTAATATCTTCTGCTTTTGTTAGGTCCCTACCATTTCTGTCCTTTATTATGCCCATCTTTGCATGAAATGTTCCCTTGGGATCTCTAATTTTCTTGAAGAGATCTCTAGTCTTTCCCATTCTGTTGTTTTCCTCTATTTCTTTGCATCGATCGCTGAGGAAGGCTTTCTTATCTCTCCTCACTACTCTTTGGAACTCTGCATTCAAATGGGAATATCTTTCCTTTTCTCCTTTGCTTTTCGCTTCTCTTCTTTTCACAGCTATTTGTAAGGCCTCCTCAGACAACCATTTTGCTTTTTGCATTTCTTTTCCATGGTGGATGATCTTGATCCCTGTCTCCTATACAATTAGGTCCCCCCCCCTTTTTTTTTTAAAGTGCTTAAATTGCTATTTCTTCAGTAGTAAATTTTAAGATTTTTTGATGTAGGCTTCTCTGGTGGCTCAGCGGTAAAGAATCTACCTGCAATGCAGGAGATGGAGGTTTGATCCTTGGATCAGGAAGATCCCCTGGAGGAGGAAATGGCAACCCACTCCAGTATTCTTGCCTGGGAAAGCCCATGGACAGAGGGGCCTGGCGGGCTTCAGTCCATGGGGTTGCAAAGGGTTGGACATGACTTAGCGACTAAACAACAATAACAACACAACAATTTTTAAAGTTTTAAGGAATTTGTTACAATATTGCTTCTGTTTTATGTTCTGATTTTTTTGGCTGTGATGTATGTGGGATCTTAGCTCTGTGACAAAGGATCACACCCAAACCCCCTGCATTGGAAGGTGAAGTCCTAAACACTGAACTTCCAGGGAAGTCCCTAGTAGTAAATGTTATTACTGCACACACTTAGTCTTTTTCCATCTTTCACAACCGCCTCCACATTCACCAGTGGTTGTGTGGGTAGACACTCTGTGTTATCGTAACTTTGTAAATATTGTTTGACATTAAGTCAAGTGGTTTACTGTGAATATCTTTCCTTTCCTGTAGAGTTTTTGTCTTTAACTTTGACTCTTGTTATTTGTATTTATTGTGCTTGGTTTTACAGCTGTGTCTGTGGTAACTGAAATCTATTTGATTTGTGTTTCTTTCCTACTTCCAAGAAAATGTGAGCACTGAGATTATTTGTATCAGTTCTTTATATATTCAGAATGTTAAACGTTTATTAGCTATGTTGTCAGTTTGGGAATTTCATTGCTTTCTGTTTAAAACATTTATCTGTGTCATTTTACACGTGTATCTTTCTGTTTTTTCTGACATAGTTTTAATGTTTGCTTTACACTTTAACTCATTTAGAATTTATTATGGTGTATGATGTGACATTTGGATCTAATTTATTCTTTCTTTGTACCAACATCCAGTACTCCAGAGGTTTCATTGCCAGTAATTTTCCCGTCATTGGCCTTGTTTTATTCGTTCATTTCTAGAATTATGTCCAGCTAATTGGTCATGTCATTTGTCCTCTCAAAGCCTGCACTATTCTTGTAGAATCGGTGGTTTGTCCGTAGTATCTGTCCTGGGATTCTCTTTCTGCTCTGCTGCACTTTATTTCCGGGAGTACTGTTTTCGCGCTGGTGACTCTGCTTCCCCCAGTGTCTCCATTATTCAGCAGTTGGATCGCCCCCGTTTTCCTGTCTCTCTCTGCCACCATCTGCTTGAGTTATTAGCGGGCAGTCGAGTTGGTTGTGCTTACAGTTCTCCCCTCTCATCCGGAGTTTCATTTTCCATAGTTTCAGTTGCACATGGCCAACCACGATCCAGAAATACTAAATGGAAAATTCCAGACATAAACAATTCATAAGCTTGAAATTGCATGCCGTCCTGAGTAGCCTGATGAAATTTCGTGCCACCACGGTCCTGCGTCATGCCTTTGTTGGGTGTCTCCTGCCCACTGTCGGGGTTATCAGATCAATGGTTGAAGCACCTCAGGGCTTGTGTTCTAGTGACCCTGATTCTACTTAATAACGGCCACACGGTGCAAGAGCAGTAAGGCTGGTGGTTCAGATATGACAAAGAGATGCTGTAAAGGTCTTCCTTTGAGTGAAAAGGTGAAAGTTCTCAACTTATAAGGAAAGAGAATAAATCGTTTGCTGAGATGGCTAAGAGCTAGATAAGAATAGATCTTCTGTCCATGAAATCGTGAGGAAGGAGAAAGGAATTTGTGCTAGTTTTGCTGTCGTGCCTCCTGCTGCAGAAGTTATGGCCACAGTGTGGAGGAACGCTTGGTTAGGATGGAAGAAGCACTCAATTAGTATGATAAGATTATTTTTCTTTTTTACTATGAGGTAACTTTAATGGCAGTAAACATTTAAGAAGCAAATAATATGCATACAAGGCATAGAATAAATGTAAAAAAAATGGAAGTAGTGAAATGTAGGGTTAAACTTTTTCATATATGTGTGTGTGTGTTAAGTTACTTCAGTTGTGTCTGACTCTTTGTGACCCTATGGACTGTTGCCTTGCATACTCCTCTGTTCATGGGATCCTTCAGGCAAGAATACTGGAGTGGATTGCCGTGCCCTTCTCCAGGTGATCTTCCTGACCCAGGGATTGAACCCACATTTCTTATGCCTCCTGCATTGACAGGCAGGTTCTTTACCACTAGCGCCACCTCGGAAGCCCATTAGAAAGCTGTAGTTTCTTTCATTATGTTCACACACACACACACACACACACACACACACACACACACACACACATCTTTCTTGTTTTCTCATCAGGGATCTTTGCCGACACATCAGATTTTGTGACTCCCAGTCTGCCAGATCAGGTGTGACACTATTGCTCACTTCTGCCTAGGAGAGGGTCTCAGAGGGTCTTGCACAGCATGTGTCAGCTTTACAGCTCTCTTGTCTTTCTCCATTTTGCAGAATTGTACTTTTAGGGATGTTTTTCTTCTCATAGCAAGACACACAGGAAGTTCAAAAATACATCTATAAATGTACTTCTCAGAAAGTGTTTTGGCATGCAGGATCACTGATTGGAAGCAAACTCTCTCCTGACTGCAAGAATATCCTGATTAGATGGCGTTATTTCCTTTGTGGCTTAAATAACCATATATTAATCTGAATTTGAAACCCTGGGTTTCAAACTCTTTTTAAGTTGTTAGATATTGCCAACCACTAGCTCAGTAACAGGGTTAAAATGAAATTCGTTGTTTGGTTTTTGAGGTTGCAGCATAAATGAAACTTCAGAAACAAAAGATAAATTTGGCTTTTGTTGCACTGACTGATGGAAACTGCTCAGTCCAGTGATAGCAGCAAAAGTACACAGTTAAGATGATAAACCAAAGTTATGATTGAACAAGTAACTTCACAACAGAGGAAAACTTTACAGGGTCACTGCATAGCCCCATAAGCATTCAGGGTAGAGTTATATTTCTAGGGAGTTTCTAGTCGCTGTTATTTAAAGATGAAGATCTGTTTGCTTAAAAAAAAATCTATTTAATTATTCAGCAAGGTTTTTGACATTCTGAAAGAACTTACCACAATGTCACAAAGAAATAGATTCTTCTAAGACCATATTTGAGGGTGACTTAACAAAATGATCCCACTTTCCTAAAATGCCCCTTCCTCTCCATCCTCCAACAATGGACCAGTCCATTCATGCTTTCTCTTGCTAAGCTCTCATGGGCACCAGTGGAAAGCTTGCACAAAAGAAGCAAAAGGTCTGGACTTTGTTGAAATGGAGTCACTTTGTACATATGTAAAAACTACATCCATTTATTTTGTCAAGCCAAAATGACTGTTTAGGAGCCAGAAGAACTAGGAGTAGTGGAAAGCAGCATTTTGGTGCTTACGCGTGAATCAGCATACGTCTGCACCATGTTGTTATTCAGTCACTCAGTCGTGTCCGACTCTTTACGACCCGATGGATGGTAGCACTTCAGGCTTCCCTGTCCTTTATCTCCTGGATCTTGCTCAAGCTCATGTCCATTGTGTCAATGATGCCATCTATCACCTCATCCTCTGCTGGCTCATTCTCCTCCTGCTCTCGATCTTTTCCAGCATCAGGGTCTTTCCCCACCATCAGCTCTTTGCATCAGTTGGCCAAAGTATTGGAGCTTCAGCTTCAGCACCAGTCCTTCCAATGAATATTCAGGGTTGATTTCCTTTAGGATTGACTGGTTTGATCTCCTTGCTGTCAAGGGACTCTCAAGAGTCTTCTCCAGCACCACAGTTCAAAAGCATCAATTCTTTGGCACTCAGCCTTCTTTATGGTCCAACTCTCATATCTGTACAAGACTACTGGAAAAACCATAGCTTTAACTAGATGGACCTTTGTTGGCAAATTGATGTCCTGCTTTTTAATACGCTGTCTAGGTTTTTCACAGCTTTTCTTCAGAAACATTAAAATGTTTATTCAGGTGCTCTCAGAATGAAGGAATATGATAATTCAGCTGACTGGGATGGTTTAGCAGCAGTCAGGCATACAATTTCATTACTTTTTGATAATAAATATCTGGGTATAAAATAGTACAGTAGTTTTTAATATTTCTGGAGGTATAGTAACCACCATTTGAAATAAATATCTGTGATTGTTAAATGTATTGTAGGTACACAGGATTTGTGAATGACATGGAGGTATTTAACAGAGCCCTACGAACCTGACATTCTTAATGATTTGGAACATAGGCTGCAGTGCAAAAGTAAGGAAACATGCCTCTGAGTGGCAAAATCCCTGGTGCTTTGTCATAAAATACGTGCCTTTTGCAGTAAAATTGTATGCAAAGTACGGGAGAAGATGTGGAATATCATGGTCCAAAGTCTCGATAATAAATGACAGCGGCTCAGCAGCTGGGGCCACTTAAGACAAGGCAGATCATCCTCTGTGTTGCAATGGCCCTAGGAGCTCTCAAAAGCATAAACATGTTGAGTGCAGTGTGTTTGTTTCTTGTTTGCTAGTTTGGTGGAACAGAGTACAATAACCAGTATTTTTAATGTTGCCCTGGAATCATCAAGAAAATGCACAAGCTTTTTTTTCTTTCAATATGCTCAGACATGCAAGATTCAGACTTATTTTTTAAAGTCTTGGCTTCATGTGGAGCACTTTCTGAAAATGCCAGGGAAATGAGACACTGATTTATTTAAAAGAGAGTTTATACTTTTTCTGTCCTGTCCTAAGTCCTTCTGAGAAGTAGGCATTTTCTAAACAAGTGATGCTACAGTTTTTGAAGCTTCCACTTTTTTTCCAAATAATTTTCATCTTGTGTGCCTGAGTGTTCAGTCGCTCAGTTATATGTGGACTCTTTGTGACCCCATTGACTGTAGCCCACCAGGCTCCTCTGTCCATGGGATTTCCCAGGTAGGAATCCTGGAGTGGGTTGCATTTCCTTCTCCAGGGGATCTTCCCATTAATTCTAGGTCTCTGACCCCTATTACATGTGACCTTGGGCAGTGTAATTAACTTTTTTGGTAGTTTCCTGATTATGCACACACACACATGCCTACACATGCACACACACAAACACACCCACCCATTTCATAGAACTGTGAAAATTAGATACTGTGTCTGAAAATTTTGTATATATTGGTTTTGAATGTTTGCTTATCTGACTTATGTATGATATAGCCAAGAAAGTCAAGTATATTATTACTTTGCAGTGTGCTTGAGATTTCATTAGCAGCATGAAGACTTACTTGACTTATGGAAGAGCCTTGAGATTCTGAGCAAGCATCTTTCATCTAATTGCATCTTTATAATTTTTGAATTATAGATTAGGGCTCATATTCTCTTAATCACTTTGGGACACTAGGGATCCCCATTTTAGTTTAATCGAACCACATAATTTAAATAATTAATAAGTTGAGCAAAACTCAATAGGCACTCTGGTTCAGACCTTTTCTGCTTCCAATCAAGGAACCTAAAACAACAGAGACAGAATTCCAAGGAAGGCGTTGAGGTGAGGCACCAATAATAAGCATGACGTAAAGAGAGATGACTCCCACACATTACATTAGTTATACAGAATGTCATCTCATTAAGAAACAAAATTCCCTTCACAACATCTGAAGCAGAGATTGTGCTTCTTTATCCAGGAATGATTATTAATATTGTTCAAAAGATTTTATTTTCATTTCTGGATTTGGGGGTGGAATGGACTATGGATTCCTATCCATTAAATGCTTCAGTTTTCAGATGAGGGAGTTGAGGCCCAGAGGGTTTCTGTGGCTCATTCCACGTTACATGTCTGGTTGGTGCTGAGTCCAGGTTGGATGCTGGGTGGCTTAAATCTGTTCCGTAGGAGTCTGCTGCCCTGGGACTTGTAACTTTTTTAGTATCGTGATTTTCAAACTTTCTGAAGTCATTAGATCTGTTTTATGGATGTTGCTGCTGTTTAGACACTAAGATGTGTTCAACTCTTTGTGACCCCCATGGACTGTAGCCTGCCAGGCTCCTCTGTCCATGGGATTTCCCAGGCAAGAATACTGTAGTAGGTTGCTGTTTCCTTCTCCAAGGGATCTTCCTGACTCAGGGGTCATACCCATGTCTCCAGCATTGGCAGATGTGTTCTCTGCCACTCAGCCACCAGGGAAGTCTGTTTTATAGATGACCAATGTGTAAAACAGGTAAAACCAGGCTTGCTATGCTGAAGGGTTTGAGGAGTTGAAACCCTTTACCCCCCTTTCTTGTTCTAATAACACCAGGCCTCTGCAGAAGGGCTAAAATGTGTGGTTTGGTGTGTACTTTCTCTTAATGGTAGTAGACATCAATACATATTCTTTGCTTTTTTCTAGTTTTTTCCTAGTTTTCTTCTTTTTTTCTAGTTTTATTGAGAAGCAATTAACATACATTATATATATGTTTAAGGTATACAACATTATGGTTTAATTGACATATACTGTGAAATGATTACAATAGGTTTAGTTAACATTCATCATTTTGTATAGATACAGTAAAAAGAAAAGAAAAAAATTTTTTTCCTGTGATGAGAACTCTTAGGCTCTCCTCTTTTAACAGCTTTATATATACCATACAACAGTGTTAATGCTGTACATTACATCCTTAGAACTTAGTTGTTGTATAACTGGAAGTTTGTCCCTTTTGAACTGCTTATCCAATTCCTTTTCTCCCCACTGATCTCTTTTTCTGTGAGATTGGCATGTTTTCTCCTTTGTTTTTTGTTTTGTATTTGTTTTAGATTTCGCATGTAAGTGAGAATATACAGTATTTTTCTTTTTCTGTCTGAATTTACTTCACTTAACATAACACCTTCAACGTACATACATGTTGTTGCAAATGCATATTCTTAAGAACTCATCTGCAAGTTAGGGTTGATGGATAAAGATAAGCTTTTTCAAAATTTAGATAAGTTTGATCAGTTAGAAAACTGAAACTAGAAAGCTAGACACAGAGAATCTCATTATATGTGTTTTCTCTGTACATTTATATCAGCACATCTCATTTGTCATTTAAACACTTCTTTTCTAACGCTAGTTTCCTGCTAGTTATGACAAATTGTGTCCACTTTAATCATATTTTAATTAAAAATTTTTTTAAAACATATTTATTTTGCTCTCCCAGGTCTTAGTTGCAGCACGTGGGATCTTTAGTTGTGCATGTGAACTCTTAGTTGCAGCATGTGGAATCTAGTTCCCGGACCAGGGATCAAACCTGGGCCCTCTGCATTGTGCAGAGTCTTAACCACTGACCACCAGGGAAGTGCCCACATTAGAAATGTTTTAGATAGCAACTGAAACTCTAGAGGTTGCCAACATCCATTGGATCATAGGAAAAGCAACAGAGATCCAGAAGAACATCTACTTCTGCTTTATTGATTACTCCAAAGCCGTTGACTGTGTGAATCACAACAAACTTTGGAAAATTCTTCAAGAGATGGGAATACCAAACCACCTTACCTGCCTTCTGAGAAATCTGTATGCAGGTCAAGAAGCAACAGTTAGAGCTGGACATGGATCAATGGACTGTTTCCAAATTGGGAAAGGAGTACGTCAAGGCTGTATATTGTCATCTTGCTTATTTAACTTATGTGCAGTGTACATCATACAAAATGCTGGGCTGGATGAAGCACAAGCTGGAATCAAGGTTGCCGGGAGAAATTTCAATAATCTCAGGTACGCAGATACTACCACCCTTATGCAGAAAGCAAAGAGGAACTAAAGAACCTCTTGATCAAAGTGAGAGAGGAGAGTGAAAAAGTAAGCTGGCTTAATATTCAGAAATATTCAATATTTCTGAAATAATGACATTGAGAAATATCTCAATATTCAGAAAACTAAGGTCATGGCATGTGGTCCCATCACTTCATGGCAAATAGATTGGGAAACAATGAAAACAGTGACAGACAATTTTCTTGAGCTCCAAAATCACTGCAGATGGTGACTGCAGACATGAAATTAAAGGGCGCTTGCTTCTTGGAAGAAAAGCTATGACCAAGCTAGACAGCATATTAAAAAGCAGAGACATTACTTTGCCAACAAAGGTCTGTCTAGTCAAAGCTATGGTTTTTCCAGTAGTCATGTATGGATGTGAGAGTTGGACCATAAAGAAAGCTGAGCACTGAAGAATTGATGCTTTTGAACTGTGGTGTTGGAGAAGACTCTTGAGAATCCCTTGGACTGCAAGGAGATCAAACCAGTCAATCCTAAAGGAAATAAGTCCTGAATACTTATTGGAAGGACTGATGCTGAAGCTGAATGACCAATACTTTGACTGCTTGAAGTGAAGAACTGACTCATTGGGAAAGATCCTGATGCTGGGAAAGACTGAAGGTGGGAGGAGCAGGGAATGACAGACAATGAGATGAATGGTATCACCAACTTGATGGACTTGAGTTTGAGCAAACTCTGGGAGTTGGTGATGGACAGGGAAGCCTGGCGTGCTGCAGTCCACGGGGTCGCAAAGAGTCGGACATGACTGAGTGGCTAAACTGATTGAACTGACTGAACTGACTGACTAAAACTCCAAAGGAGTATCTACAGTTGCTGACAGGATGGAAGATTTATTTAATCTTCATTATATGTCACTGCCATGTCTTCTCTACAAAATTGTAGCATTTTTATGCAGTTGAAAGTGCACTTGCTGCTCCACAGAAGCCATTCCTTGATACACTGTTCATGTATTATCACGTCCACTCCATCCTTTCAGAGAGATGCTGTTTGTGTTTGAAGCCACTGGGAAGTGGAAGTTCTTAAAGAAAGTTACACCCATTCAGGGTAGAGCAGCTGTGCATAAAGATCTAATCATGACATTCTCTGAGTTGAAACCTTGTGCCCAAATGACAGGAGAAAGCAGACGGCATTATGAGAAGACAGTATTGCCATCCTCCCCTGTCACTGCTCTTCTTTTACATCTTGTCTTTCAAGTCTTTCTTTTGTTAAATAATCTTAAACCTTACTGGGGATTAGTATATTATGTTAACAGACAGCTTTGTATTCTAATACAGGAAAAAACAAACAACTCTCCCCCCCACCCTCCTAGTCAATACTAGGTCATTTTAGAAGACACAAGATGGAAATTACTCACACAATACGCTGTTTTCAATTTACTTTTGCCCTTTTGGAAAGCCGTGAGAATTCTTATTTTATGCATATTTTCATAAAACCTTTACTGAGTGCCAAATATCTACAGAACTAAGCTGAGGGGTTTAGAGACATATTTAGTTTGAGTCTTTGATAAGTAGGAGGTAATATACACAATTAAAATACTTGCAATTGATGACAGCTGTGGTTGGTGCAGTGACAGAGGACTTTGCAAACCTCAGCAGAGCCTTGGGAGGGGGGGTTTCAGGGAGCCTTGAGAGTTTTGGGGAGAAGCTGATAGGTGAATAGGGTTGTTAAATGTGAGAAGCATTTTGTCATGACCAAGGCCATGGTCAAGAATTCAAGGCTGGGAAGGCAGGTAGATGTGTTGAGGGCCTTTGTATTTCTCTGGGAGCAGCAGAGACTTGAAGGGTTGAGGACATATGGTTGGTGAATAGATGATAGTGAGCACATGTTTGAGGTTATGCAGTCAGGATCTTGATATACTTCTGGCCATTAAAAAACATCAGCTATTTTCACCTTCATGAAAGTGAAACTCTGCCAAAACAGTGGTCATGGCGGATAATGCTAAGTATCAGCACAAGTGTGATTTACTCTGGGAGGGGTTTGTTGTCGTCATTCAGTTGCAGTTGTATCTGACTTTTTGCAACCCCATGGACTGTAGCCCACCAGGCTTCCCTGTCCCCCGGAGGTTGCCCAAGTTCATGTCCATTGAACTGGTGATGCCATGCAACCATCTCATCCTCTGTTCCTGCTTCCCCTTCTGCCCTCCATCTTTCCCAGCATCAGGGTCTTTTCCAGTGAGTCAGCTGTTTGCATCAACTGGCCAAAGTGTTGGAGCTTCAGCTTCAGCATCTGTCCTTCCAATAAATATTCAGGGCTGATTTCCTCTACGATTGATTGGTTTCATCTCCTTGCTGTCCAAGGGACTGTCAAGAGTCTTCTCCAGCACCACAGTTCTGGTTACCACTCTGGGGGTTTAGATAACTGCAGATTCAGTGTGATGATGATTAGTTAGTCAAAAATAAGAGGTAATTTTACCCAAAGTTTCCTGTGCGAGATGATTCTAGACAGCAATAGAGGGACTATTTCTGCCGTGGTCTGCCCTGTAAGAACACATCTTTTTTTTTTTTAAATGTGGGACCATTCTTAAAGTCTTTATTGAATTTGTTACAGTATTGCTTCTCTTTTATGTTTTTTTGGGTTTTTGGCCATGAGGCATGTGGAATCTTAGCTCCCTGAGTAGGGATCAAACCCATACCCCCTGCCTTGGAAGGCAAAGTCTTAACTGCTGCACCCCCAGGAGGGTCCTGTAAGATCACCTCTTGTGTGTTGCACTGCATCCACTTCTGATCATTACACTTTACGAAGGATTTCAGCAATGGGATCATGTTTTTCTTTTTTAATTTTATTTAAAAAATACCAACTAAATGGGTTATTAAAAGTCTGAAAACCATGAAACTTTGGGAAGCCCTACCTCTGAATAGTTAACCAGAATCTCTGGAATGGAGCCCTGGCATATACAATTTTTAAGAAGACTCTGTTGATTTTAATTTGGAGGCAGGGTTGGAAAAACTAGAAGAGATAAACTGTGTTTCATTTCTCAATTTCAGTTATTTGTTTTTGTTCAGTTACTCAGTCGTGTCCAACTCTTTGCAACCCCATGGACTGCAGCATGCCAGGCTTCCCTGTCCTTCACCATCTCCTGGAGTTTTCTCAGATTCATGTCCATTGAGTTGTTGATGCCATCCAACCAGCTGGTAGCCATAATAAAATAACAAAATTAGTGTATTTTGTAAGAAAAGCATCACACTAGCTACTAAATAATACACATTTAGTAGCTCCTCATCCTCACATGATGGCATGAGGGGGAAAGGACATGTGTTGATATAGACATTTGTTCCCAGATGTCAAGATCCCCAGAAGTCTATCGAGCCTCACTGGCAGTGAGCTCTGTACAGAGATTGGATTGTGTTTCTGCCACCAGCCTCCTCTTTCTGCTTTAGAAAGCATGGAATAGTTTAAGGAGTTTGGCTATTTTACTTGTGAAATTACACTTGGAAAATTTTGCCTATTTTCTATCAGGAAGCAAGAAAACTTCAAACCTTTTCCTCTGTCATATCTCTTTAAGTGCCCTCCACCTCCACCCCGAGCTTGTCTGTCCACTGTCAGATCTTTGGTTCCAATGTAAAGTCAACAGTGTAATAAGTCCCATTAAAATAAATGACTATTGATCACTTCCCATGATGTCATCTTCTAACTCTGCTAGAATAAAGTACTTTTATTCTTGTTCTGTTTGATCTTTTCCTTATATTTGAAAAAAAATTTGACAAAACAAACAGAAAGTCTTTTGAACTTTTGAAAGAAGGCATGGAGAAAAGAATCCTACTAGGAGAAACCCACCCAGACATTGATAGAACTCATTCATTTCTCAGACGTTTGTTGAGCTCCAAGTACATGCCAAGCTGAGTGGCTGTCCCCGTGGTACCCGGGTCCTAAGCCCCTACCTGTCCAGAGGGTAATGTACTAGAAGTTAGCTTGTATAGCCATATTTTAGCATCAAATCCTTTGTCTGCCTATGAGTGCACCAGAGTCCCAGTCCTGAGAGAAGTGAGTCACTGTTGACTCACCTTTCCAGGTAGCCGGAACACCAGGGATTCCAGAAAACTGAAAAGGCTCAAGAGAAAAATAGTAAGGTATATTCTAAATATGTCCCTCATAAGCACTTTCAAAATAGTGTCAGAAAATGTTACATGTTAGTAATGTAACCACAGGAAAAGGGTCTAAGTGAGGAGTGAGCTGTGGGACCAGGCACTAAGGCATGCCCCTAAGGTGTAAGAACGATGGGAGCAAGGCCCCCAGTGGCCGAGTCCTCCGGAGACGAGAAGAACCCTGGGGCAGCCTCCTCTCTTCTTAAGAAGGCTGGGGCCGGGCGCTGACTTGTTTCAGGACCTGCCTAGGACTGACTCGCCCACTCGAGCAGAAAGGAAGAACTTCTTCCTGTTTGGGGAAAATCCATGACAAGCGTATTTGGATTTTGAAATCTGCCAATTCACTCCCAAGTTGTCCCTACTCCATTCATGATCTTATTCCTCTTTTTAATTGTTTTTAGTACCTGTATGACTTTCTGAAGATAATGGATTTGTGTTGTGAGCTTCTCACGTCTCTGTAGTTGTTAATTATTTGCTCTGAAGTGTCTTACCTATATATTTACCACTTTCCCATAGCCCTCACTTCAAGTTCTGATTCTAGGAATCACCCTCCATAAGTCAAACAGTACATTTCTATTATAGCATTCTTCAAAAATTATTGTTATTATTTAGGCTCAGTGGTAAATGATGTCTGCTTTGCCGTATAGAGTGTGGTTAAATGTATATTACACTAAATAGAGTGTTTGGCTATTTTTCATTGTAGAATAAATGAGTCTTCTTCTCTCTCATCTCAGATGGAAACATATCCAGTAGTTTAGAGAGTTTGGGGATAAATAATTAGAATAAACTGTCTTTTCATATAAAAAGATGATCCACAATCAAAATAGTATATTCCTTGCTATTTACAGAGAAGCAGGGGAAGGTCTATACTGATCAGTCCACTGTTTTTGCCAAACTTGACTTCTTCTATTATATTCTGGCAAAATGGTTGACTATCCTTTGGTGATGCCGTGGGTGTACACTCTCCCAGAAGATTCTTAATCACCACACAACTAAAATGTAGTATTTTCTGACACTATCTGAAAGTGCTTATGAGTGACATATTTAGAATGCACATTACTGTTTTTCTCTTGAGCCTTTTCAATTTTCTGGAATCCCTGGTGTTCTTTCTCAGAAGGTGAGTCAATAGTGACTCACTTCTCCTCTCAGGAAAGGGACTCTGATGTATTCATAAGTAAATAAAGGGTTTGATGGCAGAATATAGCTTAGCTAACGTCAAGTGCATTACCTATTAATGTTTGACCTGGTAATAAATATGTAATCTAGGTTCAGAAAGCACCTGTCTCACATTGCGGCCCATCTACCCTTGAGGCTGAATCTCTAATGTATCAGTACTTCCCACTCTGCTCTGATTTTTCTTGTCTCTCTTCTCCCAGATTGGGCCAGCCCTGTGAGGTAGTCAAGCTGGGGCAAGGACCTAGTCTGAGCACTGACCACTCCGGGTGTACACTGTGGTGTCGTGGCAGCCGCAGGGATAGTCACAGCTGAGACAGCAGGTGCCTCCAGCTGTGCAACTTACTTCTATTAGCCTGTATTGTTAGCACTCCTCTCCTTCTAGATTTGCTCAGTCTCATGAAACCCTGTGGCTGTTTCCGTTCCCAGTGGGCATCATGTCTTGGGTCAAGTGCCACCTCCAGCCTGTCATTAGATAGCTCCCTTATCAGTATCACCTTCTGTTTGTCTTATAGCTGGCGAAGACCAGGGGAATTTCCTTTAGGTTTTCTTTTTTAGTCAGCAAAGGGAATGTGGAGAACCTGATCTAACTCCATGATAATTTCCCCTAATCACTGCCAGAATTTACTTCTGTTTCCGTAGGATTCAACTGATGCTATTGCTTTCAGTCAAATTGCTGTTACTTCTTCCCTCTTTCAAGGGAAACCATTGGTTAGAATGTCTTGATCTTTGATTTGTAACCTTTAAATCCTTTACTGATTGGACAAAGCTTTTGTTTGTAAAAGAGTTACCACTTAAAATATAGAGTTACCATTTATAAATATAATCTAGACAGCGTATTAAAAAGCAGAGACCTCACTTTGGTGACTAAGGTCTGTATAGTCAAAGCTGTGATTTTTCCGGTAGTTGTGTATGGATGTGAGAGTTGGACCATAAAGAAGGCTGAGCACGGAAGAATTGATACTTTTGAACTGTAGTGTTGGAAAAGACTCTTGAGGGTCCCTTGGACTGCAAGGCGATCAAACCAGTCAATCCTAAAGGAAATCAGTCCTGAATATTCATTGGAAGGCCTGATGCTGAAGCTGAAGCTCCAATACTTTGTCTACCCGATTGTGAAGAGACGACACAGTGGAAAAGACCCTGATGCTGGGAAGGATTGAGGGCAAGAGGAGAAGCGGGCAGCAGAAGATGAGATGATTGGATGACAACATCGACACAGTGGACATGAGCTTGAGCAAACTCTGGGAGATAAAGGACAGGGAAGCCTGGCGTGCTACAGTCCATGGGGTTGCAAAGTGTCGGACATGACTTAACAACTGAACAACAAGAACAACAGGGCGCAGCTACATTTAAAGACTTAAGTGTATATATTTCTCTATAGTTGTATCATCACAATTTCTCTACAAGTCTCTCTCAATGCCTGAACCTCCCTTTTAGCAAACTGTAAAGTCTTTTCTATTAAATATCATTTTCTCTTTGTTCTGGGCCCTTAAACTATATATACATCCTTTCATCCTGCCCTGTAGCTCCAGAGTAAGATACCATCATCTTCCTTTTTAAGGCTAATCTATCTCATTAACTGGATCCCACACATAAGTTATTTATGCATCAATTATTTATCAAGAGCCTACGATGTGCCAAGCATCTGTTAGAGAGCTGAGGACCGACATGAACAGGCAGGTTGGTCCCTGTCCTCATGGAGTTCCTGGCTTTGCTTGACTCCCCATCATAACACCTCCATCTCCAGCATTTCCGTTTCTACTACATTTTTAGCTCCTCCTCTCCCTTAAATCTTTCCCTGATGCCGCATTAGCCAATCCCCAGTTCCCTCTTCTTTTTCTTCCTATCTGCTCACTCATTTCCCCTTATCTGATTTTCAGAAACTTACTAGATTCAGCATTAGATAATTTTTGATGAAGCTCACCTGATCATGAGAATCTAAAGAGGAACTTGTTACAGTGTTTCTGAGCCTATCTTTGGAAGTTTTTGATAGAAGATGGCTGGAGTCAGGGAATCTGTAATTTCACTTAGCTATGTAGATGACTCCTAACATCAGGCCAGTTAAGTAGCTCTGGGCTACATGCCTTGCAACTCTGATATTTCCCCATCCAGCCCCTTTACCTTATGTGGGCACACCTTACCTCACACTGCCCCAACCCTTGCTGTCCTTTCCTTTTCTTTCTCTTCCAGAGAGACCAGTTAAGAGACCACCCAATTATTAAGGCCCCTGCTTCATGATCCAATCTCTGGTCTCTGTCTAGAGTCTGAATCTTTTTCATCTTATTCTTTAGACTTCTGCTTTTTCATCTGCCTGGGGGAGAGAGATATGGCAAATTTAGTACAGAGAAAACTGCTAAAAGCAAATCAACAAAAAAATCCAGCAACAGTTTCCTCTCACACACACAAATCAGAACCCAGACCTAGTACAATATACTGCCAAAATGCTCATATTCAACAAAATATTATGCCGAGTCATGCAGAGAAGCAGGAAAATATAACCCACACTCGGGGAAGAAAGCCAACATTATAAATTATCTCTGATTAACCCCAGATGTTGTATTTAGCAGACCAAGATGTTAAAGCAGCTATTATAAATAAGTTCAAAGAACTAAAGGAAATCATATTTAAAGAATTAAAGGAAGATATGACACTGACTCAACAAATAGAGAATAGCAATAAAAATAGAAACTTTATAAGAGAAACACATGGAAATTCTAGAATTAAAAGATATTAATTGAAGTGAAAAATGCACTAAATATATTCAACAACAAAATTAAAATGACAGGAGAAAGGATCATCAGTCTTTTGATATGCTATATGCTAATCAAATTTATCCAATTTAAATAACACAGAGAGAAAACGGCCTAAGAGAAATGAACAAATTTTCAGTGATATGCAGGACAACATCTGGTTTACTAAAATATGCATAATGGGAGTCTCGGAGGGGAGAAAGAGAGAAAACATTTGAAGAAATAATGGCCAAGACATCTCAAATTTGGTGACAAATAGCCAAGAGTTCAACAAATAGTAGGAACAGAAGTGAACTTCCTTAACTTGATAGACGGCATCTATGAAAACTCTGTAATTAACATTACATTTCATCATGAAATTACTGTTTTTCTCTGAAGATCAGGACCCAAGACATTGATATCAACAATTGGCATTTTTATTCAATAGTTTTGGAGACTTTAGGACATGAAGTAATGAAGAAGAAAGGAAGAACAGCAGGAGAAAAGAAGAGAAAGAAAAGAAGAGAGAAAGAGAAGGAAAAGCGGGAGGGGGAAGATGGAAGGAAAGAGGAAAGAAAGGGAAGAGAAGGAGGGGAGGAGAGGTTGGAAAGAAAGCCGTCTAGATTTGAAAGGACTCTTCGTTTTTAAATTTCAGATGAAATTATCCTGTATGTAGAGAATCCTAAGGAAGCCACAAAGACAGGAAAAGCTAGTAAATGAGTATAGTTTGTAAGATACAAGATGAATATACCAAAGTCAGGTTTGAAATACTAGCAGAGAACATTTCAAACATGAAATCAAGAAACCAGTTTCATTCACAAAAGCAAGACGTATTTAAGGATAAACAATAAAAAGAATATGACCTCCACACTAGAAACTAAAAAGTATTACTGAAATTTTAAAAGAGGTAAATAAATAAAACAATATCCCATGAATATGGACTGGAAGAGAGAGTTAAGATTTCAGTTCCCCTCAAATTGTAGATTCAACAGAATCTCCATCAAAAATGCCAGGAAACCTTTTTTGTAGACATTGATGAGATGATCCTAAAATTTACATGGAAATGCAAAGGAACTAGAATTGCGAAAACAATTTTAAAGGATAAGAACAAAGTCAGAGCAGTTATACTGCTAAATTTTAAAACTCCTTATAAAGACACAGTAATCAAGAGTGGAATTTGCATAAAGATAAATATGTAAATCAACAAGGCAGAATTCAGAGTTCTTAAACAATTACACTAATAGTTAATTATATATAATTAAAAATTTTTGCTTTGAGATAATTATAGATTCACATGTGGTTGTAGTGAGTAATACAGTGAGATGCTGGGCAGCCTTTACTCAGGTTTTCCCCAAAGGTGAAATCTTATGGGAACTCAGCAGAATGTCACAGCTAGGATACTGGCATTGATACAGTCAATATGTGCAGCACATCCATCACCACATGGGTCCCTCTTTTTGCCCTTTTATAGCTACACCCACTTGTCTTCTCTCCATTCTTGACCTCTGGCAATGACTAATCTGTTCTCCATTTGTATGATTTTGTCTTTTCAAGAATACTATATACATGCATTGTATAAATGATACATGAAGTCATATACAGGTGACATTTTGGAACTGGATTTTTTTCACTCAGCATAATTCTGTGAAGGTTCATCCAAGTTGCTGAGTGTATCAAGAGTTTTTCCTTTGTATTGCTGAGTAGTATTCAATGGAATGAATGTACCAACAATTTGTTTAGCCAGTCACCTGTTGAAGGACACTGTGGTCATTTCCATTTTTTGGTTATTACAAAAAGGTTTGCTAAGAACAATTGTGTACAGGTTTTTTGAGTGAACATATATTTTAATTTCTTTGGGGTGAATGCCCAAGTGAAATCGATGGGTTTATGGTTGTTACACGTTTAATTTTTTAAGAAACCAGTGAACTTTTCCAGAGTAGCTGTACCATTTTACAGACCCAACAGCAAAGTACAAATGATCCAATTTCTCTTCATCCTTTCTAGTGTGTTGTCATCATTTTTTATGTAACCATTCTGAAAGTATGTAGTGATATCTCATTGTTTTGGTTTCCATTTCTTTAGTAACTCTTCTAATATACATTGTTTTAATTACTATAGCTTGTATATTGTCTTAATAGCAAATAGTTTTATTCCTCCTATTTCATTCTCTTTTTTTATTTTCAAGTTTGTTTTAGCCATTCTAGGACTGGTGCACTGATTTTTGAGAAATATGCAAAGACATTTCAATGACTTAAACATAACATTTTCAGCAACCTAATCTGGGACAATTAGATACATATATATATATATATATATATGCAGGAAAAAATGAACTTAGACTCTGGTGATCATATGCAAAAATTAACTCAAAATGGAATCCAAATCTAAATGAAAGACCCAACACAAAGAAACTTCCAGACAAAGTATAAGAGAGAATCTTTGTGGCTTTGGGTTAGACAAAGATGTCCAGCTTATGGTATGAAAGGCACAATTCATAAGTAAGAAAATAGATTTCGGACTTCAGCAACAGTAAAAACGTTTGCTCTTTAAAAAGCCCCGTGAATACAGTAAGGAAAATACACACAATGATATTGTAATAACCTTGCATGGTGATAGATGATACCTCAGCTTATTGTGATGATCATTTTGAAATGTATAGAAATGTTGAACCACTATGTTGTACACCTGGAACTAATGTAGTGTTGGAAGTCAGTTGTACTTCAATAAGATTTTTTAAAAACAAGAATAAAGGGCTCATGAAGAAAATGAAAAGACAAGTCTCAGATGGGGAGAAAACATTTGCCTATCATATTTTGGATAAATGTTGTTGTTCAGTTGCTAAGTTGTGTCTGACTCTTTGTCTGACTTCATAGACTGCAGCTCCCCAGACTCCTCTGACCTCCACTATCTCCCAGAGTTTGCTCAAATTCATGTCCATTGAGCGGGTGATGCTGTCTAACCATCTCATCCTCTGATTTTCGGATAAAGGATTTGTATCCAGATATATAGAGAAAAGTATATTCATGCTTACCATTTCAAAAATAGAACCTAATTTTAAAAAGGGAAAAAATATGTGAATAGATACTTTCCAACAGAAGATAGGAATGGCGGAAAAGCACAGGAGGAGATGCTCACTGTCATCGTTAGGGAAGATGCACTTTTAAAGCACAGTGTGATACTACCACATACCCATGCACATGGCTATAATAAAAAAAGACCAACAAGGCCAACAACTGATGAAATGTGAACACTTAGAACTTTCATACATTGTTGATGCTGCTGCTGCTGCTGCTAAGTCACTTCAGTCGTGTCCGACTCTGTGTGACCCCATAGATGGCAGCCCACCAGGCTCCCCCGTCCCTGGGATTCTCCAGGCAAGAACACTGGAATGGGTTGCCATTTCCTTCTCCAGTGCATGAAAGTGAAGAGTGAAAGTGAAGTCGCTCAGCCATGTCCGACTCTTAGCGACCCCATGGACTGCAGCCTACCAGGCTCCTCCATCCATGGGATTTTCCAGGCAAGAGTACTGGAGTGGGGTGCCATTGCCTTCTCTCATTGTTGATGGGCATGGAAAATTGTAGAACCACACTGGAAAAGTGTTTGGCACATTCCTCAAAAATTAAACATAAGTTTATGACACAACCCAACAATTGATTCCCTTTCTAGGTGTCTACTGAACAGAACTAAAGACTGATATCCACATAAAGACTTGTGCCAGTGTTCATAACAGCACTACTCATAGTAGCCTCAATCTGGAAACAATCCAGATATCTGTCAACTAGTCACTCACTAGATAACCAAAATGTAATATCTTCTTCCAGTGGAAGGTTATTTACCAATAAGATGGAAAGAGTTACTTACCCATGCTGTGACATGAATGAATGTCAAAAACATTATACCAGGTAAAAGAATCTAGACACAGAAGACTATACAGTGTTGATCTCATTTTTATGAATTTCCCAGAGGAGATAAGAGAATATAGAGAAAGCACATCAGTGGTTGCATGGGACTGAGGGGCTGGGAGTGGAGATTATACACGAGAAGGAGGGAAGTTTTTGGTGCAACAGAAATGTTCTAAAATTGGGTTGTGGTGACGGTTGCACAGTTCTTCATATTTACTAAGAATAATTGAATTATATACTTAACAATCAATGAATTTTGTGGTATATAAATTATTTCCCCAATGAAGCTGTGAAATTCTTTTTTTTTTTTTTGAAGTTGTGAAATTCTAATAATAAAAGTTCTTTTTTGGAAATGTTTTCTTATAGTGCCAGTTTAATAAGTAATCACCAGTGTTTCACCCGGCTTTTAGGAAAGCCAGATTTGGAGAACAATAGGGAGAAGAAAAACATAAGTTCTTTACTCTGAGACTCCTCTTAAATTTCTCCAAAAGTGAATAGACACTGGATTCTCTTGAGTGACAGAAGTCAGTAAGCTGGGAGAATGGCAACTGATACATCCCAAAAGATCATTTCTCTTCCCTAAAGTGAACTATCAAAGCTGGTATTTGTCACATAGCCAAGTTTTTCCTACAAGTTACCCACAGTCCACTCTGCTGAAGTACTAGGGAACTTCCATGTCATTGTACCTCTCCAACTTGTGATGTGAGTAGTGATATAATTCAAGTGATTATTTTTTGTTCGGGGAGTTTAAATTGTCTTATGATGAGCAAATAACATTCTTAGACTTGAGTCACACATTTACAAGCTAATTACATGGCGTATCTTTGCTTCACTTGCCTGCACAGTAATCATGTAACTCTAAAGGAAATGTGATTATTTTGTACCTGAATTAATTCAGAGCACAGTTATGTGATCATTGGTTTGAGTCCCTAGGACAGAAACATCAAAGTCTAGTCAGTAGTAAGAAATTATAATGCAGTCCTTGTCTTCTGCAAGCAGATTCTGTATTCTGCTGGTGATAAACTGTATTCTGTTGGCAAATGATTGTTCAACAGGACAAATGCGGTATTATTTTCCATTTCTAAGCATGAAATTCCCATCTCTAGGACTGTTTAGTGTTCACTGGCCTTCAGCATTTCACAGCCAGCCCCAAGTGCTTATGTAACAATCGTCTGCAACCAGTCACTTAAGGGCGACTTTCTTGATGACCTTGTCAGAGGCTTTCTGTTGGCAAGCGGGATTGATGGACTCTCAACCAGCACACAAGTGACAGAAAACACTTCTGTCATAGTGAATTCACTGTTTTCATACGAACTCACATTAGAGGTCAAATTGCCAAAACTGGTGTTCTGTAGCTTCACAGATTCTATTTCTGCCTCTTTTTGGGTGGTAATTTGTAGCTGAGTTTGGCAGAAGAGGCCTTGTTAGAAGGATGCACGGGTTCTTCCATAGTCTACTGTTTAGTCTGATTTCAATCACCAAGTGAAGGTCTTTCCCTTTTTCACTGAAACCTAACTGGTTAGTTTCACAGTCTGCTTGTTTTGGCTGATCATATTCATAGGAACCCCATCCAAAGAGGAAAGAAGGAAGTGAGGGAAAGTAAGAAAGTATAATGTAGTATAATGAGCTTGGTCCTAGGGCATGGCTCTTAATCCAGGATGTGGCTGCTTAATGAGCACATGATTCCAATTAAACAGGACCTCCAATATCTCTCAGTACCCTGTAACCTCTGGTATCACCATGAAGGTCTCAGCGATAAGGCTCACAATCTTTGTTGGCTTTTTAGAGTTTTTTCTGGGCTTCCCAGGTGGCACTAATGATAAAGAATCTGCCTGCCAATGCAGGAGATGCAAGAGATGTGGGTTCGATCCCTAGTTGGGGAAGATCCCCTGGAGAAGGAAATGGCAACACACTCCAGTATCCTTGCCTGGGAAATTCCACAGACAGAGAAGCCTGGCAGGCTACAGTCTATGGGGCTGCAAAGAGTCAGACATGACTGAGCACACTTGCAGATACACCCTGCAGATGCCTAGCACAGCCCTTGACCAAGGACTCAAAGTGCATGCAGATTTATGATTTACTTATTTATTTCTGTTTGGCTGCATTGGGTCTTCATTGCTGCACATAGGCTTTTTCTAGTTGTGGCAAGCGGGAGCTACCCTTTAGCTGTGGTGCACGGGCTTAGTTGCCCCACGGCATTTGAGATCTTCCCAGACCAGAGACTGAAGACTGAACCCGTGTCCCCTGTATTGGCAGGCAGATTCTTATCTGCTGGACCACCTGGGAAATCCACATGCAGATTTGTAGGGAGCCTCTGTGTTTTTCCCACTTATCTACTATCTTGCTCTGCAAATTCCAGCTGCCTCAGCAATCTCGAGCTCGGTTCTGTTAATCTCAGTTCAATGAGACTGCTGTGTCCAATGGGCTTCCCCTCCCAGCCACGGAAGGCAGAAATCGGGGTTATTGTGGAGCTTATTTTGTGTGTTTTCCTTTTCTTAAGGTTTATAATTCTGCATCCTTTGGGTGGTCACTTGTGGCTGAGTTTGGCAAAAGAGGCCTTATTAGAAGTCTGGAACCTGGTTCTGTTTTTTTTTCCCAATGACTGAAAGCAGTTGCCTTATACATTTTTTTTTCCTGCTTTTGAGAGGGTATTCTTGCCTGGGAAATCCTGTGGTCAGAGGAGCCTGCTGGGTCATAGTCCATGGGGCCATAAAGAGTCGGACACAATTGAGGATGCACACACGTGGTTGTTTTTGGTGGGCGGGCAAATCTCCTAATTTGTCTATCAAGGATAGACGTGGAGGGTCTATATTCAACTTTAATTTCCTTATCCACTTATCAAGGATAAGCAGTAATTCCCAACATGATTTATCCTGACACAATCTTTTCTGGGCCAGTCTCTATTCCTTATAGTTGTGCTTAGGATAAATGAGTCAAAAATAGCTTAAACATAATTTTTAAGAGAAAATAGTTTGTAAGATAAATCAATATTATATCAAAGTCAAATATCAACTATTTTTCTTCTGCCTTATTTCTTTATTCTTTTTTTTCTTGATTCTTACAGATGATTAAGAGTTGACTATCTTATACTAAATATAATTTCTAGACCAGCCTTTTGTCTAATGACGGTCTTTTTCTCTCTTCTTTTTATGTTCAATAACAGAACTTCAGACAGAAGACAGTTTTAAATGTCTGCTCACATCACCATCAAACAGATGTTCTAACATTAGTTGTATAGTCCTATAAGGAGACTGGACTTTATGTTGAACAGAGTTAATAAGAATCTTGGATGACAAATTCAATATTTAGTGTAGATTTCAGCTTCTGGTCTTAGTGGTAGAATGTATTGGCTTCCTCTAGGTTCCAATAAAGCTTTTAACCAGCTGTTCTGTTTAATTGTATCCTTTTGTGTGTCTCAGAGAGACAAGATGCTAAAGCTTTAACCTCAAATTTATTTTTGCACCTTGCCAAATACACTGGAACAAAAGGTTGAATGTGATACAAATTCAGCACATCAGTATATTGAATCAAACATGTTTTCATGTCACTTGAATTACAGATTGGCTGGACTTTTACCCTGCTGCTACCTAACTCTCTTTCGAGACTTTTAAATCCATGGTCTCCTTGGTTCATTTCTCATATGTGCTTTTGGGTCAATTACAACTCTGCCTCACTGGCTGCCTTGTTCTCTCCAGCAAGATAAACACTGAGCAGAACCTTTTATCTTAGCAGGGCCTCTCTGGACACTGCATTAGAACAACTTTTCTCTTTCCAATGTATTATTTATGGGATTTTAAGTTTTTCTTTCACTTTGGGTGTGAAACCAAACTTTCTTACACAGTGTAGCAGATGTGGCGATAAGTCCAAGTGATTACCTGTCTTCCTGTGATTTCATCTGCAGCACTTCCTTCAGCTAGTCACTTTCAGCTGAGTTCTTTTTGGCACTCATGTGATGAACTGGGGGCTGGACTTTGTGACTGAGGGGTACTTTAAACCAGGCATGTTGAAGGATGACATACAGCTGTTTTAGGCCGAGGCTGTCTATGGTGACAGCAACCACAGATTCATTCACAATCACATATCATGGCTCTACTTGCCAAAATAACTGGTCGACCATATTAGAATGCAAATTGCCTCCTGCCTTGTGGTGATTGTTCCCTGAGATGGTGTTTCTCAAGGATTGTCTATCAGCCCCCTCCCTAATAATCATGGGTGGATGCTTGAACCACATGCAGACCTGTGTCATGTCTGAGGATGAAGCCTGGAACTTCCTTCAACAAGCATCCAGGGTGGTTCTCACACACAGAAGAGTTTCAGAACCACTTTCTTGAGGGGAGCTATTTAAGATCCAAACTGGCAAGATATTTACTAATTTAGTCTATTATGAATTCATGTTGTTATTGTTGCTTAGTGGCCAAGGCATGTCCAACTGTTTTGCAACCCCACGGACTGTAGCCTGTCAGACAAGAATACTGGAGTGGGTTGCCATTTCCTTCTTCAGGGGATCTTCCCTGACTCAGGGATGGAACCACATCCCCTGCATTGGCAAACAGATTCTTTACCACTGAGCCACCAAGGAAGCCTAATGAGTTCATATACCAGATGACTTAGTGTTAAATTTTTGGTCTAGGATTTTGCATTGATGCCTGTTGCTGTGCTTATTATAGAAAAGTTTTCTGTAGCCTGGACCGTACATGGCTTCTTCTCAAGGTGGGAAAATTGGCACTTCCTCTTTTGTCTATGTTGTTAATTTCAATGAAGAGCTACATCATTTCTCAACTTTCTTAATGGGATATAGCAAAGTCATCCTTATGGTTCAGGTCCTTCTTTTTAAGATGTTCAGTTTTCTGGGCCAATTTTTATTATAATTGCAGGATGCGATCCTGGCATTGTCTCCATCTGAAAGGGGATTGATGGTGCCTTCAGGGATCTGTATAACTTTGTGCAGATATTCTTGCTCATGTTAAAAGAATAAATGTAATTCTCCAGTGGATGTTCTGATTCTCTGCTATCACTAGCCAAGAAGTTGCTTGGATACTTGCCAAGTCACTCACCTTCCCACTGGTCTCCTTGCTTCTATTTTTGATTATACAACCATTTCTCAACACCGCAGCCAGTGATCCTTAAAAACATGTCATTCCTCACTCAAAACCCTCCAATGGCTCCCTGTAGTGGATGCTCTGGTGTGTTGCCCAGATGCCCCTCCCCAGGACTGAAGCACTGATTTCCGCAGATGGTGGGACAGTTGGCAGCTAACAGCCTTCAGCGAATCACTCTTTAGGAATTGCTCTGTTGAAGAGAGTCACCTCAGCCAAGGTCACCTTCATGGCAGCCTGTATCCACTGATGGTTGGTGCGGGGGTATAAAGACTGAGTTGTGTTGGCCATTTTAACTCCAGAGCTCCCAGTGGGGTGGATGCATCACAGTTCCCCTTTTCCATCTGCCAAGTCCTGCCAAGTGTGCTTAATCACTAAGTCATGTTTGACTCTTTGTGACCCCATGGCCTGTAGCCTGCCAGCCTCCTCTGTCAGTGAGATTTCTCAGGCAAGACTGCTGGAGTGAGTTTCGATATACTCCTCCAGGGGATCTTCCCGGCCCAGGGATTGAACCCAAGTCTCCTGTGTCTCTTGCATTGCGTGTGAATTCTTTACCCACTGAGCCATCAGAAAAGCCCCACCCTTTGTAGCTATAGATGCCTGAGATCACTTCCCCCAAACTTCCCACCCATACAGTTCCACCTTGGCATCTATCCTAAGGAACTCAACCTGCAATACCTCCCATCACATATATTTTATTAAAAAAAATTTTTTTTTTGCATGCAGCTTCTTAGTTCCTTGACCTGGGATCAAACCTGTGCTTGCTGCAGTGGGCTTAACCCCTAGACCACCAGGGAAATCCCCCATCACATTTAGAACAAAGCCATGCTCCTCTCTAGTATGGCCCTGTGCAAACTGGGCCTACCTGTCACCAGCCTCCTGTCCTCCGCTCTCTTCCCTACGCATTTCATTAGAGCCACCTTGGTTCTCCTGCCATCCCTCAGACAACTCCAGGTTTTTTCCCACCTCCTGGTATTTTGCACTGCCCTCTCCCCAGAACAGATTCCTCGCCCAAAACTCTGCATGACCCACTTCCTTGTCTCTGTCCAAACAATGCCCCCTTAGAGAGCTTCTCTGATGGTCCATCCTAAGGTGGTGCCCCCTGCCCCCACATCAGCTTCTACCTCCGCATCTGGCTTTACTTCATAGCAGTTCTCAAGTGACATTTTATTACATGTTATTTATTTCTTTTGTTTCTCTTGCTTGTATGGGAAGCTTATGAAGTCAGTCGTTTACTGCTCCAAAGCAGCACTCACATGTAGTGAGCCCTCAGTAAATATTTCTGGATGAATGGATGAATGAATGAGTGACCTGCAATTGACCCAACCCACTCACACAAAATAATAAAGATGAGAATGTAAATGTGCTTTGCTCTCTGCCTTTTAATCTTCATATCTAATAGATATGTTCACATATCATTACCTGTTCATTTCTTAGCTCTGCCATTTATTGGCTGTGTGACCTTAGGTCAGTTATTTAACCTCTGTGCTTCAGTTTTCTTTCCATAAAACTGAGGTAACAGGATTGTTGTGAAGATTAAAGTGGTTAGAAAGAAGACTGCCAGCAATGTGGCAACTACTTTGCAAGTGTTAATCAGTTGCTTTTAAAATTATTGTTACATCTTTTGACTTAAAATCTATCTTAAATGCTTAGAACTATTTTCTCATAAATGTTTACTCACCTAACCACCTTCTGTCTGACCTTCCGTTTGTTTCCAGGTTGCTTTACTATCATAAATAATGCTGTAATAACATCCTTGCACATGAATTTTTTTGCATATCTGTAACCATTTCCTTGTAGCGATGCCTGTCATAGAACTACAGTTACAGTCCTACACACTTCTCTCATTAAGGTGCATTTTTAGCTCTAACAAATAGCTTGAAAAAGTGTAATGGCTCAAACACAACAAAAGTTAATTTCTTACTCAGATTTCAAAATGGGTGTTGCTGACTCCTTGTTGGTGGCAGTATTGAAATCCCATCTCTAGGACGTGGCCCCCAGGGTTATCACACTCCTCAGCGTCAAGCCAGTGGAAAGAGAAACAAGGAATGAGGAAAGCACATTCCTGCCAATCACATCAGTCGACTCCCCTGAATTGCCCTGCCTACTCAAGAGCAGGAATATAGAAAGAAGAAATAGAGTGTGCAGTTTCTCCCTGTGAATCTTAAATAGCTTCTGTACTGCTTCCTGGTGATATAAACCAGAGGATGCTGTCACTGTGCTGTGGCCCCATTTAGCTTTCTATAGTTAGAAGGCAAAGGTTGTATCTGATGAGTCTACTAACCCTTTCTTGGTTTTCCATCTCTTATCCCATAAATACATGGTCTAGAAAGGTCCAGTGTCTTGAGTGTCTCTCACAATTTGTCTGTGGCATTTTTATTAAGTATGAAAATTCCCAGAGGAACTGAGAAGTGGCATTATCAATGCTTTCCAAAATATACACTTGTAGGTAGATAATTTTGGCTTCCCTGGTGGCTCAGATGATAAAGAATCCACCTGCAATGCATGAGACCCAGGTTCAGTCCCTGGGTCAGGAAGATCCCCTGGAGAAGGGAATGGCAAGCCCCTCCAGTATTCTTGTCTGGAGAATCCCATGGCAGGCTACAGTCCCTGGGGTCACAAAGAGTTGGACACGACTGAGTGACTTTCACTTTTGCTTCAGGTAGGTAATTTGGATGAAATCTTTGGTAGTTAAGAGTTTTTCAAGAGCAGTGCTGGGCAATAAATTTAAACTAAGATTCTTGATATAACTAGGGAATTACTATGAAACTTTCAAATGAAAGTATAATCTTTGCTCTTAAATGAGTCAGAATCTAAGTTAAAATGAGTGATCCATGGAAAATGTGAAAAAAAAATAGCTCTTATCATAAATTATACAGTACATAATCAGCCACTACCTGTTGATCTTAAATAGGGCTATTTTGCTTCTACTTTTCTATTCAAACTGAGAACAATAGCAATGAATAATTGTATGTCCTTCAGCATCTTAACTTCTTACACAGATGTCTCAAAAGATAAGATTTTATTTTGGACAGATGACGACCGAATGATTTGCAAGCCTCAGGCCCAAGTTTAGTAGGATAGACTAAGCATGTTGACAATATTTTAAACTGTTGAAATAAACTTTTATCATTTCATTTAGAATGACTCCCCAAGCTTATTCTAAATATCTCTATTATGGAAATAAAATATTTTAGCTAGGAGTAAAATTACTTTCTAAATGTAATTTCTTCTAAAAACATAAATCTAACACTCAGCATATTTTCAAAGCTATCTAAAATGGCAGTTCCTCTCAAACATTAAAAAATGCCCACCAGCATATTATCTGCTGAATGTCCCACCTAAAAACTCATTCTTCATCAGCAAGGATCAAATCCACCCTGTTTTCACCAGAAAATATGTTACCATAAGCTCATTCACAGATGCTTTTGGTGGGATGGTGGATGTCTTAGTCAGAGACCTAAGCCTTTGGGTACATAATGTTTAGAAGTTAGGGAGATGAGGCAGAATCCATAAAAGAACTGGGGAGTGACTGGCAGAGAAAGGGGAAAATTACATGTTGTTAAAGTCAAGTGCCAAACTAATGTCAGTAGGAGGGTGTGATTGGCAGCAAATGCAGATCAATAGATTGGGGAGACAGTGACGTATAAGGAAGCTTGGTATGTAGCAGTCCGTGGGGTCGCAAAGAGTCGGACATAACTGAGCGACTGAGCAACAACAGATTGGTCAAGTATTGGAGGACCGGGAGTTGACCATCGAATATCATGTAGAAATCACTGGTGCCATTGGCAAGAGGGTTTCATGGGCTCAGTATGGATGAGAGCCTGATTGACATGCATTGAAGAGAAAATTGAAGGAGAATGTACATTGTTGAGTGTTGATGGCTCTTTTGTCTTTCCAGCCAAAACCACCAGGATTACACTCTAGTCGAGCAAGTTGGGCTTGTAGCTCATTACAGTGAGGGGGACCATACAGTGCGGGGTGCACTGGGTCTGTCAGCAAGGTGTTCTATAATTTGGGGGGAAGTTTCAGGAACCAGATCTTTGTTCTGGAGTGGAGGATCTCTGGAAGCAGAGATAATTAGCTATCTTAATAAATCTTCATAGGAAGACTATGAGTGTGGTCAAAGCTGTAGTTAGTAAAGAATTATCCGTCACTGACATCAGTCGGAAGAGGGGGTGTTGGGTAGTTTGTGGTTTTCACAGTGACCTTGCTGTTGTCTGTCCTTAGATAAGATGATAAAGTGGCCTTGTTTTTTGACTGCTTTATCATGCTCACAGAGTGACCTTGTCTGATGTTGACGTTCTGTGAAATTGTTTATGTTCAAAGGAAGAACACCAAGGTCTAGCTGTGAGTGGTGTCTGTTACAGACACTGCTGTTGGAGGACTCGGGGAAGAAGTAGTTTACACACTGTTTGAATTTTATAACTGAATGTCCTCATATGTGATTCATCTCTTGTTCCACAAACAAGAAATTAATAATTAACATGTCTGATCATTTATTTTTCTTTCTATCTCACTTTTTCCACTCTGAGGCTCCAGGTTTGGGGGGTTAGCATTTACATGACACTGCAAATTTCATAAACTGAGCAGAAGATGATGGTACGTGAAATTTTCGTGAAAGCCTAAATTGTAATGCTGCAGACTCATTACCTTTATTTGGCCATAGACTCAAAGAGATTGTGCATTCCAAAGTGAAAGTGAAAGTCGCTCAGTTGTGTCCGACTCTGTGATCCCATGGGCTATACAGTCCAGGAAATTCTCCAGGCCATGGAATTCTCCAGGCCAGAATACTGGAATGCGTAGCCTTTCCCTTCTCCAGGAGATCTCCCCAACTCAGGGATCAAACCCAGGTCTCCCGCATTGCAGGCAGATTCTTTACCAGCTGAGCCACAAAGGAAGCCTAGTATGCATTAGCAGTACTTAATTTTATGGAATATTGAGTAGTTACTTTAACATTTTTTAAAATTATATTAACTGTTTGGTAAAACTATAACATTAGCAATGATTTTGGATATTAGATTTCTTGATGCATTTTTGTTTCATACATTTGGCAGGAAAGCCCCAAAACTATATTCAAAAAGTAAAAATGAGTATAAATTTGCATAAAATTAGTTCCATGGAAGGTTTAATTTTATCTCCCACAGTTTAAGTGATTTTTTTTCAGCTATTTTCCACTTGGATGAACCAAGACTAGTTACCATAACAACTGTGGTTATTACCACTGAGATAAGTGGTCTTTTCTTACACCAACACACTTATCAATATGTTCATGGTACAAACGTTAAACATTCACAATGTAAAAAAGAAAGACTTCCTCATACCCCCAGCCATCAGGACCTCTCTCTTGATACATTCATGGTTCTCAGCTGCTTTTATATCATTCAGAGATATTTCATGCTTATATAAGCATTTACACATGTATTCTTCCAAGCTTACACAAATGGTCTGCACTTGTTTTATACTTAACAATTTGAGACTGGTTTCATTACCAAATATATACAGTGATTTCGTTCTTTTAAGCTGTTAGTCTATTTTATTGTTATAAAAATATTAAAGTAACTCTCTACTATCACAGATAATTCATCACTGAACAACTTTATACATGTCTTATGTATCTGAAGAGCAACTTTCCAGAGTTAAAATTCTGGGTCAGAGGTCATTGACATTTTAAAATTCACTGGCTGTTACCAAGTTTCTACAGAAGTTGTACCGGTTTCCACTTCCACTGGGAGAGGATGTGAATGTTCCCCATAGCATGACCAAAATGCTAGGTGAACACTTTGATTACTGCCAGTCTGTTAAAAGAAAAATGTTACTATAATTTCATTTTTCTTGCAGGGGGAGTTTATACTTTTCTTCTTGATAAAATTGAGTTCTTATGGTAAATAAATTTGTTATCAGTTTGTTATCTTTTGACTGTAGTGGTTTTCCTTTGAATACATTTTAAAAATTTTTTATAGAATTGACTTAATTAATTGTGGATTTTGTGGCATCTGGCCTTCTTGTCATCTAGACAGGCTTTCTTTACTCTAAAGTTGCCAAAAACAAAAGAGATACACAAACAAGCAAGTAAAAACAAAAATCTTCTTTCATAGTATTTTTCTAATATTTTAATAAATTTAAATTTTTTCACAAAAATTTTTAATCTTAATTTTTGGGGGGTATAATGTGTGAGTTATAGATTCAAATAAGTTTTCAGGTACCAGTCTAATTGTTTTTTTTTTTAATCTTTTATTGTCTAGCTTATCTTTTCACCATTAGTGTGAAATATAACCTAGTTTGTATACTAAATAGCCATGTGAATTTGGTTATATTACTGGATTTGCTATTCTTTTACCTTAATCTCATTATTCATAAGTAATATATTTAGTAAGGCTGGTTTCCCCTCAGTACTTTTCTTTTTCATAACCTTCCAGTCTATGGATATTTACCCTTGTTTATATTTTCATGTGGACTTCTGAATGATTTTATGTAATAGAAAGAAATCTGTTAGTAATTTGTCAATATTACATTAAATGTTCACATGACCTTAGAGAGAATTTATGTCTTTAGTTGATTTCCTCCTTTCCAAGATCACAGGTCTTTCTTTGTTCAATTCTTCTCTTGAATAATGTTTGCCACTACTAATGGGGTTTTGTCTGCTTTCCATCCCTTTTCCCTGTTTTATTAATGTTAAAACTGTAATCTGGGAAATAGGTACTCAAAATCATCAGGTCTTTGTTTTAGACTCCATCTTCTGTCAGTTATACTTTTAAATTTTGTTTTTGGGTGTCAGTTTTGAAGAACTTTCTGTTTTCTCCTGTGTGTTCTTTTTTCTGCTACCAGTTTTATGATCTCTTAGTTATCAGAGATGTTTAATAACCCTTTATAAGTGGTAGGACAGTGCCCATCCTACCCATTCTTCTTAAACCTTAAAAATTATACGGAATCATACAAGACGCTGAATTGCAAAAGCAACCTTGTGAAAGAAGAAAAAAGTTGAGACAACATGTTCCCTGATGTCAACTATATTACAAAGCCACAGTGATTAAAATAATATGTTACTGGCATAAAAACAGACACATAGATCAATGGAATGGAATAGAGAGCCCAGAAATAAACCCACACACGTGTGGGCAATTAATTTATGACAAAGGAGCCAAGAACATACAATGGGCAAAGAACAGTCTCTTGAGTAAATGGTGTTGGGTAAACTGGGCAGCCATGTGTAAAGAATGAAACTGGACCACTATTTTACATCATACACAAAATTTAACTCAAAATGGAGTAAAGATTTATATGTAAGACCTGAAACCATAAAACTCTTAGAAGAAAGAATATGTGATAATATTCTTAACATAGCTCTTGGTGATGATTTTCTTGAAGCCCAAAACAAACACAACTAAGGCAAAAATAGACATGTGGGACCATACTAAACTAAAAATTTCTGCACAGCAAAGGAAACCATCTACAAAATGAAAAGGCATTTCATGGGAGAAAATATTTTCAAATTATTTATTTAATAAGAGACTAATATACAAAATATATAAAGAAAGCAAAAAGCTCAATAGAAAAATCCCAAATTTTGAACAAAATAGGCATAAGATCTGATTTCCAAGGAAGACGTATAGATGGCAATCAGACCATATAGACCTTTTGATAAACAACTCCAGGGAAGCTACTGGACCCTGTTTGAGACAGAGTACTTGACCTTGGACTACAATTGGTTGTGTTCCCAGAAGCTGAACATGCAGCCCAGATGCCATGTCATCAGTGATAGCTGTACCATCATGTCTCCCTATGCTTTATTTGTTGTCCAACGAAGGATCTCTTAGGAGCAGATGATGGAGAAGGAAAAAGCCCAAGCTTGGTTCGTGGTTGGATTGGGTCAAGATATAGGTGTTAGGGAAACATGGATGGTGTTTCCCTGACTTGTACTCAGGAATGGCATTGAAAGGCCATGGTGAGAAAACATCGTCCTGGGGTGAACATACAGTAAGGCCTCTGGTTTCTGCTTTGCATGGAATGAGAAGCTGCCTTTTCTTTAGATGGTTTATAGGTATAGGTTATAATATACACCAGGACTCATGAGCAGGGACAAATGGCCAGAAAAAAGATTGGAAGATTGCAACTCACTGCTTTCTTTACACCAAGAGAAAAATTTGAACACATATTTAATCATGTGTTTCATCATGGAGTCAACATTGTTCAAAACTCTTTTCTACCTAAAGTCATTTGAGTTGAAAAAGACTTAAAGTGGTGTTAGTAGTAATCCCAGGATTACTGTCAAATTTGTTTTGAGCCAGTTTATTATACTTGTGACAAATAAATATTGGTAAATGAAGCTAATTTACATTCACTGCCTCATCTGATATCCACGGAGCTTTACAAGTCTCCCGTGCTTTTCTCATTAACAAGATTATGCATGTAATGAGAGTAGATGTCTTCTTATCCCCTAAAGTCCTCACTAGTCTCTGAAGGCAGAGGATGTCTTGTTTCTCTCTTTGACAAGGTAAACAGTCTAATCAAGTATTGAGCACTCACATGTTGTCAGATGGCATTATAAGCAATGCATCAGAAAATTTACTTACAAATCAGAAGCATTAATCTTTGGCTTGTTACAGATTTGGGAAGCTAGAATTTAAAATAATTATTTGTTCTTTAAAACCACACTCAGTGTTTCATATTTTGTATAATAAGCTATTACTTTGACCTTTTGATTAGCAACTAATAGCTTAATGCTGATATTTAATGCTTGCATCAAGAACTTTTCTTGAATGCTGTTGTCCAATATGGAACCCACCAGCAAAGCATGACTATTGAGTACTTGAAATGTAACGTAACTCAGTTGAGTTGAGCTATAAGTAAAAAATATGAATTGGATTTCAATGACAAAGTAATTGAAAAGTAAAATATTTTATTAATACGTTTATTTAGTGGTTCAGATGATAAAGAATCCGCCTGCAATGCAAAAGACCTGGGTTCGATTCCAGGGGTTGGGAAGATCCCCTGGAGAAGGGAATGGCTACCCAGTATTCTGGCCTGGAGGATTCCATGGACAAAGGAGCCTGGCAGGCTACAGCCCATGGGGTTGCAAAGAGTCAAACACGACTGATCGAATTTCACTTAACTTATGTTAAATAATGTTCACTTGAGTTATATGTGAAACAATATTTGGGGGATGTCGGGTTAATTTAGTAAGTATAAACTCCTGTAATTACCCATTGTTTAGTGTAATGTACAAAATATCTGCACACATGGGGCTTCAAATTGTGATCTTGTTATTTATTTCATTAAATTTTCTACCATCATTAAGTATTAAACCCCAAATTTTATACTGATTGTGCTTTGTATCATCTTTACTCCTTGATCCACATGCTAGACCCACTGGTGTGTCAAGGGAAGTTTATCACCCATGAATGGAACAACAGCAACAACAGAAAAGCAAAGGATGTGGTTTGACCTTGATGGTAATGATAAATTAAAGACATAAATATCACTCAGGCATCCCTTCCAGAGACCTAGGGTTCTTCTCTATCCTTCCGTTCCATACTCTCTCCACTAGCCATCCATTCCTGCCATTCTGCTTCCTAATGACTCTCAAATGTTCACTTTATCCTCCTGTCTATTGCTACTATATTGGCAAAACCCCTTAGTATCTTTCCCGGAATTATTGCAGTGTCCATGGCTGGGTCCATAATTCCAATTCTCTTTGTCCTCCTGCTTTTTCTTAAATGTGGATCAACTGTTTTTCTCCTAAAATACAAATCTATTCAACTTTTTAATGAGGAGTCCTGCAAAAATCCTGACTGCCCACACAATAAAATGCACACTGCTTAGAGACTATTTCCTGTGCTGTCTCTCACCTCATCCTCCTCTATGTCAGTCATGTTGGATGGGTGAACATCCTTGATGTATGTTGCTGCCTGAGACTTTCAGCCTGTGTTCACTGGCATATTTGCCTGGGAAGCTCTCCTTGCCTGGACTGACCATGACCTAGACTCTCCTATCATTCTGAAGGTGCTCTAGACTGAATTGTTCAGTCACTCAGTCATATCTGTCTCTGTCTCTTTGCAACCCTATGGACTGTAGCCTGCCAGGTCCATGGAATTCTCCAGGCAAGAATACTGGAGTATATTGCCATTTCCTACTCCAGGGGGTCCTCCACATCCAGGGATCAAACTCACGTCTCCTGTATTACCAGGTGAACCCTTTACCACGAGTGCCACCTGGGAAGCCCTGTTGTGACCTCCCCAAATTCCTTCTTTGAAGCACTAACCTGCCAGTGTGACTATATTTGAAGGTGGGGCCTTTAGGAAGTAAAGAGGTCATAAGTGTGGGGCCCTGATCCCATAGGATTAGTGTCTTTAAAAGAGGAGACCCCAGAGAGCTCTCCCTCTATCCCTGCTTTGTGATAGGGATGCAGTGAGAAGGCAGCCATCTGAAAACCAGGAAGAGAGCTCCCACCAGAAACCATCTCTATTGGCACCCTGATCTCTGACTTTCAGCCTCAAGAACTGTGAGAAAATAGATGTCTATTGTGTAAGCAGAGGTCGATGGTGATTTTTATGGCGGCCTGAGCAGACTGGTACAGAAGGATCTGCTCCAGCTTCATTCCCAGAGAGTGTGATCCGGGCTAGGTGTCTTTCCTCCACTCCCTGCAGCTGCTGGATCCTGTCATCAGAGCCCCACGTCATTCTGTGGTTGTGGCCACTTTGATCTTCCATTTTACTCTGTGAACTCCAGGAAGGCAGACTGAGTCTGTCACTAGTCTATGAATCAAATTCCCAACACATGATTGTTCATTTTAATGTTGAAAGAGGTACAGGACAGAAATGGTGTTTTGCTGGCTGAGCATTTTAGGAGTGTTTTGTAAACATGTTCCAAGGCAAATAAAGAGTGTTTGGGGGATGTATTTCACGAAGACTTCTCACAAGTAACTTCCAGTCTGAGGCCACCTGGCCAGAGGGAGCAGCAGGGATCCGGGCCCGGCCAGCTGGTGCGTCTGGGGAGGTGTCAGGGAGCCATGCTTCTTGGGAAAGTTACCAAAGCCCACGCTTAGTTAATGCTCATAGCAGGTGGGATTATCCCCATGGGGCATCCATGTTAAAGTGATCTGCTCTCTCCTTCCGTGACCTCAAATGCAAATGGTTAATGACAAAGGAGTGAGAAAGAATCTTTAGTTATCAAGCCCCGGTAACCCAGTGTCTCAGAGAAACAGACGGGACTGTATCTTTGGAGGGCTCTGTTTCTTTGAGCGGAAGGAATAGAACAATGCCCTAGTACAGTTGTTCAGTTTTCACACGTTCCCGTTGCAGAAATCACGGGGCAATTTTCTCAGGCTTTGCTAGGGCTGTACCATTTATTTCTCCCTTCACATTAGTTTGTGAACGTAGTGAATTCTTTGTGATTTCATGAGATCTCGGGTAGTGGAGGATGTGGCATAGTGTGTGTTCATCGATCTTTCACTTCTATTTTTTTTTAATCTGTCTTTATCAGTTATCTTTCTCTTTTCATTCGTGGCCTTATACTTATTTGCTAGTTTTCCAGGCATGCTCTGTTACATTGCACGGATTAGAACTGGCACATTCGGAGGGTGTCCTGGAGAGTTTTCATGGGTGGATGTGTCAGCCTCCAGTGGTTACTATGAGGCAGCATGCTGGGAGAGTAAGACATGGCTTATCCATGGGGCATGCAGACTTGTTCATAGATAGCCCTGGGTGTGCTCAGTCACTCAGCTGTGTCCAACTCTTTTCAGCCTCATGGACTGTAACCTGCCAGGCTCCTCTGTCCATGGAATTTTCCAGGCAAGAATAGTGGAGTGGATTGCCATGCCCTACTCCAGGGAATCTTCCAGACCCAGGGATTGAACCTAGGTCTCTTATATCTTCTGCATTGGCATGTGGATTGTTTACCACTGAGCCACCTGGGAAGTCCCTTGTTATATTTACATCTGCTCAGTATTCGGCATCAAGTGCCTTGGTACCCCAAGTGTGTGATGTGTATTGTTTTATGAATTACTGGTGCCAATTTTCCACCAAGGAACAGATTGCAAGAGATTTTCCTGTAAGTGAAGCCCCTGGGTTAGGATGCTGACTGTTATTTATTTTCTGTGTGATCTTTGATTAGCTTCTAGACTTCCCTGAGACTCAGAACCTATAAACTGGAAATAATGATGCTTACCTTATAGTGTTTCAGAGTTAAGAGGCATAAATGTGAACACTTGTTAATAATGCCCCTGTTACTTCCCCTGTCCTCGGAAGGCATTTCCCTCTATAACTAGGAGGAGGGAAGGATGACTAAAGCACATAGGAGATTTGGGCCATAGAAGGACCCTGAGAAATTGCTGTTTTCATCAGAGGGATGTCTAAATCATTCATGATGGATAGTTTTTATTTTCTTCTTTAATATTTCTGGGAAAGAGATTTAACTTGAACACTTCACAGAGAACTTTATTCTAGTGTTTCATCATCTTAATGGGTGAAAAGTTCTTCCTTATATTCAGTAGAAATCTGTCTGGTTTTAATGCAAGCTCATTTCTTTGTATTCAGACCCTGAGGGGAAAGGGAAGAATCTATGGAGTCTCTCAACTGAGAAAACCTTCACGTATGAAATCATCACTCCTTTCCCTTTTCTCCGCGAGTCTAATTAACTCGGGTTCATAAAGGGGTTTTCAGGGACACAGGTCCCCATTGCTTGTCATCTTCAACCTTTCATGTGAAGCAGGTTCTCTTTCTTCTCATCTGGTTAAATGTGTGTCTGTGCTGAGCAGAGTCAATCTACTGCAGAGTAGAAGGGATGGGTATCATCTCAAGGTTGCAAAAAGAGACAACTTATTTCTATGGTATGCTACGAAATCACAGACATTTTAGAAAAGAACTTCCTATTATAAAAAAAAGTCCCAGTTAGCAATTTAGAATGATGTATTTGGGTCTCTGTGCTTACTACCATTTTGTTCTGCTAAGTTGAAGAAATATGCCATAACGTGGTGAGACCTCAGCTCCCCATGTTACAAGCTACTCTTCTCATCTCAGAAGCCTTTCCTAACTCTTGTTCCTCAGATTAAAAACCTGGCAGAAACTGTTTGCCAGGTTCTGTTCACTTTTAGGTTCTCATGGTCCTGATCTGGCATCCATAGATGATTGGATATTTTTTGTGTGCCTGCTCAGTCATGTTCGACTGTTTGTGTTCCCATGGAGCCCGCCAGGCTCCTTTGTCCATGGGATTCTCCTGGCAAGAATACTGGAGTGAGTCGCCATTCTCTTCTCCAGGAAATATTCCCAACCCAGGGCTCAAACCCAGGTCTCCTGCATTGCAGGCAGCTTCTTTACTGTCTGAGCCACCAGGAAAGCCCAATTAGGTATTAGTTTGTTTATTTTTTACTGGTAGAAAAAACAAGTGAGTTGTTCACAGTTTTTTAAAACTGACTTTAAAAAATCGGTTGTTTTCATGGTGGTAATTCAGAGTTTCTTCCTGTCTGGAAATGGTATACAGATCTGAGCATCCTTTTTGTTCCTGATGGAAAGAGTCTGTCCTACCGCATGGAAAGAAAAATGGTAGACAAGAAATTGGAGACAGTTGTTCTTGTCCTGGTGAATGTGACTTTGATACATTGATACATAACACTGACTAGTTTGTCAGTCCCAAGAAGGCTTCCCCTCCTTTAGCTCTAAAGTAATCTTCAAAGACCCAGGCCATTGAAGTGTGCGGTAGCTCTCCCCATCCCCAACATGATTTGTTATATTTACATCTTCTCAGTGTTCACATCCAGTGTCTTGATAGCCCATGTGTGTTGTTCTGTGAATAACCGGTGCCAATTTTCCACTAAGGAACTGATTGCAAGAGATTTCAGTGTAAGTAAATAAGGGATAATTTTATAAGGTTTGATTCTCCAGGGGGCCCCAGTGGATGCCATTAGGACTTTCTGAATTAGTTCAGAACCAGAGCCAAAGAAGATGGCTCAACATTTGGACTGATTCTGTCACGGCTTAAGTGTTGTGATGGGCAGTGTTACAGAATATAAATTCTGTAACCTCAATTCAAAGGGCAACAATTTAACCTCCACAAGGTAGCCTGGATGGGGTATGCTGTGACAGTAATTTATTCTTTCAGTCATCTTCTCGTTGCAGTAGAAGAGATAATTTTGGTAATCGGGACTATTTCCAGACTTATATGCTCAGCCACATACACCATTAACATAAATGCTTCTATTCACTCAGGCCCTGGAAATAGGAGCTGTGATTAATATGCTCATCCATATGCTTTTTTATATCCTTTAAAACCGAAAGATGATTTTTGAAAGAATTAAATAGGAACTGGAATTCATTCTGTAATCGCTCTAACAAATGGCATTTTAAAGGACCTAGCAGGGGAATATTTGTGCTGAGATGAAACGGTAGCTAAGAAATTGATTTCTTATGACAAAGAGAAGTTCTTGCCTCCTCATTTTGAAAGAGAATCTTAAATATGTAATATAATCAGGCTCATTCTTGTCTTTGGCCAAAAGCCAGGACTCGACTTTACACTGTTGCTCAGATTCTATTCTCTACCCCTGCCTGAGCCTGACCCACAGGGACCCCTCCTCCTGGCAGGAGCATGCTGAGATGTGCAGAGATGTCCCCTCACCTCCAGGTGCTTCCAAGTCACGAAGGGAACTGGGTGCCCTGGAAGTGGAAACTCACCTTGTCTGATGGGTCGAGGATGGACTTGGGGTGCCTTAAATGCCTCTCGAAAGTCCATGAATGAACTTAAGCTGAAACAAAGTTCAGGTGGGCAAACCACACCTCAAAAATTGAATTAACAGATAGTTGTATATTTCTGAATATTTTCTTGTTTTTGCTACTTAGTTTTTATTTTTATTATTTTTTATTGTAGTACAATTGCTTTACAGTGTTCTGTTAGCTTCTGCTGCATAACAAAATGAATCAGCTATATGTATACATTATATCCCCTCCCTCTTGGACCTCCATCCCACCCCCCAATCCCACCACTCCAGGTCATCACAGAGTACCAGGCTGAGCTCCCTGAGCTAGGCAGAAGCTTCTCACTAGCATCTATTTTACACATCCATCCATTCATGTGAGTGCTCAGTCATGTTCGACTCTTTGCAACCCCATGGACTGCAGCCCACCAGTCTCCTCTGTCCATGGGATTTTCCAGACAAAAATACTGAAGTGGGTAGCCATTTCCTTCTCCAGGGGATCTTCCCAACCCAGGGATCGAACCAGGTCTCCTGTGTCTCCTGCACTGGCAGGCGGATTCTTCACCACTGAGCCACCAGGGAAGCCCATGTTACACATTACATATGTCAATGCTGCCATCCCAATTCATCCCACCCTCCAACTCACCTCAACTGCTTTGTCCACAGGTCCATTCTCTATGTCTGTGTCTCTATTCCTGCCCTGCAAACAGGCTCATCCATACCATCTTTTTAGATTTCTTATATAGGAGTTAATATACAATGTTTGTTTTTCTTCCTGACTCGCTTCACTCTATGACAGACTCTGGATTCATTCACATCTCTACAAATGACCCAATTTCAGTCCTTCTAATGGCTGAGTGATTTTCCATTGTGTATATGTATTACATCTCTGAATATATTCTTGTATGCTTTCTTTTGGGCTTCCCAGGTGGCTCAGTGGTAAAGAATCTGCCTGCCATTGCAGAAGATACAGTTTCATTTCCTGAGTCAGGAAGATCCCCTGGAGAAGGAAATGGCAACCCACTCCAGTATTCTTGCCTAGAGAATCCCATGGACAGAGGAACCTGGCGGGCCACAGTTCATGGGATCACAAAGAGTCGGACATGGCTGAGCATGTACACATGCTTGCTTTCTTTTATGCTCTGTAAGCCTTATGTGCCCATCTGCTGCTGGCATGACTCACTGCCACCAAGCCCATTTCTAGTAGACTCTCTTTGATAAGGGGCATGTGTAATTAGAAAGGTGTGAATTAGAGGGGAAAAATTGAAAAAAAAAGTGACTCAATTTAAATGAATAATACACTACAAATAGGGGGCGTGTTCATAAGAGAAATTGTTTTTGCCCTATCCTGACATGAGAGCAGTCTGTGATTTATTACTACAGAAGAGTGGAAGGCGATAGACCAGAGCCATGCAAGATCCAGCTTCCAGGGTTGTAAATTCCAATCTGATATGCACACGGCAGTGTCATCCAAAAGTTTGTCAGTTGGCCTTGGCTGACCTCTGTTGCCCGGTCTCGACTAGCTCTTCGAATCCCATGACCCTCCTTTTAGGGCAGTCATCAGATTTGTCATTCCTGTCCTGTGACAGTCACACAGGAGAGATGGTGAGCCTCACGAGGGCAGGGCTCTAATTTTTCTTATTGCCAAATGTTCACAACCGACCCGTGCCTGCCCTGTAAGTCCACGCTGAATAAATGCCATTAATACAGGTGCAGAGACCTAGTGGTCAGTGTCCCTGGGGAGGGACGTGGACGGTCAGAGTGGAGGCAGGCCACGAGTCCAAGATTGGGACACGGGGAAACAGGAGCCCCTGTATCAGGATCACGGGGAGGGAGCCGCCTGCATCATGGCCAGGGGGACCTGGCCTGGAGATCACTGGGACCGGAGACCAAGACAAGCATCAACTGTGGGCTGAGGGTAGCGTGATGATCCAGGTCAAGTTTACAGTTAGAGTTTAAGGGGGCCCAGCTGTGAGAGAACAAGGGCTATAGGAGCTGAGACCCAGGCTTAGCCTGATGCCCTGTGTGTAATGAAAACCTGGACTTGCCTCGCTAATTATTAACTGGTAGGCAGAGCGATGACCTTGTAATCAGACTCTTTGGCTCCCGGTCCTGGCTCTATCACTTACTAACCACAAGCAGGTCACTTGGCCATATCCTGTCTTAAGTTGCTCCTCAGAAAAATGGTTCCAGTAAAGCTCTTCTTACAAATCAAGTAATAGCTTATTCTTATTAGTCTGCATGCTAAGTTGCTTCAGTTGTGTCTGACTCCTGCAATCCCATGGACTGTGGCCCTCCAGGCTCCTCTGTCCATGGGACTCTCCAGGCAAGAATACTGGACTGGGTTACCATGCCCTCCTCCAGGGGATCTTCCCGACCCAGAGATGAATCTGTTTCTCTTAAGTCTACCTGCATTGGCAGGTGGATTCTTTACCACTAGTGCCATCTGGGAAGCCTGCCTATTAACAAGACTCTGTAAAAATTAGAAGATTTTAAAATATTAACCATGATGCACTCATTCATTCTCTTTCAGCCCCAAAGGGCTCAGGGGTCAGTTCTCGCCAAGACCTCTTGGAAGAGTCGCCACTGACCCTTCAGTGCCTCTCTAGTTCACCTTCAAGGACAAGGATAAACCTCAGAAGTATCCTTAGAGCCTGGAGGGGAAGAGAAGTAGGGCTGAGGCAGAGTGCACAGCCCAGGCCTGAGGTGTATTCCCAAGGGCTGGTGGAAAGGAGCCTGGGCACCCTGGGCAGGAGAGTCTTCCTGCGTTTCCTTGACCGGCCTCCCCTGCCAGCCTCTGCAGTTGTGTAGCCAGGTAGGTATGCATGCATGTGAAGATGCATACTCTCCCAAGGTTCAGAACTCCTTTGTCCATCCATTTGTTCACTCACTTATTTCACAGGTATGTGTGAGCCCCTGCTACATGCCAGGCTAGATGGCGAGTCCTAGTCCCACATTAGTGCTAAGCACCTCAAATACTGTTAGTGTCTCTTCACCAGTGAGTGGATGGTGGGCTCCTATCTTCTCTGGAGGGATCATGCCTACTGGTGCTTCCATTTTGGGTTCCGCCATCAACTCAAGTTATTTCATGGAAGGCTTTACCTCTCCTAGGGCTTTCCAGGTGGAGCAGTGATAAAGAATCTGCCTACCAATGCTAGAGTTGCTGGTTGGATCTTTGGGTTGGGTTGGGAGGAAATGGCAGCCCACTCAAGTATTCTTACCTGGAAAATCCCACGGACAGAGAAGCCTGGCAGGTTATAGTCCATGGGGTTGCAAAGAGTTGGACACAACTGAGCTTACTTACATAACTTTTACCTCACTTCCATATTTACATATGTACACTTTAATCCCCACCCTTCCTTCCCAATTTGTGCCCTTACTTGAGAAAAATCTTTTTTCCACAACCTTACTATAAGGATGTTGGCTCAGATGGTAAACAATCTGCCTGCAATGCTGGAGACCTGGGTTCAATCCCTGGGTTGGGAAAATCCCCTGGAAGAGGGCATGGCAATCTACTGCTACTGGAGGATTCCTGTCTGGCGGGCTACAGTCCGTAGGGTCTCAAGGAGTACAGCACCCAGCACTATAAGGATATCAGTGATGATTCATCTAGGTTAAGGGACTGTAAATTCATAAAAAATTAGGAAGGAAAACACTTTAAAGTCTTTGTAATTGACTCAGTAGATCCTCATCATTTTCTTACTGATCTGTTTTACTACTTCTGATTAATTTATTTCCACCTAAAAAACCAGCCTTTAAGATAATCTATCCCAAATACAAATTTAATTTTTCATCTTGTCCTAGTTTTGTTTCACTTAAAATATACAGTATTTTGGCAACTCTATGATTGGTCAAGGGTTTTAGGGCTCCTTTGAGGTCCCAGACATCACTTATTACTTAAATTGAATGGGAAAATGTGTTTTAAATTTGAAATGCATGCCAGTAGGAAGCAGGATTTTTAAATCATTGTAGAATAAATTGTGAAATTTATTTGAAAATTCATGGTTATAAACCTATAAAACACTGGCACTTTCAGGCTGTTTTAAAACGGGTCTCTCTTTCATGTAGTAATTCTTCTGTTTTCACATTCCTTGCCCCCATCAAATTCCTCATCCTAACAGCTGGGGCAGCAGTACTTCTGGGACTATATGATATCCTGGAATAGAATGTTTAAAACATTTCAAAACACAATCTGCCAAAAAGTGTCCCCAGTGTCCTCCAGAGAGAAACAGCTGGTTGATTCTAACCTGCATCCAACAGACCCAGAGTGCACAGTTTTCTAGCTTTGTGTGTGTGTGTTCAAATAGATACTTCAATACTCTATGAATTTTTGTCTGTTCAACACTGAAAGTAGAAGTGTAAGTTTCTGAGTCTCATACTATGCATTGTATATATTTTTTATTTAACAAACACTTCAAAATAAAGCATTGAAACGAGAAAAGCTCATCTTCTGGTTTTCGTCGCTCCCTCTCTCCAGATGGATCCCAAAATACTTGCCAGGAACACTGCCTTATTCATAACTTAGAATAGAAATACATAGAGAACCATAACAATTGTGCCCACTAAACCTATTTTCTGCAATTACCAATGGAAATAACAAAAATGCTAGGAAAACATATTCATCAAAATGGCAGATTTTTTTTTTCTTTGTGAGCTGTAATTAGTTCCTGGGCCAATTTCCATTTTCTGAATTGCATACTAGATGATAGACATTTTTATTTGCGGTGGGGGGGGAGGGGCAGAAAAATGAATGTATTAGCTCATAAGCACATCCTGTCCAGATTACAAATTTGTTTCTCTGGAATGCACCAGTAATAAACAGAGTTTTTCTGAAAGAAAAGTCCTTTTCCCTCCAAACATTTATTTGGAAACATTAATTTTCATTCTTCATGTATCATTGTGTTGTTTGGCATATGTTAGTCCCTGCAATGCCATAGAGAAGAATACAATACTCTGGCATTGGATAGTAATAGCAGTCATTTTAGGGTAAAATAAGAATTATTTTACTGCAGTAGCCCCCTTCTACCTTGCTCCACTCTTCCCTTTCATGCAAACAAATAGAGTGTATAATGAATATGGAAATTTTGGCTCCATTTTACTACAAATTATTGAGCATTTCCTATGTGCTATATACAGTGTCCTGGGCTTCCTAGGTGGCACTAGTAAAGAATCTGCCTGCCAATGCAGGAGACTCAAGAGACAAGGGTTCAGTCCCTGGGTCGGCAAGATCCCCTGGAGAAGGAAATGGCACCCCACTCCAGTACTCTTGCCTGGAGAATCCCAGGGACAGAGGAGTCTGGTGGGCTACAGTCTACGGGATCGCAGAGAGTCAGACACAACTGACTGTCTGAGCAGCAGCTGTATACAGTGTCTTAGGAGAGTAAAAAATAAACACAATAAAATCCCTGCCTCAAGAGCTGCTAGTTTAGAAGTTTCCTGTGACGAACTTCTTGCAGACCAGCCTGGGTCTCACTGCCCCCAGAAGGCCCAGCATCTTCCAGGGGGGGCTCCAGCCTGTGACTTTTGTCCACATGCAGAGTGAGCGGGGTGTGTCTGGGAGAGTTAAGCTGAATTGCCCTTCTTATAAGTGCGACTGAACACATTCTCATGCTTTTCTTTTAGGAGTATTCATGTTTAGTTTTTCTGTGAGCTGACAATGTATTTGTGATGTGTGTGCGTTCTAAGTTGCTTCAGTCATGTCCGACTCTCTGTGGTCCCCATGGACCATAGCCAACCAGGCTTCTTTGTCCATGCGATTCTGCAGGCAGCAGGACTGGAGTGGGCTGCCATGCCTTACTCCAGGGGTCTTCCCAACCCAGGGATCGAACTCACGTCTCATGATGTTTCCTGCATGAGCAGGCAGGTTCTTTACTACTGGTGTGCTGCCTGGTGAGAGTATCTATTATACTGTTGGTCATTCTCTTTGTGGGCTTCCATGGTGGCTCAGATAGTAAAGAATCCGTCTGCCAATGCAGGAGATAAAAGAGAGGCAGGTTCTATCCCTGAGCTGGGAAGATTCCCCGGAGAAGGAAATGGCTCCCCGCTCCAGTATTCTTGCCTGGAGAATCCCATGGACAGAGGAGCCTGGCGGGCTCCAGTCCATGGGGGTTGCAAAGTATTGGACGTGACTGAGTGACTCACACACACACACACACACACACACACACACACACACACACTAAATGCATCAGCCTCTTGTCTGTCAATGCAAAGCTCAAACTCTGTTCAGAGCCATCTCTCAAGGTTCTTCCCCCAGGGTCTTCTCTCCCTGATGGCCTCTGAGTGGAGGAGGGTTAATGGCGCGAGGAGGCGTGCTACCTCTTCTGGGCGTCTTGCTCCCGGGTCCGCTGAGGTGTGGTCAGTGTCTCCTGCAGGTTTGGAGCCTTGCTCTGCTGGCCCTGCTGACCGTTTCTCCCAGTGCCTCAGACGGCGAGGTCCAGCTCCCCACCCGCCCCAGGCCTCTTCCGGTGGCTTCTGTGCCTCCTCTCTTGGGGGAGAAGGAGGGGGTAGGTCAGAGTGGGTGGCAGCTTCCACTAGCTCTGCGGTATCCAGCTCTCCAAGCTCACTTTCCCTTTGACCCTGCTTGTTGGGTGCGGCCTGTGCTGGGGCTCTGACGGGCTGTCTGAGTCCAGTCTGGAGGAGGCCTGGGTTGCTCCTGGGGTCCTTCTACTTCAAGGCTCCTTCATGCCGAGACCTTGTCAACTTACTGAAATTCCTGCGCCTCTGTTTTCTCTGCCTTAAAACAGGCATAACTGTAGAACCTTAATCATCTTGGCATTCTGAAGAGTAAATATAAGCACTCGGTAAATATTTGCTATGTTAAAAATTATTCCACTCTGCTTCCACCTTGAGAATTAGAGAAGCTTCACCTCTCAGACATTTATTGATTGACTGGGCATCTTTAGGCATTTATTTCAACAAGTGAACAAGATGTTTTTTTTTAAAACATCTTCATTATATTTAAATTAGGCTTCCCTGGTGGCTCAGATGGTTAAGAATCTGCCTACAATGCAATGTGGGAATCCTGGGTTCGATCCCTGGTCAGGAAGCTCCCCTGGAAAAGGAAATGGCGATCTACTCCAGTATTCTTGCCTGGAGAATGCCACGCACAAAAGAGCCTGGTGGGCTACAGTCTATGGGGTCACAAAGGGTTGGACACGACTGAGCAACTAACACTTTCACACTTTATATTTAGATTTAAAAGTATTTTAAAAATACTAATTTAGAAGATTTTCATCTGGGTACAAAATTATTTTAAAAATAAACTTAGGCAGAAACTTCCACTTATGGATCTGAAAGACTGAGACCTTCCGGTAGGATTCCCTTTCCTGGCAGAAACCAACGGTGAAAGCTGGACGTGAAAGAATGAGATTCTAGATAGCAGAAGCAGACACACCATGCTGGCCAGGGCACATGTGCTCACAGGGAGAGAGAGACGTGGTCTTTAGAAGTAAGTTTCCATCACCGTGGCTTTTGGTCTAGGACTTAAGTGTCATCTGCCTGACTCACTCAGCAGTGGCAGGGGTGCGTATAGAAAAACTCAGTTTTTCTGATCTGAGAAAGTATAAGTGAAGCCAGGAAACTGAATGCTGGAGAGAGTAGGGGTAATCCTAGAAGGAAAAGAGTCAGAGCATGGATCCCCAATCCCCATCCACAACATCTCTGCTGTACCCCAGATATATGCATGCATGGAACAGACTCAGTGCAGCTCAGCTAAAGACAAGAGATCCAGAGTGAGACTGAACTTCTGCCCAGGAAACAATTTGCACTTCAAGACCAGCCAAGAAAATTACCTGCTAAAACAAAGAAAACAATACTATTAGAGAAAATAACAGTATCCAGGATCTGTTAACATTCATAATATGAGATACAGTCAAAATTATCCAACATACAGAGGTCTAAGAAAATGGAACACATTCTCAAGAAAAAAGAAAATGAGTTGTGTCTGACCTGAAGATGAACCAGATGCTGGAACTAACAGATAAGTATATTAAAGCAGCTATTATAGCAACAGCCAATGAAGTAAAACAGAACATGTTTTCAGTGAATGAGAATCTCAGCAGAGAAATGGGAGATCTCAGCAGAGAAACAAAAACAACAAAATGAGAAGCACATGGAAGTTATAGAACTGAAATCAGAGTTATGATAAAAATAGTCACTGGGAAAACGTAATAGTCAAATAGATATGACAGAGGAAAGAGGAATTGAACTCAAAGATAAAGCAATAGAAATTTGTCCAAGGTGAAAAGCAGAAAAAATACTGTGGAAAATGAACCAATGTCTTGTTAGATTGGATAAAATAAGCAAACTTATAATAGGAGCATCAGAAGGAGTCACAAAGAGTTGGACACGACTAAGTGACTTCACTTTATTATCAGAAGGAGAGGAGAGAGAGCAGAGCCGAAAAAAGTACCTGAAGAAATAATAGCTGAATGTTTTACAAATTTGGTGAAAGTTAGAAATGTTTTGGATACAAAATGCCATGCAAACAAAACCACAATGAGCACAGAAACTCCAAGGCTAAGTTACATCGTGGTAAATTGTTAAAAGCCAAAGATAAAGAGTAAGTCTTGAATACTGACACATTGCCTATAGAGGAACAATGATGATTAATAGCCACCTTCTCATCAGAAGCCATGAAGGACAGAAAAGAATGGAATAACCTTTTGAAAATGCAGAAAGAACAGCTGTCAACCCAGAATTGTGTATTCTTTGAAAACTGTTGTTTAAGAATGATGGCAACTTCCCAGAACAGTGCTGTGTTCACTCAACCCTCTTTGCATAGCCTTGCTCCTGGGACCAGAGCCAGACATTGTTTCAGGGATAATCAGAAAGAGTTCTGGAACTCTCTCGAGTTTCCAGTTCTGTTGGACCTTGTGTTTATTCCCATTGTTGTGGGTGAAGGACCAAATGAACTATTCAATACTAACTCAAAGAAGAGAAGAGATAGGACTATGTTATGTAAATATAGAAAAGATAAAAGAATGCAGTCTGCAGTCAAAGATCTCATGGTGACAGCGGTGGGAAATCACACAAAAAATTCATTAGTGAAGGAGACCACATAACCAGATCAGTAAACAAAAACATAGCTTTTAAAATTTTTATTTATTTTTAATTGGAGGTTAATTGCTTTACACTGTTGAGTTGGTTTCTGCTATACATCAACATGAATCAGCCATAGCTATACATTTGTTCCCTCCCTCTTGAGCCTCCCTCCCACCCCTCTCAGTTCTCACAGACCAGCAGTTTGAACTCACTGTTAACAGCAACTTTCCATTAGCTAGCTGTTTTACACTCAGTAGTGTATATATTTCAATGATATATTTCAATTCTCAATTTGTCCCACTCTTTCCTGCTCCTGCTGTGTTCATAAGTCTGTTCTCTATGTCTGAGTCTCTATTCCTGCCCTGCAAACAGGTTCATTAGTACCATTTTTCTAGATTCCATATATATATATATGCATTAATATATGATATTTGAAAAATGTATTTTTTGTTTGAATTTCTCAGTGGAGGGTAAATGGAATTGGAAGTAGAAAGAAATGCTCAGATAAGACATGCTCTCACTGACGACATCCTCACCATCTGAGCTTGTGACCTGTTCTTTTTCTTCTTGGGATTTAATGTAAATTATATAACTATGAAGACTAAGTGTCAGCACTTCTCTGGCTAGCACAGTGAGCAACTCAGCAAACTCTTCTTCAGATAATAAAGGAAGACTTCACAGAAGAGAAGATATTTGATATTGTACGTCAGAGTGTGAGCATTTCCACTCAAAGGAGGGGAGGAGAGAGGAAAAATTGCTTATTGTATAGGGAAAAAAAGCATATGCAGAGCACAATACCATTTTAATTAAACATGCTGCCTCATGAAGAAGTGTACAAAGTCCTGCAAGTGAAGGCTTCAGGAATCATCCTCATCTCTATTCCTCACACATGGTGTTTTTCCAAAAATGAAAGCAAAAAAGGCATTTTCAAATAAAATAAAATTAAAATAATTTGTCATCAGAAGACCGTGTAGCATTACAACAAAAGCTAAAGGATATTCTTTAGGCTGAAGGCAAATGATAGCAGATGGAAAGTTGGATCCTCAGGGGGAAAGAAGAAGAGCCCTACAAATGATGATGGTGAGAAAAACCACCCTTTTCCTTCCAATCTCTTTGGAAACAATTGTCCTGTGTAAAGAGAAATGTAATTCTGTGTCAAGGGGTTGTAACATATGGAGCTGTAACACAGAGAGCAACCATGATTATACTCAGGCACCTATCTACAGTGTCCCCCCGCCAGCTAAGTTCAGTAGCTGTGTCACGTCCGAATCTTTGTGACCCCATGGACTGCAGCATGCCAGGCTTCCCTGTCCATCACCAACTCCCAGAGCCTACTCAGACTCCTAGAACAGGCAATATACTGGACAATTCTATCCCCCGTCCACTAATTGCTTTCAGTTTCCCCAGACATTCAATTCAGTTCAGTCGCTCAGTCATGTCCGAATCTTTCCCACCCCATGGACTGCAGCACGCCAGGCCTCCCTGTCCATCACCAACTCCCAGAGTTTACTCAAACTCATGTCCATTGAGTCAGTGATACCATCCAACCATCTCATCCTCTGTCGTCCCCTTCTCCTCCTGCCTTCAATCTTTCCCAGCATCAGGGTCTTTTCCAATGAGTCAGTTCTTTGCATCAGGTGGCCAAAGTATAGGAGTTTCAGCTTCAACATCAGTCCTTCCAATGAACAACCAGGACTGATCTCCTGTAGGATGGACTGGTTGGGTCTCCTTGCAGTCCAAGGGATTCTCAAGAGTCTTCTCCAACATCACAGTTGAAAAGCATCAATTCTTTGGCACTCAGCTTTATTTATAGTCCAACTCTCACATCCATACGTGACTATTGGAAAAACCATAGTCTTGACTAGATGGACATTTGTTGGCAAAATAATGTCTTTGCCTTTTAATATGCTGTCTAGGTTGGTCATAACTTTTCTTCCAAGGAGTAAGCTTCTTTTAACTTAATGACTGCAGTCACCATCTGCAGTGATTTTGGAAATAATCTGGAAAAATATTGGAAAATTGGAAAAAATAAAAGTCAGCCACTGTTTCCAGTATTTCCCCATCTATTTGCCATGAAGTGATGGAACTGGATGCCATGATCTTAGTTTTCTGAATGTTCAGCTTTAAGCCAACTTTTTCACTCTCCTCTTTCACTTTCATCAAGAGGCTCTTTAGTTCTTCTTCACTTTCTGCCATAAGGGTGGTGTCATCTGCATATCTGAGGTTATTGATATTTCTCTTGACAATCCTGATTCCAACTTGTACTTCATCCAGCCCAGCATTTCTCATGATGTACTCTGCATATAAGTTAAATAAGCAGGGTGACAATATACAGCCTTGATATACTCCTTTCCCGATTTGTAATCAGTCTGTTTTTCCATGTCCAGTTCTAACTGTTGCTTTCTGACCTGCATACAGATTTCTCAAGGGGCAGGTCAGGTGGTCTGGTATTCCCATCTCTTTCAGAATTTTCCACAGTTTATTGTGATCCACAGAGTCAAAGGCTTTGGCATAGTCAATAAAACAGAAGTAGATGTTTTTCTGGAACTCTCTTGCTTTTTCAATGATCCAGCAGATGTTGGCAATTTGATCTCTGGTTCATCTGCCTTTTCTAAAACCAGCTTGAATATCTGGAAGTTCATGGTTCATGTATTGCTGAAGCCTGGCTTGGAGAATTTTGAGCATTACTTTATTAGCATGTGAGATGAGTGCAATTGAGCGGTAGTTTGAGCATTCTTTGGCATTGCCTTTCTTAGGGATTGGAATGAAAACTGACCTTTTCCATTCCTGTGGCCACTGCTGAGTTTTCCAAATTTGCTGGCATATTGAGTGCAACACTTTCACAGCATCATCGTTTAGGATTTGAAATAACTCACCTGAAATTCCATCACCTCCACTAGCTTTGTTCCTAGTGATGTTTCCTAAGGCCCACTTGACTTCACATTCCAGGATGTCTGGCTCTAGGTGAGAGATCACACCATCGTGGTTATCTGAGTCATGAGAAACTTTTTTGTTAGTTTTTCTATGTATTTTTGCCACCTCTTCTTAATATCTTCTGCTTCTGTTAGGTCCATACCATTTCTGTCCTTTATTATACTCATCTTTGCATGAAATATTCCCTTGGTATCTCTAGTTTTCTTGAAGAGATCTCTAGTCTTTCACATTCTATTGTTTTCCTCTGTTTCTTTGCACTGATCCCCTTGCCAGGCACTAGCTACATCAGAGTGGTGGTTTTGCAGAGTCTCCTCATGCTCTCAGGTCATTGCATTGCCAAGAGAAATATGACAGTGTACACTCCTCAAGGTGAATCCAGAAGCTGGCTCCACTAAGACTGTAGAGAAGCCATCTGGACCCACAGCAGAATTACCATCTGCATGTGCCTTCCAAGTTCTCTTTGCTGCTTGGCCATTAAGATGAAATGTGGCCCAGGACATACTGCAGTAACACAAGCACAAGATAATCTCATAATGGCCTTCTCCTTTGAGTGAAAACAATTCTTTCCCTGTATGTAATGTGTGTATATATGTATGTGTGTATATGTACATATATATATGTGTGTGTTTATGATTATGCATGTGTATGTTATATGCACACAAATTTCACTGTCTGTCAGTCTAGGCTTCTTGGAAGAAAAGCTACACAGTTTATTAAAAAGCAGAGACATGCTTTGCCAACAAAGTTCTGTATAGTCAAAGTTGTAGGCTTCCCTGGTGGGTCAAATGGTAAAGAATCTGCCTGCAATGCAGGGACCTGGGTTTGATCCCTGGGTCAGGAAGATCCCTTGGAGGAGGGAATGGCAATCCACTCCAGTATTCTTGCCTGGAGAATTCCATGGTCAGAGAAGCCTGGTGAGCTTCAGTCCAGAGGGTCACAAAGAGTCAGATACGACTAAGTGACTAACACTTCACTTCATAGTTTTTCCACTAGTCGTGTGAGGATGTGAAAGTTGAACCATAAAGAAGGCTGAGCACTGAAAAATTGATGCTTTTGAAGTGTGGTTCTGGAGAAGACTCTTGAGAGTCCCTTGGACAGCAAGGAGATCAAACCAGTCAATCCTAAAGGAAATCAGTCCTGAATATTCATTCAAAGGACTGATGCTGAAGTTGAAGCTCCAATAATTTGGCCACCCAATGTGAAGAAATGCCTCATTGAAAAAGACCCTGATGCTGGGAAAGATTGAGGGCAAGAGGAAAAGGGACAACAGTGATGGTTGGATGGCATCACTGACTCAATGGATGTGAGTTTGAGCAAACTCTGGGAGATAATAGGACAAGGAAGCCTGGCATGCTGCAGTCCATGGAATCGAAGAGTTGGACATGAATGAGCAACTGAACAATAATTTTACAGATGGGGAAATTGAGTCTTAGAATGTATAAGCAATTTTCCCAAGGCTCCTGAAAGAGGTAGAAATCAAATATAGCTGACTCCAGGGCCCATGCTCTTAAAGATTTTTTTTACTGCTTCAACCTGTATCACCTTTTCCCAATCTGTATGCATAGCACATTTACTTCCTGTGTGGGGGGAAATTGACCTGACTTGGATTATATCTAGATATGCATACTTTATTATGAGACTCTAATAAGTGTGTTATAATATATGTATGCAATGTATATATGCATCCTTGTAAGGTTATGCTATTTTCTATAGGGTAATTAGCTTTAAGAAGGTCTTCCCTGCTGGCTCAGACAATAAAGAATCTGCCTGCAATGCAGGAGACCCGGGTTCAATCCCTGGGTCAGGAAGATCTCCTAGAGAAGACAGTAGCAACCCACTTCAGTATTCTTGCCTGGAGAATCCCATGGACAGAGGCTACAATCCTCGGGTCTCAAAGAATTGGCATGACCAAGTGACTAAGCACTAGTACATGCTTTAAGAAATTCTAAAAAGTAAAATACTAAAATATATTGAGAAGATAAAGTAGGCAATTTTTATTTGGAATCGTTCTTGCTCCTCTTTTCACATGGACTCAGTATGGACTTCTTTTTCAGATTAAAAGCTCTCCCAGCATATTTATTTATTTATTTATATTTATTTAAAAAAATTTTTTTTTTCATTTATTTTTATTAGTTGGAGGTTAATTACTTCACAACATTGCAGTGGTTTTTGTCATACATTGACATGAATCAGCCATGGAGTTACATGTGTTCCCCATCCCGATCCCCTCTCCCATCTCCCTCTCCACCTGATTCCTCTGGGTCTTCCCAGTGCACCAGGCCCGAGCACTTGTTTCATTCATCCCACCTGTCTCCCAGCATATTTAAAATATTATTCCATTTACAAAATAAAACTAATATGCTTCCCCACCCAAATTGTGTAAAAACTGTTACATCTGTAACAGACTGAATAACTATAAGAAATTATATCAACAGAGAAGGTGCTATGGCAATTAATAGGTGACTTTAAAAAATAATTGATGATTCAGTAGCATTCCTAACTATTATTTTTGAAAGCATTTTAGACATTTTTTCAAGCAGTTTCAGGGGTAATTGTTACTGTTGTTATTTTTAGCAACATGGCAGAGCCTAAGTACCAATTTATGCTGCAGTCTACCTTTGACTGTTTACTACAGTAATGAGCTTTATCTATCCTCGCAGAGGTCGCCCCTTGGCAGCACACTGGGATTTCATTCAGGAGGAGGAGAAGAAGGCAATAACTTGCCCAGGACAAAGCCTCTTACCCTATGTATTCATTCATTTACGTGCTTTTTGGAATCAAAGCACACCACATCAGACAGCTTTGTATTGTGCTGATCGAAGGGTGGAATTCGGAAGCTGTGTTTAGAATCTCCCACTCTTAAAATCTTGTCCCCAAAGTATTAATTCTTTTCAGAGTGTCCTGGAAGATTGCCAGAGGCCCTCCAATTCAATCCTTCTCTTCCTCTAGATCAATAGGAGGTTGACTCAAGGACACCACATCAGTATTTTTTAATGTGGTTTTTTTTTTCTTTTTCCTTGCTGTTAACTGGGTTGATAACTTTTGACTACCTTTCAAGTTCTTTGATCCATTAGGGATAAAGTCTTCAGTCTTCACTATGTGTAAGGGAAGGGTTGGGACTTGGTGATAAAACATGACAAACAAGTGAAGGTCTTGAGGCAAGGGTCAGAAGTGCTGTGCACGTTGTTGGAGGCTGGAAATGTTGGAGTTGGGAGTTCTGATTTCTCTATCATCTATTATCTTTATCTATCGTCAGTCATCTATCTATTATCTATCATCTATGTATCTAAAAAAAGTGAAAGTGTTAGTCACTCAGTTGTGTCTGACTCTGAGATCCCATGGACTGTAACCCGCCAGGCTCCTCTGTCCATGGAATTCTCCAGGCAAGAATACTGGAGTCATTCTCCTCTCCAGGGCATCTTCCCAACCCAAGGATTGAACCTGGGTCTCATACACTGCAGACAGTTTCTTTACCGCCTGAGCCACCAGGGAAGCTCTATCTATGTTCTATCTATCTATCTATCTATCATCTCTCCATCATCTATCTACCTATCATTTATCTATCTATGTCTGTCTATCATCTGTCTATCTATCTACCATCTATTATCTATGTATGTACCTACCCATCTATCTATCATCTATCTTTGCAGCTAGTGGCTCAGATGGATCTGGGAAAGGCATTCTTTTCAGATGTATATCTGCACAATCAGAATAACCTCCTGTGGTCTTTGACCCTACTTCGGGTGAATGTCAGATTACAGAACAGTACAGACGTGATTACTGATCTACAGAAGCAGAGTGAGGCTGATGTTTGATTAAAAACCAGAGGAATCTAGTTGCAACCACAAATGCAAATGGTAGCAGGTGAAAGATATTAGCAAAGCCTGCATGAATTTGAATAAGATATCATCAGGAGATGGAACTTACGCGTTAACACAAAGCCTCCTTATTCTTCTTGGCATCACCATTTGGGTCACTTTACCGCTGTGCCAATTTTTCTCAATGGAGCTTTTCAGAATCACACACAATTTTCAGTTCAAACAACAGAATAAGCACTGGTAATTTTCCATTTTTCACGATCACCTATAGAATGGATTTTTCTTTTAGTTGAAGTGAGCTTTGTAGCTCTGTTATCTGTTTCTTAATATTTGCCACATTTAATTATTATTTAGAGTTGAGTTTTTGAGAAAGAATAAAATGCTTTCAAAAAATTCCCTTCGTTGTCAGTAATATGTTAAAAACAAATTGAACATATATACTGAGAAATATATTAAACATATATGTTAAATAGAAAATTTCCACAGATTTAGCCATAAGCTTATTTTCTCAACACAAAGATAAATGTTATTATTATTATATTTAAGTCCTGGCATTTTATCTTAAAAGAAAGTAAGACCATTCTGTGGCTACTGCTTCAGTCTGGAACCCAAGAAACTTGCTTTCTAATGTTTTCTAGAATACTTTGCTTGAACCCATGTTTATCTCTAACTAAGCTGTGGTACCACATATCATTAATCTTTTATTGACAATACTAGGCTCCAGGAAAAGTGATCACTCATCAGATACACAAAACAGCAGCTTAACTGAACTGACATGGAAAACACGCAAGGAAACTACATGCCTGCTCTATTACTGATGACAGTTGGAACAATAGAACTGTCAGACCCTCATGTGAACAGAGGGGCTTAATCATAGCAGGAATTAGTACACACGACAGGTGATTATGTGCTGGCGACATGCCAGGACCAGCTGTGAGCCTTCACATTATTTGTAATCTCAGTAATTGCAGCTTTGGAAAAAAAAATTATTGGGGGACTCAGGGTTGGAGGGGGAAAAGTAAGCAAAAACCACACACAACCCATTTATTTCCACAATAAAGTTCTTTACAAATGGGAAAAGTTCAACCCACATTATAAATTTAGGTCCATCCCCTTTCTCTCCAGTTAAACAAAAGAGCAATATAATCATGTCTTCCCTCCCTTTTTTCAAGTCCAATTTTAGTGGCTCCTTACAAATAAAATATGCCTTCTATCATTTATTTACTAATTTGAGATGGGATTTCCTTCTAAAATTACATAGGCTACAATGTCTAAAGCCACTCAGGAAAACATGGGACCTAGCTGGCATTTTCCCATGTGGAATATTCTGTTATTTAGCTATAGTAAATATTTGATTTCTTTCTGTTGGTCGTTTATACAAAGAGATAATTCTTTAACTCTGAAACCATTTGTGGAAAGTAATCCAAGTGCAACCCATGATTTGGAGAATTCCAGACACGAGAGGCTGGAAAGCAAAGCAGGAACATGGAAAGAAGACAGATAATGAAGTTTTTCAAGATCCAGAAGCAAAATTCCCGGTTCACGTTCTAGTTAACCTGGAACGACAAGGCAGAATGTAAAAGGCAGCTTTGTCATAACTGCTTATCTTTAGTCTGTTTGTTGATTGTTTTTCATGGAAATATACCCAAAACCTTTCTATTTTTGTTATACCCATGTGGTTATTACTACAAGTGCAATCTTTCTTTAAATGTTTTTTTTTTTTTAAAAGCTATTATTCTTTTTATTTATTTATTTTTGGCTGTTCTGGGTCTTTGTTACTGCACAGGCTTTTCTCCAGTTCCAGCCAGCCAAGGCTTCTCTCTAGCTGCAGTGCATGAGCTTTTCATTGCGTGGCTTCTCTTGTGGAGCCTGGGCCCTGGGGCGCTCGGGCTCCGAGGTTGTGGCTCCAGAGGTTTGGTGGCTGCAGCTCCTGGGCTCTGGAGCACAGGGCCAGTAGTGGTGGTGCACAGGCTTAGTTGTTCCATGACACGCGGGATCCTCCCAGATCAGGGATTGAACCTACGTCTCTTCCATTGTGGATCCTTTACCTCTGAGCCACCAGAGAAGCCCTGCAAATGCAATCTTTGCACCATAGCTTTCCTTTACTTATGTTTTGTTTTGCTTTTTGTAACTTTTAGATTTTACGATAATTTTAAACTTATTCCAAAAATAGTGTTGGAACTCCCTTAACCAGTTATCCAAATTCACCAACCATTTACATTTGTCTCATTTGATCTATCATTCTCTCACTATGTATTTATATCTGCATGTTTTTCTGAGCCTTTGGTAATGTAAAGACATTGAGTCCTTTTGATTTCTAAATATTTCTAAGTATATTTCCCCCAAACAAGGATATTACGCTATATAACCACAGTCCAATTTTTTTAACATTGATACATGACTGTGATCTGATCCACACAGGCAAAACTGTCAGTTATCCTAATCGTGGCCTTTGTAACTAATTTTATTTTCTCATGTAGCATGTAATCCAGGATTACAAATGCTTTTTTGTCATGCTAATTTAGACTATTTTATCCCCAACAATCCATCACCCTTTAAAAAATCTTTTGGACATTGCCATTTCAAAGGAAAAGAGGCATTATTTTACAGACTCTTCATTTTGGGTTTGGCTATTTCTCCTTCATTAGATTCCAGTAATGTATATTGTCAGATATAGCACAGAAGTGATGTTCTGTCTCTCTCAGTACTTTGCAAGTGTGGAAAGCAAACTTACTAACTAGAGTTTAATTTTTCCTTACAGGGTTTCTTTGAATATAAAATTTATATATAATGATATGCACAAGTATCAAGTGCACAATTTGATGCATTTAATTAATACATACACCTGCCTAATGATTTATCCAGAAATAGAATATCTCCATCATCTGAGAAAGTTCTGTCACATCACCTCCAGATGAATCCCCTTCCCCCTACAGAGGCAACAGTTTTTCTGACATTTTTTTAGACACAAATGAGTTCTTCCTGTTCTAGAACATTCTGTAAACTGATCCACCTAGTAGGTGCCTTTGTGTCTAGCTTCTTTCACACATAGTTTCTCTGGGATCCATCCATGTTTTCCTCTGTCGGTAGTTCATTCCTTTTTGTTATTGTTGTTATGTAGCATTTCATTTTATGATACAGCACAGAAATTGTATATCTGTGTTTCTATAGATGAGCATTTGTCATGTTTCCAAGTTAAGGCTGTTATAAGTAAATGACTTTGAGCGTGCTTGGAACAGATAATAAATTTTATTCCCTTGAGTAATATTGGGAGTGAAATTTCTAGTTAATAGGGTAGGTAACGAGGCGTGCGTGCATGCTCAGTCATGTTCGACTCCTTGCAACTTCATGGACTGTAGGCCCCCAGGTTTCTCTGTCCATGGGATTTTCCAGGCAAGAGTACTGGAGTGGGTTGCCATTTTCTTCTCCAGGGGATCTTCCCAGCCCAGGAATCAAACCCTGATCTCCTACACTGGTGACACCTGGGAAGCCAGGCAAGGTAAAACTTTTAATTAAAATTAAGTAAGCTGCCAAACCTTTCTCCAAAAAGGCCTACAGGAATACCTCAGAAATTTTGTGGGTTCCATTCCAGACAACCACAATAAAATGAATGTCAAATTAAAGCAAGTCACATGACTGCTTTGGTTTCCTAGCTAGCACAGATAAAAATTTACATGATACTATAGTCTACTGAGTGTGCTCCTCTGTCCATGGGATTCTCCAGGCAAGGATACTGGGGTGGGTTGCCATTACCTTCTCCAGGGGATCTTCCCAACCCAGGGACTGAACCCAGGTCTCCTGCTTTGCAGGCAAATTGTTTACTGTCTGAGCCACAAAGGAAGCCCCTATTATTACATCATAACTTACACAGCAATGTTTATTCTGATGTCACCTGTCCATTCATATTCTCGACAGTGTCTTTTGATCAGCAGAATCTTAAATTTTGATGAAATACACTGTATCAATATTTCCTTCTGTGTAGAATGCTTTCTGGATCCTAAGGAATTTTCTCGAGACTACCCTAAGTGTGGAGAAATATTTCTCTATGTTTCCTTCTTTCTTGTTATTGCTCAATCATTCAGTCATGTCTGACTCTTTGTGACCACATGGACTGCCACATGGAGGCTTCCCTGTCCTTCACCATCTCCCAGAGCTTGCTCAAACTCATGTCCATTGAGTTGGTGATGCCATCCAACCGTCTCATTCTCTATTGTCCCCTTCTACTCCTGCCTTCAGTCTTTCTGAGCATAAGGGTCTTTTCTAATGAGTCATCTCTGCGCATCAGCTGGCCAAAGTTTTGGAATTTCAGCTTCAGCATCAGTCCTTCCCATGAATATTCAGGATTGATTGCCTTTAGAATTGACTTTTTCACTTTTTCACTCTCTTCTTTTACTTTCATCAACAGACTTTTAATTCCTCTTCGTTTTCTTCCATAAGGGTCATGTCATCTGTATATCTGAGGTTATTGATCACTCTCCTGGCAATCTTGATTCCAGCTTGTGCTTCATCCAGTCCAGCATTTCTCATTATGTACTCTGCATATAAGTTAAGTGATCAGGGTGATAATATACAGTCTTGATGTACTCCTTTCCCAATTTGGAACCCATCTGTTGTTCCATGTCCAGTTCTAAATGTTGCTTCTTGACCTGTATAGAGGTTTCTCAGGAGGCAGGTCAGGTGATCTGGTATTCCCATCTCTTGAAGAATTTTCCACAGTTTGTTGTGATCCACACTGTCAAATGCTTTAGAGTAATCAATGAAGAAGAAGTAGATGTTTTTCTGGAATTCTCTTTTTCTATGATCCAGTTCAGTTCAGTTCAGTTGCTCAGTCGTGTCCGACTCTTTGCGACCCTGTGAACCACAGCATGCCAGGTCTCCCTGTCCATCACCAATTCTCAGAGCCCACCCAAACACATGTCCATTGAGTCGGTGATGCCATCCAACCATCTCATCCTCTGTCGTCCCCTTCTCCTCCTGCTCTCTATCTTTCCTAGCATCAGGGTCTTTTCAAATGAGTCAGCTCTTTGCATCAGGTAGCCAAAGTATTGGAGTTTCAGCTTCAACATCAGTCCTTCCAATGAACAACCAGGACTGATCTCCTTTAGGATGGACTGGTTGGATCTCCTTGCAGTTCAAGGGACTCTCAAGAGTCTTCTCCAACACCACAGTTCAAAAGCATCAATTCTTCAGCACTCAGCTTTCTTTATAGTCCAACTCTCACACCCATCCGTGACTATTGGAAAAACCATAGTCTTGACTAGACGGACCTTTGTTGGCAAAGTAATGTCTCTGCTTTTTAATATGCTGTCTAGGTTGGTCATAACTTTCCTTCCAAGGAGTAAGCATCTATTAATTTAATGGCTGCAGTCACCATCTGCAATGATTTTGGAGCCCAGAAAATTAAGTCAGCCACTGTTTCCACTATTTCCCCATCTATTTGCCATGAAGTGATGGGACCAGATGCCATGGTCTTCATTTTCTGAATGTTCAGCTTTAAGCCAACTTTTTCACTCTCCTCTTTCACTTTCATCAAGAGGCTCTTTAGTTCTTCTTCACTTTCTGCCATAAGGGTGGTGTCATCTGCATATCTGAGATTATTGATATTTCTCCCAGCAACCTTGATTCCAGCTGTGCTTCCTCCAGCCCAGGTTTCTCATGATGTACTCTGCATATAAGTTAAATAAGCAGGGTGACAATATACAGCTTTGATATACTCCTTTTCCTATTTGGACCAGTCTGTTATTCCATGTCCAGTTCTAACTGTTGCTTCCTGGCCTGCATACAGGTTTCTCAAGAGGCAGGTCAGGTGGTCTGGTATTCCCATCTCTTTTAGAATTTTCCACAGTTTATTGTGATCCACAGAGTCAAAGGCTTTGGCATAGTCAATAAAGCAGAAGTAGATGTTTTTCTGGAACTCTCTTGCTTTTTCAATGATCCAGCAGATGTTGGCAATTTGATCTCTGGTTCATCTGCCTTTTCTAAAACCAGCTTGAACATCTGGAAGTTCACGGTTCACGTATTGCTGAAGCCTGGCTTGGAGAATTTTAAGCATTACTTTACTAACGTGTGAGATTAGTGCAATTGTGCAGTAGTTTGAGCATTCTTTTGCATTGCCTTTCTATGGGATTGGAATGAAAACTGACCTTTTCCATTCTTGTGGCCACTGCTGAGTTTTCCAAATTTGCTGGCATATTGAGTGCAGCACTTTCACAACATCATCTTTAAGGATTTGAGATAGCTCAACTGGAATTCCATCACCTCCACTAGCTTTGCTCATAGTAATGCTTCCTAAGGCCCACTTGACTTCACATTCCAGGATGTCTGGCTCTGGTGAGTGATCACACTATTGTGATTATCTGGGTCGTGAAGGTCTTTTTTGTACAGTTCTTCTGTGTATTCTTGCCACCTCTTCTTAATATCTTCTGCTTCTGTTAGGTCCCTACCATCTCTGTCCTTTATTATGCCCATCTTTGCATGAAATGTTCCCTTGGGATCTCTAATTTTCTTCAAGGGATCTCTAGTCTTTCCCAGTCTTTTGGTTTCCTTTATTTCTTTACATTGTTCACTTAGGAAGGCTTTCTTATCTCTCCATGCTATTCTTTGGAACTCTACATTCAGATGGGTATATCTTTCTTTTCTCTTTTGCCTTTTGCTTCTCCTGTTTTCTCTGCTATTTGTAACGCCTTCTAGATGTTTCTTAAAACTTTTAGGTTTACTTTTATCTCTGTGACACAAGCTGAATTACTTTCAACCAGTTTTTCTATCATAATTTGTTGAAAAGACTTTAATTTTCCCACTATATTAGTTTGGTCACTTGGCTAAAAGAGTTGATCATATAAGAACGGATCTATACCTTTAGGCTATTTATCAAACATATATCACTGTCATGTGCTGTGTTCAGTCATGACTTTTAAATAAGTTAAGAAAAGCAAAAAATGCATGGAGAGATAGATTACAAAAAAAGAGCAAAAAGGAGTCTTATATATATACCCACTTGAGACAATCTGTTTCTTCCTGTAGAAACCTATTTTTTAATCTGGTGTTATTTTTACCTTCCAAGTAAAGCATTTCTATTAGTATTTCATATACTGCTGGTGGAACTATCTAAAGGTGATTTTCTTCCAATGTCACTTTTTATATTTTTGCCAGACATAGTAGTCCAACCGTTATTGTTTCTGATGAGAAGTCAGCCATTGTTTATGTCATTGCTTCCTTATGTATAACATGACAATTTTCTCTGACTGCTTTCCAGATTTTCTGTTTGCTCTTCAGTGTTTGGCAATTTAACTAACGTGTTAAGTACTTACTTCCTCCTTCCTCCCCCTACTCTTTCTCTTTCTTTCCTTTTTTTTCCCTCTTCCTTCTTTCTTCCTTCATTCCTTCTTGCTCTCTGAGGTTTGCAGACCTTGAGGTCTATATCTTCTTTTCACTACATGTGAAAGCCTTCTGGTCATTATTTCATCAACTCTGTCTTGCCCCACTTATTCCTCTCCTTCTGTTCCTCCAATTTACATGTGTTAGTCATTTGCTGTTGTACCACTAAGAGTGTTCACACTCTCTTCAATTGTTTATCTCCTTTTCTTCACATTTAGCTTCAAGTTCACTAACATTTTCTTTGGCTCTCTCCAGTAAGCTGATAAGCCTACACAATAAATATTTTTAATTATAAACATCTTACTTTTTCTCTGCTAAAGTTTCTATTTGGCTCTCTTTTTATAGTTTCTGTTACTCTGATTTTTTCCTCCTATTAATTTATGATGATCATGTTCTTCTTTAAGTCATTGATATATTTATTAGACCACATCTAAAGTCCTTGCTGGGCTTCCCCGGTGGCTTAGCAGTAAAGAATCTGCTTGCAGTGCAGGAGAAGTGGGCTCCATCCCTGGGTTGGGAAGATCCCCTGGAGAAGGAAATGGCAGTCCACTCCAGTATTCTTGCCTGGGAAATCCTATGGACAGAAGAGCCTGATGGGCTACAGTCCATGGGATCGAAAATGAGTTGGACCCCACTTAGCAACTAAACAACAAGAAAGTCTTTGCCTTCTAATTACAACATCTGTGTTATCTGAAAATCTGTTACTACCTCTACCTTTCTTTTAGCAATTGTTCACATTTTCCTGTTTCTTCCCATGCTTATAGAGCACTAGACATTTTAAGTGATAACACTGATTTGTGAAAATGATGATTCAGGGTACTTTGTTTCTTCTCTTGTAAGTATAGATGTTTGTTGTAGCCGTGACTTAACTGTATTAGCAATATTGGAAGCAAACCTCAATCTCCCGTTCCCCTGGAATGAACAGCAGCTGAAAATGCTCAGTTATTGCAACCTTCCAGCTGTTGCTTTTCACAGGAAATCTTGGTGTTGCTCCAGTGCATACAAAGTTCAGGGTTCAGTCAAAGGTTTAGACAGAATCATATGTGGTTTTGAGGATTCCTCTTCTGTGATCCTAATTTCTGGAATTTCTTACTTATTCCCTCTGCTCTCTACCATCTCCCGAATCCATCCTCTGACTTGTTAAGCCAGTGAGACCAGGTTTCTGTTCTAGTTCGTCCACCTCTTGCCACACAGACTGGGGTGTGACCTTCAACAAAAAGTCATACAAGCACAAAGTTTTATCCAGAGAAATTATTTTCTTTCAAGGACAGACTCCTCTCCAGGTTCTTTGTGCTTTTGGTCAGTCCCTACTGCCTACCTATACTTATTTTTTTTTAAATACTTTGTCCCAAGTTTATCATTGTTGTCTGCAGATGGATTAGCTCAATAAAAAGTCCTTTGCCATTACCAGAAGTGGAACTCTCCAGAGGGGAACTTTCATTATATAACTTTTAAAGATGGTATTTTTGGAGGTTAAATAATGTATTCAATGAAATATATAGATAAAAATGACTTTATCGCCTTTTAATGAATATGTGTCACCTATCCAATTACAAGCCCATTGAAGGTTCTCTTGGTCTTCTACTTCTTTGTGGTCTTATTTCTGTCACTGGTACTCAACCAAGGTTTTACAATAATGAAGATGCTTATATTCTTCATTATATTGCTAAACAGACCAAGTGAAGAGTTATATATCCAAAAAAAGAGATCTCAGTTTTGAAAACATGGTCAAATTTTAGTTATCAGATTACAGATTTCCCAACTCTGGTTTACAAATCAGTAAACTATGGCCCACAGGCCAAATCTGGCCCAGGGCCTGCTTTTGCATAGGAATTTTTATTGGAACATAGCCAAAGTCATTCATCTATGTATTGTCAATAGTTGCTTTCACACTACGATGGCAGAACTGAGTAGTTGTAACAAAGAATGCATGGTTGGCAAAGCCAAATACGTATAGGATCTGCTCCTTACAGAAAAAGTTTGCTGACCTCTGCTTTAAATCAATGTGAAATAATCACCAGTACTTAAATGCAGCAGTTGAAAGTACGTGCTTTACTGCTTATCAATATTTTGAGCAGCATCTTGGTTTTTTTTGGTCAGTGTGCAAGACAAGAGACTCGTTGTGGCAGGCAGTATAGTGGTCCTTTAAAGAACCCCATGGCCTAATCCTCGGGACAGGTGAATATGGCCAAGGGAATTTTGCAGTTGTGGTTAAGGGTATGGTCTTGAGATGGGGAGATTATTCTGGATTGTCCAGGTGGTCCCAGTATAATCAGAAGAGTCTTTAAAAGCAAGAATCTCTACTGATTGTGAAGGGATGGAGGAAGGACCAGAGAGATGTGATGTTTCTGGTTTAAAAAGGGAGATGGGGGATGGGATCTGAGCCAAGGAATGCAGGTGTCTTCTAGAAACAGAAAAAGGCAAGACATGCTTTCTCCCTTGGAGCCTCCAGGGAGGTATGGAGTCCTGCTGGCACCTTATTTCAGCCCACTAAGACACATGTCAGACTTCTAACCTGTACGACTCTAAGATAATAAATGCTTGTTATTCTAAGCACTAAGTTTGTGGTGATTTATTGTGGCAGTAATAAGACTAATCCATTCACACACTGCAATACACAAAGGAATGAATTCATTTCATAATTATGGAGAAATTATATGAAAATTAGAAATATATTAGCTAACCACAGAACACAGCCAAGTATCTCTTGCCAAATCAGCTATATTTTTGCAACCATACAGTTTGAACAGGTACTTTTGTATCAGTTTCTGCGATCTGTGGTGTTTGAAATTATTAGAAAAAAATTCATGTGCAAAAGGAAGGCGATTCTATGGGCTTCATTGAGTTATGGTTGCCAGGGAAACCATTTTACTTGGTGATCAATATGTCCAGTATGTCTCTATCGCTTTGTGCTTAACTCCCAAAGTAAAAGGGGCCGGCGGGGCGCGGGGAGAGGCAGTCCATGGAAAGCTTTGGGAAAGAAAGGAAAACCCTGAACTTCAGTGAAAGAAAATCTGGATAACTTACTTCTATTCCCGTGAAACTGAAAACTATTAAGAAATGAACGACTTTGTTTGATTATTTTGCAAACTGAATAGAATGGGATTTATTTTTCAATAGCAAATTGGCAGAACCAAATAAGGTCCCCAGGATTCTCTTGCTATGCCATGAAAGCAAAGGTGCAGGTCACCCATTGGCAAGGCAAGCGCTTCCCAACATTTTTTCCTCTCTGAATTGTCTTTCAATTAAGAAACATGCAAAAATGAAATGAACTTGTAGTTTTTAAGGACTCTTGGCAATACAGAGTATTGAATTCTATTCACTGTCCCTGAATCATAGACTGTTTTACACAGTCAAGGAAGTGGAACCCTAGAGAGACAGGGTGCCTTCTTATTCTGTGTAACTAGAGAAAATTAAAAAGTGCTTAAGGAAGGTCTCAGGGTACCAAGGGACTGTTTCATGTGCTCAGTTTTGAGGTTCAGTTCAGTTCAGTCGCTCAGTCATGTCCTACTCTTTGTGACCCCATGAACCGTAGCACGCCAAGCTTCTCTGCCCATCACCAACTCCTGGAGCATGCTCAGACTCATGTCCATCGAGTCAGTGATGCCATCCAACCATCTCATGTTCTATTGTCCCCTTCTCCTCCTGCCTTCACTCTTTCCCAGCATCAGGGTCTTTTCCAATGAGTCAGTTCCTCGAATCAGCTGGCTAAAGCATTGGAGTTTCAGCTTCAGCATCAGTCCTTCCAATGAATGTTCAGGACTGATTTTCTTTAGAATTGACTGGTTGGATAATAATTTTGAGGTTATTAACGTTCTTTTGCTTAAGAAACCTGAAGTTGACTCTAATTTGCTTGATCACAGGCAGACAATTTCAGGTTGGTAGGTAGCAATCTGAGGAGAGAGGATAAGCGTGACAGAGGGACACAGTGACCCTTCAATAAAGACACTTAGCAAATTAGCAAAGACTCGCTCTTGAGATGCAGTCTGAGACTCAGAACCTGAGGGATTTGACATTTGCTCATCAGTTGCAGTTGCTTTTACTTTTTTCATGAAAACCATTTTGAAGTACATTATTGTGAAAATGATTAAATTTGAAATCATCTCGGTCAGAGAGACAGGCAGGCAGAAAAAAAAAGACATGAAATGATGAACAAAAGAGCAAACATAAAAGAGATTCAAAAAAGGAAAGTGGAGAATTACAAGTGCATTAATACATGTATTAGTGTCTATGTTTATCCAATTAAATAAAAATTTTACTTTCCACATTACTTTTCTTTTTAAAGCTCAGTGGCATTCTTGAGCTATGTTGTTGTGAAAGATGACAGAGTAAAATAAATTGATCTAATTTATATTTCAAAAGACAATTAATAAATATGAGACAAAATTTAGATTTGTACCTAGTACTAAAATGGTCTGAGAAGGATGTCACACAGTGTAAATGGAGACACACTAGCAATAAGATTACTTTTTTTACTGCTTAAAAAAATGAGTAAAAATTGTTTAAAATATATTACTTATATATAGGTACTTAAAAGTTATTTTTTAAAATGTATAATTTTGTAGGTTCATAGTTCCCACATGAGTGTCCCTTGGGGTCTTGTTTTTTAATCCAGTCTGACAACCTCTGTGTTTTGTGTATTTATTTTTAAAATTAAAACATTTTTTTATTGCTCTGGGTCTTTGTTGTGGTGCACAAGCTTCTCTAGTTGCAGTGCAGGCTTAGTTGCTCTGCAGCACGTGGGATCTTAGTTCCCTGACCAGGGGTCGAACCTGCATCTCCTGCCTTAGAAGATAGATTTTTAACCACCAAACCACCAGAAAAGTCCCTAGTTGGTGTATTTAGGCCATTTGTGTTTAAAGTGATTATTGATTCTGATGAGAAGACTGCTGTCATCCCCATCTTTGTTTCTCTGTAAGTAAAGTGTTTTATTTTCCCTAGCTTCTTTCAGGTTTTTTTCTTTATTTTTGGTTTTCTAGAGTGTAAGTATGATGTGCCTAGGTATCGCTTTTGTTGTATTTATTTTTCTGGGTGTTCTCTGAGCTTGCTGAAGTTTTGATTTGTTGTCTGTCTTTAATTTTGTAAAATTCTTGGCCATTATTAGTTAAAATATTTTTTGCTCCATTTGCTCTTTCTTCTCTGTTGGTATTTCCATTGCATGTAAATTATACTTTAAAACTCTTCCAGTAATTAAATGTCCTGTTCTGTTTTACTCATTCTTTTAAAATTTTCATTTCAGTTTAGGAAATTTCTATTGACCTATCTTCACGCTCACTGGTTCTTTCTTGGGTAGCAAACAGTCTACCAATGAGCCCATCTAAGGCAATTTTCATTAATTACTGTGTTTTTGACCTGGAGCATTTCCTTGATTCTTTCTTAGAGTTCCATTTTTTCTGCTTACACAGCTATGTTATCTTGCATGTTGCCTACTTCTTTCATAAGAGTCCTTCTCATATTGATCATGGTTATTTTAAATTCCCTATATGGTAATTCCAGACTTTAGGTCATATCTGAGTCTGGGTTTATGTTTGCTTTGTATCTTCAGACTGTATTCCTTCTGGAACTTTAGCACGTCTTATGTTTTTTTTTTGTTGTTGTTGTTGTTGTTGAAATCTAGATGTGCTGTATCAGGTCATAGGAACCGAGGTAAATAGAACTTTAATGTGAGATTTTATATTAATCTAGCCAGGAGTTGGGTTATGTTTAATGTTGTAGCCATCGGTGCCGGGTGCTCTTGAGGCTCCTTGAGGCCTCTCAGGTGGCTCAACGGTAAAGAATATGCCTGTCCACACAGGAGAGTCAGAGGATGCAGGTTCAGTCCCTGAGGTGGGAAGAACCTGTGGAGGAGGGGCAATGTTCTGTAATCTTATAATTAAAATTTAGATTTTTGTGGGCTTGCGCCTGTGGGTTAATACTTTCACAAATGTTTCTAAAATTAAAAACAAATTCCCCTCGGGTGAGACAGGAAGACCAGAGGGGGCTGGAGTTGAGTGCCTCCCTCTCAGCATCCATTGAGACAGGGCTCTGGTGATGTCCTTTCCCTGGAGAGGGGCCTTTTCTCGAGGAACCTCTGATATTTCACAGTGGTGACTCCTTTCCTCCATCTGCATCATTCCTGGATCTTCACCTGGAGATCCTGCTGACATTCCTGGATTAAACACCGCCACCTCCCTACCTGCCTGCCAAGCAGGAGATGCAGGTTTGATCCCTGAGTCAGGAAGATCCTTTTGAGAAGGAAATGGCAACACACTCAAGTATTCTTGCCTGGAGAATCCCATGGACAGAGGAGCCTGGTGGGCTACAGTCCATGGGGTCGCAAAGAGTCAGACGTGACTGAGTGACCAAGTGCTCACACACACACACACACACACACACACACAGTCGCTCAGGCTCATACTCACCCATACTCTGCCTCCAGTAACTTACCCAAGCTGCCATTTAACTGTTCCTACCAGCGTTTGGCTCCTGTAGCTTCTGCTCAGGGCAAGTGTGACTCCCTGGATCCTCCTGTTTTTCCAGATTTCAGGGTGGAGTTTGTTTTGCAACCCCAGTTCTCTGATGAGTCCCAGTAAAGACATTCCTTTCCCTACATTCTTTATATTCAGAGCAGGAGCGACAAATTTCTCAGCTCATTACATGCCAGAGCTAAAACCAACCTATCTATTTCGTTAAGCCTAATCTTTCATTTAAGGTTGCACTTGCTGAGTAAAATTAAAAAGAAAAAAGACACTGCACAGTCCATGTAACATTTTGGGAAGGGGCTATGGACTGAGTCAAAGTCACTTTTTCCCATTTCTTAGGGAAACACTGCACAAAGTTGGAAAAGTTGTTCTTAAGCATTTCACTTTTCTTCCTTTCCCCTTTTCCATTGTGTGTGTTTGGTCTCTTTGTTGTTGTTGTTGAGTTGCTAAGTCGTATCCGGCTCTTTGTGACCCCATGGCTTGCAGCATCCCGAGATCCTCTGTCCTTCACTATCTCCTAGAGCTTGCTCAGATTCATGTCCACTGAGTCAGCAATGCCGTCCAGCCATCTCATCCTCTGTCATCTTCTCCTTTTGTCTTCAATCTTTCCTAGCATCAGGGTCTTTTCTGGTTCCCTAGAATTTGGACTTAGAAAATTGACATTTTATTGTAGTTGTTGTTCAGTTGCTAAGTCGTGTCCGACTCTTTGCAACCCCATGGACTGCAGCACGCTAGGCTTCCCTGTCCTTCCCTGTCTCCTGGAGTTTTCTCAAACTCATGTCCACTGAGTCAGTGATGCCATCCAACCATCTCATACTCTGTTGCCCCCTACCTTCTCCTCCTGCTCTGAGTCTTTCCCAGTATCAGGGGGTTGGCCACACAGTTTATTGTGTTTTTCTATACCATCTTCCTGGCCAACCTGATACTAGATTTCATTCCTGTGTTCACATCATCACCATTCATTCCTTCAGCCTCTAGGATTCTTTCTCAAGAAGAGCCCTTTTCTGCTGTCATGGACCCTGCCAAGAGCTCAGACAAGACAAGTTTCAAAGGTCCTCTGTCAATTCGCCTTCAGAGCACCTTGACCTTTGTGCCACTGCCTGTACATTCTCCTCTTAAATTTGGATGGAAAAGTTTGAACAGTGAGCTCTTTAAAGACGCTGTGTGCAGCTTTGAGAGTACAGACCTCTAATCTTCACCCTCAAAATGAGATTTTCATTGTGAGAAGTTTCTACTTTTTCACAAAAGCCCCCAATTTTTATGCCAAAAAAGAACCTAAAGAAATGTCACAGCTAAGGAAAAGCCTCAGTGTGACACCATTGTCCCTTTTGTGACTATAGTGTCACTTAATGCTTCAGCCCATTTCACGTCTCAGATAAACAATGTCCAACTTTTGACTTTTCATCTCTTTGTTCAGCATGGGCTGGCCCGTTGATACCAGAGAGACTCTGGCTCATTGTGAACAAAATGAGTTCAAATAAGGAAACTGCTTATTGCAAAATCTGCCTTTTCCTACAGCATAAATGAGAAATGGGGAAAACTGTAATAAAATTAATTGTATGTACATAGAATCTTGCTGCTGAAGTGCTTAGCATTAGAAATTCTTTTGAGAACTTAACTCTGAGGAAAAAGGATTTTTCTCTTATATAGCTTTAAGTATAATTCAGTTTCCATTAACTCTTTGAAGCTGCCAAAGACACATTAAAAAATGCTGGTTCCTGGAGTGCACCTCAACTCCGTATTTTCAAGTGTTCTCGAGGCAGCTCATTCAGCAACTTGTTTTAGGTCCCATACATCTCTATTCTGCTAAGGAAACATGCAGAATTTGTAAGTAATTGTCTCCTTTCATCTTTTATGTTACATGTGTGCTCAGTCATGTCCAACTCTTTGTGACCTCCATGGACTGCAGTCCGCCAGGCTCCTCTGTCCATGGGAATTTTCAGGCAGCAATACTGGAATGGGTTGCCATTTCCTCCTCCAGGGAATCTTTCCAATCCAGGGATTGAACCTGCATCTCCTGCATTGTAGGTGGATTCTTTACCATCTGAGTCACAAACAAGTCCTGGTGTGATGTGGAAAGAAGCTATCACAATATAGATCTTTTGATTAAAGAAAAGCAGACAGCATCCAGTTGATAGAAGGAAAGAAATAGAGATTTGTTATAATATTAATGAGGTCTTCTTTGACTTTAATTATTTATTTACTTTTCTTCCCCTTGAAAAGGCTTAACTAGACACGGCCTATGTAGGAACATTTAGAAATAAAACAAGTTTCCAAGTCTTCAAGATTTAAGAGCACAGAGAAAGAAATAGGCAAAGAATACCATCCCCACATTTACCTCTGGAGAGAAATGGAAGAGACAAAATCTCTGTAATTGAATTTTCTCCAGTACATGTCAAGAGTACTTGCTTTTGTAAAAAATGTTCATGGGCCATTAATCATAACCTAAGAACCACATCTCACCTGGAAAATGAAAGATCCTCTTTTGGCCACGGCCCAGATGAATTCCACAAGGTATAGATCGTTTCATTTTCAATTCTCCATGTGCTTATTATTGACCCAACTCTGAAAATCTCTAAGAATAATTCTCATTTACTCACATGGTGAGTGCTTACATCCTAGAACATTCTTTTCTCTGGGCTTCAATAATGCAGTCACACTCTCTTCAAATGTTCCCATCAGATCTCTTGGGACCTGAAGCATCAGAAGTGGATGAGGCCCTTCAAGAATGTTCTGGCATTAAGAGCCTGAGTGCCCAGAGCCATGGGAGAATATCAGCTGAAAGACACCCTTTCCCTACCTTCTAAGGCCCCAAGAGCAGCCTGATGTTTTCTGAAGAGTTGTGCCTACATCTTAGGCTCTCCAGGATCCTTCCAGGATGTTTATCCAACTTGACAGAGACACCATCTGAGCCATGGGGAGTGTGACTATGCCCTTTATTCCATACCCCTCACAAAGAACAGGGATTGGGTAACAGCAGAGGCATTTGAACCCTCCATTTGCAAGCTGTGTATCCTGTAAAATGGCAGCTTCTTCCAGCCACATTTTTTTCTTTGTATTTTTAAAGCCACATATTTTAAACTTGTTTCCTCAATTTTTGTCTGAAATGGTTCCAACACTCTTTTGTTCAGTTCAGTCACTCAGTAGTGTCCAACTCTGCGACCCCATGAACTGCAGAACGCCAGGCCTCCCTGTCCATCATCAACTCCTGGAGCTTGCTCAAACTCACGTCCATTGAATTGGTGATGCCATCCAATCATATCATTCTCTGTTGTCCCCTTCTCCTCCTGCCTTCAATATTTCTAAGCATCAGGGTCTTTTCCAGTGAGTCAGTTCTTTGAATCAGGTGGCCAAAGTATTGGAGCTTCAGTTTTAGCATCAGTCCTTCGAATGAATATTCAGGACTGATCTCCTTTGGGATGGATTGGTTGGATCTCCTTGCAGTTCAAGGGACTCTCAAGAATCTTCTCCAACACCACAGTTCAAAAGCATCAATTCTTCGGCACTCAGCTTTCTTTATAGTCCAACTCTCACATCCATACATGACTCCTGGAACAACCATAGCCTTGACTAGACGGATCTTTGTTGGCAAGCTAACGTCTCTGCTTTTTAATATGGTGTCTAAGTTGGTCATAACTTTTCTTCCAAGGAGTAAGCTTCTTTTAATTTAATGGCTGCAGTCACCATCTTCAGTGATTTTGGAGCCCCCCAAAATGAAGTCTCTCACGGTTTCCATTGTTTCCCCGTCTATTTGCCATGAAGTGATGAGACCAGATGCCATGATCTTAGTTTTCTGAATGTTGAGTTTCAAGCCAACCTTTTCACTCTCCTCTTTCCCTTTCATCAAGAGGCTCTTTAGTTCTTCTTCACTTTCTGCCAAAAGGGTGGTGTCATCTGCATGTCTGAGGTTATTGATGTTTCTCCTGGCAGTCTCCTAAGGTTATTGATGTTTCCAGCTTGTGCTTCATCCAGCCTGGCATTTCACATGATATACTCTGCATATAAGTTAAATAAGCAAGGTGACAATATACAGCCTTGACATACTCCTTTCCCTATTTGGAACCAGTCTGTTATTCCATGTCCAGTTCTAACTGTTGCTTCTTGACCTGCATACAGATTTCTTAGGAGACAGGTGAGGTGGTCTGGCATTCCCATCTCTTGAATAATTTTCCAGTTTGTTGTGATCTACATAGTCAAATACTTTGAGAATGGGTATAAAATAAATTACATGTAATATGAAAATGTATATTTTAAAGAGACTTTTATATTTTATAGTAAGAGCATAATTTTGTATTATTATCTTGAACTTCTAGAACTTTCCATAGCCATTTTATAATCATAAGTATTTTACAACCATCTTAATTAGTAATTTCTCCTAATAGTTTAACAAACCACTTATCTGCATCTTGTCCTTGTGCCAACAGCATGTAGAACCAGAAATAGAAGTTTTGCCTTTAAGCTTTTTCTTTGCTGTTTATTCCTTTATACAGGAGTATCTCAATGTGTCATGTTTGCCCACAGATCATCCAAGAAAATCTCCCTGCAGACCCATCAGGGAGGCAGTGATGAGGGAAAATTTCAGGATTGCCCATTTATGTTTAAATATCTTCACAGGGCTTCCCAGGTGGTGCTAGTGGTGAAGAACCCTCCTGCCAATGCAGGAAACGTAAGAGATGAGGGTTCAATCCCTGATTTGGGAAGATCCCCTTTAGGAGAACATGCCATCCCACTCCATTCTCTTGCCTGAAGAATCCCCATGGACAGAGGAGCCTGGCAAGCCACAGTCCATGAAGTCACAAAGGGTCGGACACAACTGAAGCAACTTAGCAGGCATGCATGATCTTCACAGGAGCCTGTAAACAAAACCTTATGGGTTTCTGGCTATTTTGAATGGATTGATGTGCTGCTGGAATTTACAGTGCTTGGGTTCAAGTCTCTTGATGAGCAAGGACTAGGCATGTGGGGCAGCCTGGCTACACTAATTTATACGGAGGCAGCGCATCTTGTAAGACAGGAAAACACCTAGCCCTGCAGTTGGAAAAGTGATGAAATGTTCCTTCAGACAAGGTTGTGGATTTATAGCCTACACTGTCTGTGCTCAATGTACTTTCCCCAGATGGTACAGAGAAGGGATGGGAAGTTGCTTCTCTCCAACCCAGAGAGAAGTGATCTTTCTCCATTCTGCTTTTTAGCTTCACTACCTTATGTTAGACCGGACTTCAGCCTTGGATGTTTCACGACCAATGTCCCTCCACGTGAGGATGGCTAACAGCATTTATTTCACTTCCCAAGCCTCCCCTAGCCCCATCAAGGGAGGCATGGCTCTTTTGCACCCAGTCTTATTTATTTAAATGAACCTTTTAAAATCCTCAGCTGTGTAAGTAATATGGGTCGCGATATTGATTCTCTTGGTTTTGGCTGCAAGGGGCTTTTTATGAAAAGCATCGGCTCAGCTGTTCGGCTCAGCTGAGCTCCTTTGCATGCTCAGAATTCTGGGTTGCTGTAACTGCTGAGTAGTGAAAATCAAAGAGGGTCCTTTAGTCAAGACAAGTCTATTCAGATGACTGCGGAGGTTTGAAGTCTGTGTTGTGGACGTTGTAGCCCTGTGTTGCCGAGCTGGGAAAATAAAAAGAAAAATGATTGCTTTCATCATCATGGGGTCCTGCCCCATGCTTCCCGCCCCCTCCTCCCCACTCCCAAAGCACAGGATATCTTGAGAAAAGACTTTGCCATATGTGACTTTATTATAACTCTCAGTGAGAGTGTTTATAAAGCTTTCCACCTTGTGACCGCCATTCTCTGAGAGCCAGTTCAGCGATAAAGATGAACTACTGTGACATTTTAGGGTTCTGTCTTTCATAAATTAATTAACTTGGCTGCATCAGGTCTTAGTTGTGGCCACAGCACCTTTGCTGTGTCACGTGAGATCCTTCATTGCAACGTGTGGATTCTCTAGTAGTGGCTCCCGGGCTGCAGAGGGTGTGGGCTTTTAGTTGCTCACCTGTATAAGAAATTTTAGTTCCCCGATCAGGGATTGAACCCACATCCTCTGCATTGCCAGGTGGATTCTTAACCACTGGACTGCCAGGGAAGTCCCTAGGCTTGTGTCTTTTTGATCAAAAATTACTGATTAGTCAGGGTGCAGAGATCTTCATAACCATGACTTCACAGTGTAAATAAACAAAGAATCACCAAACCATCCAGTTTTGGAATGAAGATAATAAATTCCTTAGGGTCAGAGATGGCTGGGTTTAACAAGGGTCAGTAATAGTTCAGGGGTTACTGTGCATGTGTGCTAAGTTGCTTCACTTGTGTCCGTCTCTTTGCAATCCTATGGATTGTAGCCTGCCAGTCTTCTCTATCCATGGGATTCTCTTGGCAAAAATAGTGGCATGGATTGCCGTACCCTCCTCCAGGGAATCTTCCTGACCCTGGGATCAGACCCGCATCTTGTAGGTCTCCTGCATTGACAGGCAGATTCTTTACCACTAGAGACACCATACCAGAGGGGACAATCAGCATCTTTATCATTGACATCATAAGCAAGCTATTAAGTACTAGTCTTGGGACCACTAGTACTCTCTGAGAAGCCAGTAACCATTAGCCATTCTTTGGGACTCAAGCAAGGACAGTAACTTCTTCCAAAACATTAAATGAAAGTATTCTGTAGACAGTGTAATTGACTAAATGATATCAGGGCTTCTGAGAATTCATTCAAATCACTTGGCTGAGCACTGGCATTAGCTCCTCAGAGACTTAGCAGTAATGTAAACAATTGGTCTTGGAGAGGCTCATTTGCTTTTTTTTTTATTACACAGATCGCATCCTTGAATGCCAAAAGGTTTTCCACTGACAGTTCCTAATATGAGCTTCAGAAAAGTCCAATCTCCAAAATGTATACACTTTTCAACACCTACACGGAGGAAGTCATGTGCTTCCTATTAACCATGGGGCTTGTGACACAGCCTGGCTCAGTCTGGGCATGTCTTATCTTTATCTGGAATGTAGTGGATATTCCAACATTAGGATAATTGTTTTTAACTCGCCTAAAAACTATATCTGTACTACAGTCATTGACTCTAAATGTGAGCATTCATTGGTGTGACCACAGGACAGGCACTGTGGACAGTTTTACATACAGCATTTAATTGTCACCGAACTCCAGGAGTTAGATATTCATTTCACATTGTAGGAAAAGAGAGAGAGAAAGTTAAGTCTCTGGCCTAAGGCCACATAGCTAATAAGAGTACATCATATTTTGAATAAAAATTGATCTGATTCCAAAAGCAGGACTTTTGTGCTAAAACTGTACTGTCTGATGTGGAAGCTACATGACTAATAGCCCCTAGTGGCTGCTGAGCGCTTGAATGGGGAAACCTGGCTGGTCAAATGTACTGTATACAAGTCCAAATGTATTGTATACGCTGGATTCAAAGACTTCGCATGAAAAAATCTGTATATGGTATGTCAGTAGTTTTATGAATTGGCCTTTATTCATGTTGAAATGATCATATTTTGGGTATATTAGGTTAAATAAAACGCATTATTGAAATTAATTTCACGATAATCAGGAAACTTCTATACTTCTCTGCCCTCTTTCTGATGGTGCTTTATTGTGATCAACTGAGTTTTTAACTCCTCAAGACTGAATCTGAACCACCATTTTAAAGCATCTTCAAAAACCTTGGCAAGTTTTTCAGATCAGGCATCCTGCTCAGTTCAAAAAACCTTAATCCTGAACTCTTGCTGTTACCACCAGGGAGACAGGCAGTAAAGATCAATGAGACACGTTCGCTTGTTTCTGACTCGGACATTCTGTCTTCAGAAGCAGCTATAACCTGATTCTTAGAGAAAAGATACCCCCAGGATAAGGCACAACAAAAAAGCATCGCTCTCCAAATCCCTGGCCAGTTGTGTATCTCTTCTGCCATTGCTTTTATTGTGCACGGGATTTGAGTTTCTTTATTCTCATGATGCAGATTTTTGCATATTGTTTATTATTGTTGATCAGATGATTTAATCTTGTTCCAAATTCAGCCACAGAGTTTGAATCCAAGACCTCTATGATAATGGATTCCCCAAGTTCCACAATGGATTATTTGCTCTTTGAAAGTGAAAGTGTTAGTCTCTCTGTGTGTCCAACTCTTTGTGACTCTAGGGACTGTAGCCTGCCAGTCTCCTCTGTTCATGGGATTCTCCAGACAAGAATACTGAAGTAGGTAGCTGTTCCCTTCTCCAGGGGATCTTTCTGACCCAGAGATTGAACCTGGGTCTTCTGCATTGCAGGCAGATCCTTTACCATCTGAGCTACCAGGAAAGCCCCCATCTGCTAAAATCCAGGACTAATTCATCTGCAGCGTTACAAACTTCTTTGTCTCTCTGGAAAAGTACTAACCAAATACATGCCCATGGATATGCAAAGTAGAGGATGGAGACAAATATTTGGGAAATCTGAAAAAGTTAGGACTATGGATTACCCTGAAATATACTCATTGTCATCATTTAAATACCTGTATTGACTGTTACATTGGGTAGCTAATGAATATCAGTGTTCTACAAAATTTAGAAAATATAATTGCACTATCTTATTTCTGAAAATTCTTTTTCCTTGGTCTATCTCTGACACAAAGAAAATAAGTTTGCTCAAGAGATATGATAATAATAAATGCAAGACAAAAGAACTTTCATTGATTAATTTAGACAACAAATAAAAACCTGAAGGTAATTAAAGTAAAATCATAAATGCTCTCCACTCTACAATATAAGAAAGAGTCTCTAAATCCCCATTTAATTTTTTCTATCATGTAGAATATCCAGCTGCAATAAAAGAAGAAATTTTCTAGTCTCTGCTTTTGTGTATAAATTTTATATTTTCTTTTTTCTAAACTCTGAATATCATCAATTAAACACTTTCCCCAGAGCAAATGCATATTTGCCTTAAATTCAACAGAGCTTAAGGTTTAAAATAACCAATGGTATATATAATAATTAAAAATAAAACTAATTTATCTTACTTTATTAATGAAAGTGACTAGGAAATGACTTCTTAGGAGAGAAATTTTCCATTCACAGCAAATATCATTTTCTAAGATAGCCTCCCAGGCTATGTCTACTAAGGAAAATTTCCATTGTAAATGGTTAGGCATTTTTATAGTTTAGGCTTGTTATGAGAAATGATACTTTAGATTATTGAAGACTTGGAGTGACAGAAATACACTGAAATAGAATTTCCTTGCATGCCCCTATAGTAAGAGGCATGGGTTCGATTCCTGGGTCAGGAAGATACCCTAAAGGAGGAAATGGCAACCCACTCAAGTGTCCTTGCCTGGAGAATCGCATGGACAGAGGAGCCTGGTGGGTATAGTCTGTGAGGTCACAAAGAGTGAGACATGACTGAACCACTGAGTGTGCAAGCGTGGGAAGAGAAAGGATGAACTTAGAGCAAAAATACCCATTTGTTTTTTATGCTATTTAAAGTAATAAGGCTGTTCTATGACAACCTGTAATGGGACTTACTTCTCCAGCCCCTGCCCCACCCAGCTTCACAGCTCTTTCTTGTAGGATGAAAGGAGGACTGTTTCTGCCTCTTAGCTTTCCTCTTAAAAATAAAAAAAAGAATTAATTAATTTGGTTGTGTCGGGTCTTTGTTGTGGCATGTGGGGTCTGTTTCCCTGTCCAGGGATCAAGCCTGGGCCCCCTGAATTTGGGAAGTCAGAGTCTTAACCTCTAGATCACCAAGGAAGTCCCCCGTCTCTCAGATCCCCTCTCACCCCCCCCAGCACTCCCACTGTATAGCCTGCCTTCCACATCGTCTCATCACCAACATTCCCTCTTGGTTTGGAAGACTCCTCTCCTATTGACCAAATCTAATTTTTGTCAGTGCTAAATATTTCTTGTTGTTGCTCTGTCATGTCTGACTCTTTGCGACGCCATGAACTGTAACACGCCAGGCTTCCTTGTCTTTCACCATCTCCAAGATCTTGCTCAAACTCATGTCCATTGAGTCGGTGATGCCATTCAACCATCTTGTCCTTAAACAATACCAAAACAAACAAAACTACTAGAATTCTATTAGCTAAATCTCTTCTGTATTTTGCCTCTTCACAATCCATCTCTAAACCTGGCTATATTTTATCCATACTTCTGAGTGTAATAATCTGGAATAATCTGTTCAAGTTTCTCCTCCTGAGTTCGTACCCCACTCCCCATTTCAACTTTTATACTATTCTTTCTCTTTCCTACAGGTGAACTGAATGGACTCCCAAGCTATCTTGCAGCAAACTAAGTCTTATTATTAAAATCTTTACCCTTTTTCTGTTTGTATCACTCATTTTGCTTGCCTCGATCACCATCAGTAGCAGACTTTTGTCTCTGGACAGAACCCTTATGTCAATACCATCCTTTGAACCAGATCAGAGAAATTCTTGCCCTTGGCTCCATGCTTTAGAGCAGGGGTCCCCAACCCCTGGGCCACAGATCAGTACTGGCAGTGGGTGAGCAAGCAAACCTGGATTAGCCACCCTCCAAGTCCCTGGTCAGTTATCTGGTCTGGGAAATTGTAGCGACAGACTTGGGGACCTAGATCTGCCCTTCACTGGATTGCGAAGAAATCTGAAGAGTGACAAGTAAGCCAGAGAGTGATGTCAAAGCATACCTCCTAGAGCAGTCATTTTTAGTGTGGTCTAATGTGCGTGCATGATTGTGCAGTTGTGTCCGACTTTTTGTGACACCATGGACTGTAGCCCACCTGGTGCCTCTGTCCATGGGATTCTCCAGGCATGAATACTGGAGTGGGTTGCCATTTCCTTCTCCAGGGGATCGAACCCTCGTCTCCTGTGTATCCTGTATTGACAGGCGGATTCTTTACCCCTGAGCCACCTAGCCAGACACCAATCAATATTGGTTCTGTGTTCCATAAAGCTATTGATGAATGATTGACCTATTGATGAATAAGTACTTATTAGGGTTCTCAAGAGAAACAGAACCAATAAGATATGCATATATAAAAAGAGACTAGTTATAAGGAGTTGGATCACATGGTTATGGAGACTGGTAAGTCACAATCTGCAGAGGTGAGGCTGGCAGGCTTGAGACCCAGGAAAACTGATGAGGTTCCAGTCTGCGGGGGCCACTGGAGATCAAGGCGACTCAATGGTGCTGATGAACCCGACAGAAGGCATTTGCTGGGGAATTCCCCCTGACAGGGGAAGGCTGGTCTATTCAGGCCCTCAATAGATTGGATAAGATCCATTCACATTATAGATAGCATTCTGCTTACTCAAAGTTCACTGATTTAAATAATCTCACCCCATACACCCTCCTCATTAACATATAACATAAACATCACATCTACTTTCTAGGATTAAATCCCAGACAGCTCAGACATGCAGAATGAAAGTGATTTGACAGTCTCCCTCAGTGACTCATTTTGATTTACTTGTTTAGTTCAAATCATTCTTGCTTTTCATACCTCAATCTTCTGAAACTTCGAATGCATGGAAGTGTCATGGTGTACAAAGGGCCTGATGTGAAGAATGAAAATGAGACTGAAGGCGATGCCTGGGGCACAGCAAAGTGCTCGTGCCATCTGTAGAGTTCCGTCATGAAAGGCTCTCCATGGTTTCTGGCAGTTAACAAGTGGATAAGTGGTCATTCAAGACTGATTCAGTACATTTTTTAGGGCTGGAAATTCCTGATTACTTATTCACTTTTACATGAAGAAATTCAGTAATAAACAGACTACCAACTAACGTGACCACATGGTGAGATTCGTCACTGAAGAATGCCTCCTTCTGCTGTCTCCCCGCTCCACCTTGGAAAGTCAAACCACCTGTTCATCATCAGTGATATGTCAGCTATAAAAATTAAATAGGGGTGGGGTGGGGGTGTTAGGAGGGAGGTTCAAGAAGGAGGGGGCATATATATACTTTCACTGATTCATGTATGGTAGAAGCCAACATAACACTGTAAAGCAATTATCCTCCAGTTAAAAATAAATTAAAAAATTAAGTACTGCCACAAGACATAATCCATAGAAATGTGATATCTTTTAAAGCATATGGTTCTACTGTATAGATGCTAAGTGTTACTATTGTCACTGTGAAAAGATAAGACCTATAAAGTTGGGGGTCTTCCTTGCCTAGAAGAAGAGAAACAAATTCTCTCTGAGAATGCACCTTTGTATGTACATCGCCATATATGCAGGAGTTCTAGCATTAGGTTGTAAATGTCATGTACTCTAGGACACACCCATGCTTAAAATCATAACCAGACATCTCAAACCAGTAACATTTAGGCGTATTGCCCCTCCCATTACTGCAGGTTGAAGTGAAGTGCTACTCGCTTAGTCATATCCAACTCTTTGCAAACCCATGGACTGTAGCCCACCAGGCTCCTCTGTCCATGGGATTCTCCAGGCAAGAATACTGGAGCGGGTTGCCATTTCCTCCTCCAGGGGATCTTCCTGACCCAGGGATCAAACCCACGTCTCCTGTGGCTCCTGCATTGGCAGGCAGATTCTTTACCACTGGAGCCGTCTGGGTAGCCCTCTGCAGGTTACCCAAGGGTTATTTTCTTTTTCAACCTGTAAATGATTTATTTGCCACCATCCTTTTAAAATAACACAACATTGCAGATCCCAACAGCAACTTAGGACTTCTAGACAGAGCTGTTTCATTTATTCCACAGTGCTGAAGGGCATTAATATGTTTTAAATTATACTGTTAATAGAAATAATACAACATGGAGTTCATCTTTGAAGTTATATCTCATCCAATGGCTAATACACTACTGAAATACTCTCACAACTATCAAGTTGGGTTACGCAACGTTTAGCGGGGAAGTGAAAAAATAAAGTCAAATAAAACAGCTCTTCTGTTGGTACAATGGAGCAAATGAGGTGATAAAACTACAGAGATAACAGTGTCTTAAGCCACAGACCTCAATAGAGTCATAGAAAGCTGTTTATCTGTGTACAACATCATATTCTGTCTCTGTTTTTGATAATCCTTTCGAGTTAGAACCTAACTGTAGTATTTTCTAACATTACCTCAAAAATTGATTTTATTTCATGTTCATGTATTGTACCACGAGGAACCATCTTAGGAAGTAAATTATAAGGAGATTTAAAAAAAATCTAATTTAAAGACTTTAGAATCGTGTTAAACCCAGTAGATCTCCCTTTTTTCTTTCAGATTATTTAAATTTGCAATATCAGCTAAGCTCTGCTTTAGAAATTTAGCAGGTTGCCTTGTTTTCCTTGCTAGGAATGACTTCAGGTTACCAAGAAGATTGCTTTGTTGCTGTTGCTCAGTCACTCTGTCATGTCTGACTCTTTGTGACCCCATGGACTGCAGCATGCCAGGCTTCCCTGTCCTTCACTATCTCCCGGAGTCTGCTCAAACTCATGTCCATTGAGTCCATGATGCCATCAAACCATTTCATCCAACCATTCACCCTTCTCCTCTTTCCCTCAGTCTTTCCCAGCATCAGGGTCTCAACTCCAATTATGCAACAATTATTGAATAGAAAGTATTAAGTGTTTGGTTCAGTTCAGTAATCTTTGAGCTCATACAGGGAGAGCTTAGGCAGATATGCACTAAGGTAAGTCTTGTTCTTCAACCTCAAGGAATTCCCAGTTTGGTGTCGGAGAAGGACCCATGTATGGGTATTTACCACAAGACCTGGTGTGGGCAGGTTCCAAGTCCTGAATGCAGAGGAGGGGACCTAAACCAGCCCAGGTGATAATGACGAGGCACCTGGTGAAACATCCGACTCCTGAGTTTTTGTGTTTCATAAGTCAGCCCATGAGTGACTATGATGTCAATTTATTTGGTCAAAACCAAAAAAACTTTTTTCTTCATTTTGAAAACATTTATTTTTAATTGAATGATAATTGCTTTTACAATCTTGTGTTGAAAATTTTTAAGTGAAGAAAAATAAGCCAGAAAAATTTTGCCTCCATTCTGAACCTTTCTTTAGTCCATTCTCCTCCATCTCTCTGAGACACAAACTTGATTTTATCTTCCTGATCAAACTCTCCTGGGTCTCCCATTGCCTGCTGACTGACAAGGTCTCAGTCTCTCCTTCTGGCGTGTTCTTCTCTCGCCCTCCTAACTTGCCATCCTGGCCTGTTACTCACTTTTCTTGTCCTAGATCTCCAGCCAAACTCAAACCTCACATATTTGCCAATTGCCCTAGAATGCTCCTCTGCTCTTCCATGTGTGTGCTTGGTCACGTCCGACTCTTTGTGACTCCCTGAGCTGTAGCCCGCCAGGCTCCTCTGTCCGTGGAATTCTCCAGACAAGAATCCTGGAGTGGGTTACCATTTCCTTCTCCGGGGGATCTTCCTGACCCAGGGATGGAGCCCAGCTCTCCTGCATTCACTGCATTGGCTCTCTTTGCCAATGGGCCACCTGGGAAGCCGCCTCTACTTTTGATGATACTCTAGTCATCTTTTAGGACCCAGTTCAGGAGTTTTCTCTTGTGAAAACTTTCTTAGTTTCCCAAGCAAAGTGATTTTCCTTCCTTTGTGTTATCATTGTAGCTTATTCATATCTGTTTTTGTAGCAATAAGTGGTGTCTTGCAATTGCTTGTTTATATATCCACACCTAGCCTCTAAGCACCTTGACAGCAAAGAAAATATCTTGTGTATTTTTCTCTGCCTGGCATGTAGAAAGCAGCAAAAGAGAAACTTGTGATGCATTACAAATGATTGCTCTTTTTGCTTCATTGTAGCAATTCATTGTCTTGCAATTATTTATTTAATCATCCACTCCAATTCTAAACTCAGTATCTTAAGGGCAGAAACTATGCCTTATATATTTTTATCTGACTAACATATAAGATGAGTAAATAAGCAGATGAGTTAATTTGGGGAACTGGCTATCAATAATAACATTTCATCTCTGTAAGGACCATTAAATTTTCCTAATGAGAAGATATACAACATAAATACTAGATCACTTGAGAAAGACACAGCAAGAATGTTGTTGGGTGAAAGTTATCAATTAAAGTGATTGTGCAAGAATAAAACTGTGTCTCCCTCGCCCCCCATAAAATATTAAGAAATGATGATCTGGGAGGGATATGCTACCAGATATATACCAGATGTGCTAGAAGCAGGGCTTCCCTGATGACTCAGTGGTAAAGAATCTGCCTGCAATAGGGAGACCTGTGTTCGATCTCTGGGTTGGAAAGATCCCTTAGAAGAGGGACTGGCAACCCACCCCAGTATTCTTGCCTGGGAAATCCCATGGACAGAGGAGACTGGAAGGCTACAGTCCATGGGGTCACAAAGAGTTGGACACGACTGAGCACTTAGCATCACTTCAGTCCTATAAAGTCAGCCCACCTTGCTGCTCGTGGCAATCTATAAAGGAGACTTAGAAAAACTCCAGGGGTCCCAATTTGAGAGCATTTTCCTTGCTCTCGGTGCAATCCTCTTTCCTCTTTCCTCTTACCTAGACTCAGCCCTGGGACATTTAAAGGATGCCCACAAAGCTCCAAGGCTCCAGGTTCCCGGCCTCATAAGGCTCCTACCCCAGAGAGCATCCCATCTAACGACTAGATGTCAAGTAGCGAATACACTGGCACTCAATTCTTTCTCTCCGGTTGTGTTCACCGGCACCCATATTCTCGTTGATGTTCACTGATCCCATGGGCCCTCCAAGCCATTTTCGATCCATCACATCCTTTTGTGTATCTACTTTATCCATTTTCAGCTTCGAGTCCACAGTTCATCACTATGATAGGTCTCTTGGATAGGCTCTCAATGCCCTAGACAATGGGTCAGTGAGCTAAGGCCCTCAGATCAAATAGCCCACAGACAGGTTTTATAAATAGTGTTGAGTTGGAACACAGCCACCCCTCTCCCCTTTAATTGAGATATTGTCTTCGGCTGCATTTGCACTAAAGTGATGAGCTGAGTAGTTGTGACAGACACTGTGAGGCTGCAAAGCAAGCCATATATAATTTCATGTCCTTGTAATCATTATAAGGAAAGGAACAAACTTCTGCACACTTATAGGTGGACCAGGGAAGAAATGATTCCACTCTGCAAAACGCTGAACTTGTAGTTCTAGCAATGACTTAATGATGCTCTACTAAAGGCCTGTTAAATCTGTACATGTTTTTTTTACTTTGGGTTCTCCATTGAGACCCTTGGGGTGAGGCTGAGATCCTTCCCTGATTGTGTTTGTAGATACCAGAGGGCTTGACCAGGGCTTATGTTAGGAAGAAGGAAGGAAGGACAGACAGCTGGAGATTTGGTGAACTGACCTGCACTGCATAATGCAGAGGGGAGAATGTGGTCACTCAGGATACATGGATGTGATTCCAGGCCTTATCCCAGGTCTAATGGTTATGACACTGGCCCTCAGTCTATTCCTTTTTCAAGAATGTATTTTCTCTCAAACATCCACTGGGGGAGTGAAAAGCCCCTTGGAACTTCTGATTCCCATCACATTCTATTAATAATTCACAGAGGTAGACTTCCCTTTATAAGAAGCCTCTGTGTTCTTCCTTTGCCCTATAGACCAGACATCCTAAATAGTTTTCATCTTCTGCTTCTGATAAGCATGTAATTGCATGTAACAAAAAAAAAAGTCCACTGATAGTTTCAATAAAATAAAAGACTTTTAATAAATACTTATTGAGCTATAACAAGAAATGACATATTCAGGTGAGAAAAAGACCCAGCATCTGAAGAAAAGCATATGTTAATTATGCACATTCAAGATTTTACTTTGAAAATAGCTAAAACACCAACACATGCATCTGATTATCTCATATTCCTCTTCCCCAGGCTGCCCTTTGCATGCTTTCTGTGCACAGATATTTTTCACCATTGTGATTCTGACACACAAACCATCTCATCACTTCTGCATTAACAATGACACAGAGGCAGCCAGTATCAGGCCAATAGGAAATGAACTACGGTTCTGATTTTATCCCAACAGGAAAGGAGAGATGTTTATAATTTCCCAGTAGGAAATCAGATCTATTTCTCTGCATAGCTTGACAAGATGGTATGTCTTTTCCCTCTCTATTAACTTAATACAAAATAAATGGCAACTCAGAGTTAAATGAACACGAATAGACTGCTAATGTCAATCAAAATATATGCCAATCTCACTTCTACTGTCAGTTGCATGGAACTCAAGTTCATTACTGAAAGTATTTGTAATTTTCTTTCCTCATTGTCTAAATCAGAGAAAGAGAGAAAAAAAGCCAGACTATGGGACTTCTGTCATAGTGCAATGGTTAAGAATCTGCCTCCCAGTGCAGGGACCTGGGTTCAGTCCCTGGTCAGGGAACTAAGACCACATGCCTTTGGGCAACTGAGCCGGTGTACCACAACTCCCGTGGGTCTCATGCTTTAGAGACCTGAGCCCATGCTGTAGAGCCCATGCTCTGCAACCAGAGAAGCCCCCTTGCATCACAACTAGAGAGAAAGGCCACATGGCATAGCAAGGTACCAGGCCGCCCCCCAAAATGCCAGACTACAACATTTATCACATCGTTTTATTTCAAGAGTTGTCTTCTTATACTTTCCCCTCACTCTCCTCATCTAATCGACCCCCGCCACCATTTTTAGCTGGAAGGTTACATATGAAATCAGTGATGCACTGCTTATACTTACCTGAAAATGCAAATATAAATCTATCTGTGTAAAAATGATCCTTTAAATCAAACTTTCAGACTCAGAAACCTCCTACGTAATGTCCAGAGCTAGTCTCAGATCCTCAGAGACACATTTTGCTGCTTTCCAAGTTGAAAACCATATTCCAGATGACTCATGCTTCAGTGCTGATTTTTGCTTAGCAACATGACACGGACAAGAGAAGGATCCTGGTTGACTGACAGCAGCTCTGTCTGTGGGTGGGCATTGGCAAGTGCCTCCATATGTGTCACACCTAAGATGCTTCTTCTAGGAGGCTTCTTATCAAAACAGTGTGTAAAGCAGTGATGCTCCCAAGGAAGTGACTGGATAAAGACAGAGCCCGTAAATTGGTGCTCAAGGTTGGCCTATGCTCTTGTCAGGACATTTATGAATTCCTCCACTGACAACTTTCTTCATCTGGGGTAGGTGGTCATATGGTTTGTGGTGAGTGCAGGGTGGAAATTTAAAAATAGAGAAGAACAAATGTTAGCTTAGATGCCTGCATTGCCATCATATATTCATTCATATCTGAAAGAAATGGGACCAGTTATATGCATTCGTATAAGTGTGTCTATGTCTTACTATATATCTATCATCTGTTAAAGAGTGTACACACCTGTAGGATTTATTACTGCAATGTCTTTGGAGAATGCATGCTCAGTTGCTCAGTCATATCCCACTCTTTGCAACCCTATGAACACAAAGAGGCTCCTGCCAGGCTCCTCTGTCTGTGGAATTTCCAAGGCAAGAATACTGGAGTGGGTTGCTATTTCCTCCTCCAGGGGATCTTCCTGACCCAGGGATCAAATCCACATCTCTTTTTGTCTCCTGCGTTGGCAGGTGTGTTCTTCATCACTAGTACCACCTGGGAAGCCCAACAGTAGTTAGGACTTAAATAGTATAGTAAGGTGTTCTAGAATCTCATACATGGATCTCTTCCTGGGAAGAGCTCCCTGAATGTGCCTACACAGTTAAAACAATGTTTTGGAAAGAGTCATTAGAATCATGTCTTCCTATTTGGTTCCATAGATCGAGGGGAGGATGAAGCCCACAAATAATGGCTAAACTAAATGTATTATATTAAATTGCACCTATGTCTTAAATAATACTGCATCGTAGATGCCATGGGTAAATTGCTTACTTCTTGACCTTCTGAATTCAATATAGTAAAACCTATTGTGTGGTTTATTAATTAAAGTGTATTTACCTCTTAGGCATGCAAGACTCCTAGAAGCCTCTCACTACAGGTAGAAAGAGAGCAAACTTAAGTCAAACTTTCCAGTTCTTGTTAGGTTATCCTATCTGATAAAGAGGTCTCAGTGAAAGCTACACCAGCACAAACAAATCAACAACAAAAAAGAGCTGCTGTCAGGTTGTAACCCAGATCAGCTGACTAGCAACTCCTTGAGATTCTGGGGTCTCAAGATAGTCTTGGCCTTCTTCTCCTGGGGCCAACACTGAGGCCCTTGCTATTGAAATCTGGTCTACATTCACTGGTTAGAAAAACTAAATATTAAGTTTATTTGCTCGAGCACATGATTCAGTTACAGTAAAACTAATGTGGTTGGAAATGAATTAAATTTGAGTTTTAAAAGAAAGCTTTCTCTTTTATGTTTTTATCAAGAAAAGGAATCACCAAAGTGATAAGGCAGTAAACATAAATGTGAAACTCATACACAAATGTCAACAGAACTAAGTCAGTCTGTGAGTGTACAAGTCAGTCTGTGAGTGTACAATGAGGTTAGGAATAAGCCAGTTCCCAGAAAATTGAGATTTATCGCCTATAATCCAGGAATAGAGAACAAAAGTTGTATTTTCTGATATAGAGTAGTGTCCAAGCTGGGGTTCTGTGTGGGATTTTTTTTTAAGTCTTAATATATGATTACTAGAGTAAAAAAGTTTTTCCCCAGAGAAATATTGGTTTAAAAAATGCTTTCAGACACTTCCCTGCTGGTCCTGTGGTTGAGACTCCAAGCTTCCAACTCAGGGAGCTCAGGTTCCATACCTGGTCAGGGAACTAAGATCCCACATGGCCATACAATGTGGTCAAGAAGTAAAAATTAAAGATGCTTTCAGCTAACTAGATGGTCAGGCAGTTCCTAAAACAGTTGCTTTGTGCAGTGAGTGCTAATATGATGTTTTTTCTGGAGAGTGTACTTCTCTACAAAGGGGCCTCATAGAAACATTTAACAACTGACTATAATTTGTGATTAACAATTCCTATGATAACTGGTTTGTATTATAGTAAATATATGGGCCACCCCCTTAATTAATCCTTACTACAAAATCTACAGATGATGTGATAGATTATCTATAGGAATTTTTTTAGAGTCTTTTGATGTGGACCATTTTTAAAGTCTTTGTTGAATTTGTTGCAATATTACTTCTGTTCTGTGCCTCAGTTTTATGGCCATGAGGCATGTGTGATCCCAGCTCCCCGATCAGGGATCAAACCTTCACCCCCTGCACTGGAAGGCGAAGTCCTAACCACTGGTCCGCCAGGGAAGTCCCTATGTGAATGTTAAACTAGCAGTTCTTGGGGTTGGGGGTTGGAGGGTTGGAGTGACTTGTAGTGTTCAGCTATACTCTTGGTGTAAATAAACCCATCATGGCTGATTTCAGAGTACCAGCGTGATGTGGAGCTGGGGAGAGATATATATTGGCCACCATTAGAGAGTGTTTCTACCATCTGGATACAAATAAAAGTGAAGAAACTTTACTCAAGAGGATAGAGCAGAGTAAGATGCAATTAAATAGTGTTGAGTTTAAAGTGTTTATACCTTTTTATAGAATATAACAATGTAATATTATGTAGTAATACAAATTATGTGATTTTTAATAGTGGTTATATTTAACAACTAGTTTGCAAATTTCCTAAAATTTAACAATTGGTTCTTGTGCACTTGTGTGAGCTGGCTCCAGTGTATCAAGACTTTTCGAGCTAAGTAATATTTTTTTTAGGAACAAAGGTTTTATTTTTAAGGAATGAAAATGTAAAAGGCCTTCAGTTAATGTGTATTGCTGTCTAGATGAGTACTTTCTAGACACACTATTTCTTTTTTTAAAAGCTGTTTATTTTGTGTTAGGGTATAGCCAACTAACAAACTGAGAGTTGAACTATAAAGAAAGCTGAATGCTGAAGAATTAATGCTTTTGAACTGTGGTGTTGGAGGAGACTCTTGAGAGTCCCTTGGACTGCAAGGAGATCCAACCAGTCAATCTTAAAGGAAATCAGTCCTGAACATTCATTGGAAGGACTGAAGCTGAAACTTCAATACTTTGGCTACCTGATGAGAAGAATTGACTCACTGGAAAAGACCCTGATGCTGAGTAAGATTGAAGGCAGGAGGAGAAGGGGATGACAGAGGATGAGATGGATGGATGGCATCACTGACTCGATGGGCATGAATTTGAGTAAGCTCTGGGAGTTGGTGATGGACAGGGAAGCCTGGTGTGCTGCAGTTCATGGGCTCACAAAGAGTCAGACACAACTGAGTGACTGAACTGAATTGATTGCCTGCAAAGAAAAGTTCTTCTTCTCTGCCTTCAAGGTTTGGCTGATCCTTTGTCCCTCGTATCTGACCACTGGGGCTCCTACTGTTCAGGGGTCCTACTGCAGAAGTTCATAACCTTTCCCAAATGCCTCCCAGGCTCTTCTGTCTTCATATCCTTGGTCCTACTATTACTGTGACATCAGTCATCTTCCTCCTTAACTTCCCCACCACATTCTCCATGGGTGTGATGGATTACTCAGCCAAGGGAGTGAGTATTATGGCCAAAACTTTATGTTGGTGCAAATCAGTGTTCACCTCTAAGGTTTGCTGAAGACCTGTTTTCTGTTTCCATAGCGAACCTACTGTGCCTTTGGGGATGCGGGTGAAAACCCAGCATTTCTACAAACATTGCATTTCATCTTCCTAAAATAAAACTAGATAAAATGTATGATATTCAAAGAGACAATTTATTACCTCAGAAAATCCCTCCTTGCAGTAGCTTTTAGTCTTAAGTTAATATAAAATACTTGACATGATGTGTTGTAGGTATGTTTTATGGTTCCATTACATTCTTTTCTGTGTATGTATGCTCAGTTGCGCAGTTGTGTCCAGCTTTTTAAAACCCCATGGACTGTAGCCCACCAAGCTCCTCTGTACATGGAATTTTCCAAGCAAGAGTAATGGAGCAGGCTGCCATTTCCTTCTCCAGGGGACCTTCCCAACCCAGGGACTGAAACCGTGTCTCCTGTGTCTCCTACACTGGTAGCCAGATTCTTTGACACTCACATCATCTGGGAAGCCCTTTCTTTTTCTAGTAGCTTTATAATAGATATTAATACCATAAAGAAAGTCATCACTAAAATGTAAAGTTCATATTCATAGGTAAGGCTTCTGATATTAGAAAATGGGACAAATTCAAGAGGACTTTTGTGACTGACCTTCTGGAGTCAGGAGTCTAGATAATAGAGAAATAGGAACAAATATCGATAATATTTTAAACAAATGGAATAGTAGCAAATATGGAATTGGTTTACTTGTGTCTTTATTGTTTAACGGAGTTATTTAAGAAACATTAATAATTTTAGTTCCATTTATAATTATTTAAAGGGTTCTGAGAGAGATATTTTATTCTCAATGCTTCTTTTCTAAAAACAGGAATTGTAATAATTTTAGGAGTAAGTATAAGCCAGAATTTTGAAAGGGTCAATCATAGTTCAGGATTTGGAAGATAAAATGTTCAAGTGAGCCTCGAGCTGAGTGTAACACATGTGCTGCTTCAATCCTTTTTGCAATAATACCTCAGAGCAAATAAAACCAGCTGTGTAAATGAAAAATTCAAATTAAGTATGTTTTGAACAGCCGCTGGTACCGAAGAATCCATTTGCAACTCTATTCTATTCCTTCTGTTACTGAGTTCAAGCAAATAGATGGTCAATAAAACTTCATGAGTATCTAAAGTCAGAACATCTCTGATTTATGACAAACACTATTATAACCCAAAGGTTGTTATTGAGCAGAGCTAAAAGATATCAGAAAACAAGATGATAGAGATAGGTAAACGATAGAGATGAGTAGTGGGTTATGTGTCTAAATATTATGAATTTAAAAATCATCTTTAGTAACACAGTAGACAACCCAGAATTTTAAGAATTATATACTTATTTACTGTTCATATATAGTTCACATATTGTCCACACAGTTATATGTACATGTAAAGTATTTTGATGGTTTATTTAAAATTGGCCTAAGACATTTTATAATTGTTTGCTAGCAAAATTACAAGTTTATTCATTAATTCTAGCTAAATAATCTAGCTATTACAAGTAAAGGCAGGGTTAATTTAAGATTATTACTATAGTTACAGAAATGATATAATTTTCCTATGAAACAGAATTTTTTGAGAGATTAGTCTATACCCTTACCTTTGAGAAAGTCTGGGTACAGCGTCTCTCCTTGAAAGCAGATGAGCTACCTTGATGCAGGTGAGGGTTGCATGGAGGCTGTCATTGGTCACAATTGGTCACCGGCCCCTGTGAGCCCATTTTCAGCTCACAGGGAGATATATGTAGGCCATCCCGGAGAAGCTCCAGGTTTTTGCCTCCCATCAGCATCCTTGAGCCACAGGCCTGAGCTAAAGGAGGTGACATACTTACTCATCTTTCTGTGCCCCCTCCCCACCCATGCCTTGAGAAGTCTTGTTCTGGGTAGAAGGAGGTGGGGAATGAGGCAGGGTAACCTCGAGGCTCTGGATCATTCCAGCGGGAGGCCTGTTAGTTTGGTGTTGCTTTTAACTTTAGGGGTTCTGAAGCAAGAGGAATTGCTGAGAGGTGGGACTGCACAGAAGGGAGGGCCTGAAGCCTCAGGGACCCCGGGAACCATGTCCTCCAGCAACGGGAGAAGCACGGACCGAGCTGGGAGGAGGTGGAGGCTGGCCTTCCTGCTTTACTTCCCACGGCGCGCAGAGGTGTGGGCTTGATCCTCTGGCCCTGCCCGAATAGTCACCGGATATAACGACGTGAATTAATTGACAATATCCTTATCAAATAATTTGGGAGGCCACTCGGAAGAAATGAATTGCTTAGGAGGTAGCAGGGAAGACAATGTCACTGAAAAATGCAGGTAAAGCTAATGAAACTTGGACACGTCCAGTGATTTTTGAAACCAACAGGCTGACTGGTTTGAATGCAGAATAAAATAAGCTATTTTGAGTGACATGTAAAAAATAAGATTCTTTTATAATGTATATTATATAAATAAACAACGTACAAAGGATTTGCATAGATTTTCTTACCTCCTCCTGAGGAATAAGTGATGTTTTTCTTTAAAAGGCCCGATCATGCCTTCTTTCTTAACTTTTCCATGATTGTGATTTCACTAGTTCATCTAGAACAGAATTTAAATATCTTTTCAAGGTGGAAAGAATTATACACTTAAACTTAAAACACTCAAATACTCAACTTGCCCTTCAAAATAAAGCAAATGGCTTGGGATTCAGAAATTTTAGTAAGTTCCAAGTTTTTATACTATTAGCCATCTACTTAGGCAGCAGACAAATGAAAACCTGGAAATATGAATATATCAACTATTTGTGGAAATCAAGTGATAATACACTCTTCAGAAAAAGAAATCTCTGATACTTCTAAATGAACTACACCAGGCAAATCTGCATTTTGTCATCAGGTTTGTGTCTGTTGAGGGGACATCATACACTGTTTACTTTGTTTTAGACGTAACCTATGAACACTGATGGTTGTGAGTGATCTGTTCAAAATACTGTCTCTCCCCCTTCTGTGGGAACCAGCAGGAGCAAGAGGGCATTTTCAGTTAAATATAATTTGTATTCATGAGCTCCCTGAGTCTTTCTTACTCTCTCACTTCAGATCTTTCTCTGTGTGACAGGTTCAGAGGTTCAGTCTTGATAAGCATATGAAAGTTGGGATGTTTATTTAAACTTCTTGCCTCTGCAAAAACCCAGCCAGGATCTTTTGAGAGCAGCCTTTTTAAGGACGTTTGCTGGAACCACTGGCTTTCTTTCACGCTAGCAATCCTGGGTACCTTGTCTACCTTCTGGCATTTCATCACATCTCCTTTGAGCCCTGTCAGCAAAGGAGAGAGGCAGGTACCCGAGTCAACATGCCTATTTTGAGAAAGAAAGGAAGGACTGCACTTTCAGCATCAGCTTCGTGTGACGTCAACAGAAGTACAGGGATGAAAGGACAGCTGTGACCATCTCAGATCTGAGATCCTGGACTGCAGTAAGAATTAAGGACACCAGGCTTTTAAGCTGTATATTTTAGTATATGGGGTGGGGAGGGTGGTTGGAGCGGTGTTCAGGATGGGGAACACATATACACCCATGGCTGATTCATGTCAATGGAAGGCGAAACCCACTACAATATTGTAAAGTAGTTATCCTTCAATTAAAATCAATAAATTAATTTAAAGAATAACTTTAATCCTTTAGATTAAAAAGTCTTTTCTAGCTCATATTCACCATTTTATATGAATCTATGTTTTGGATTTCATTCATCTAGTTGATGATAATCCCCTCACTCGGTTCTGGGTGCTGGATGAAGCACTGGGAATCCATCCATGGATGCGTGCTCAGTTGTTCAGTCATGTCCGACTCTTGTGATCCTATGGACTGTAGCCCGACTGGTTCCTCTATCCATGGGATTCTCCAGGCAAGAGTACTGGAGTGGGTTGCCATTTCCTCCTCCAGGGGATCTTCCCGATCCTGGGATAGAACCCCAGTCTCTTATGTCTCCTGCATTGCAGGCAGGTTCTTTACCGCTAGAACCACCTGGGAAGTCCCCATTCATGGATAAACTTGGATAAATAACATGGATAAATAACTAACTCAAGGAGGTGCTCCCCTGGGAGAATTCCTTTTTTCCCCCTTGCAATGACTCAGTACCTTATTCTATGCCCCCAAGGCACCAGATTCATTATTCACCAAGTATTTCTTGAACATTTCAATCATTAGGTACTGCTACCAAATGAACAGTCACAATTATAAAGCCTCAGTGACAGACAACAATACCCTTTTGTTCCTTATTCATTCATCTGCTTGTTAGGTGGGTGTTGGCTGATGGAGGCTGGCTGTGTTAAGCTTGGTTCTCAATTATGAAATGGATCTGGATTTGCTTCATTTACTTTCTATCTTCTTTAGGTTATGGGATATCCAAGGATTGGCAGAAGCATAAGAAGGGTGGGACGAAACATGGTGTTTTGCGGTCAGAGCTGGCATGCTGGCACATTCTATGAGCCAGACAAGTCACATGGCCATGCTCACCCATGAGGGTGGAGGTACCTGCCTTCCTTGGAGTCTGGCTGGGGAGGGAGGGGTTGAATATCTGCTGAACAATCATCTCCTCTATCACAAGAGCCTACCGTGTGCCAACTATTGCGAGCTGCTAAAGAGACAGTGACTTCCATGTCTGTCTTTACCCCCTACTAAATAGGCAGAGATAAAGGGATTAATTAAAGACTATGGGAGAGGGGTTAAGAATTTGAGCTCTGATGTCAGGCAGTCTGTGAACTCTGGTTGCTCTATTTGTTGATTTATTCTTGGCTGCTCTGGGTCTTCGTTGCTGTGTGGGCTTTCTCTAGTTGTGGTGAGCAGAGGCTACTCTAGTTGCAGATCTCGGGCTTCTCATTGTGGTGGCTCCTCTTGTTGAGGAGCATGGGCTCTAAAACACTCTGGCTTCAGTACCTGCAGCACACGAGCTCCTGGATTCCCGAGCACAGGCTCTGTAGTTGTGGTGCTCAAACTTACTTGCCCCATGGCATACAGGATCTTCCTGGACCAGGAATCCTAACCCTGGTCAAACTCTTATCCACTGTACCACCAGGGGAGTCCTGGTTGCTCCATTTATTAAATTCGTGATCATGAACAAGATTTCTTTTATCCTCTCTGAACCCCAATTTCCACATCTGTAAATTGTAAGTGACAATAAGGTACCAATCCCAGAGGGTTTTGTGGGGATTAAATAAATAATGCATATGAAGCTTTAAATTTAGGATCTGGTGCCATGTAGAAGAAAGTGATAATTGCTCAGACACGTCCGACTCTTGCAACCCATGGACTGTAGGACCCATGGACTATAGTCCACTGGGCTCCTCTGTCCATGAAGTTCTCCAGGCATATTGGAATGGGTAGCCATTCCATCTTCTGGGGGATCTTCCTGGCCCAGGGATCGAAGAACCTGGGTCTCCTGTGATGCAGGCAGATTTTTTTACCATCTGAGCCATGGACACTCTTATCATCAACACCAGACACCCCAGGCGGCCAAGAAGAGCATCCTTGTTTTGGAGGTGCTGGGCAGTGAACTAGAGTGAGCTCTAGCGTGACGTTGCACGTCTATCCATTTGGGTTCCTGGGATCTGTTGGCCCGTCTATGTTCCCAAGGGCCCGGAGAGCTCGTTAAGGACAAGACTGACCCCTCCTTCCTAGGATTCTGCCACCGAGCTGGCGCTCAGCGCATGCTGATAACAAATCATTGAAACCCAGTCCCCTTGCCACTGCGCTCCCCACAGCACCGCTATTGAAACGGGCTGTGGTGAAGGATCTCTTTGGCTTTTTGTTAGTGTTCATTGTTGTTGCTTTCATTTCCAGTCTGTCGCAGACCAGTGTTTTATCTGCCCAGTGAGACAGAGCTCCTGATCCGATGCTTGGCTGTTGTAGCCATGTCAAGTCGCCAGAAACGTTTCTGAACATCGACTCCTTTTTCTGCATGTATCTCTTTGTGAATGAATAACAAGCATCCTGTAGATCCACACTGCTTCCCAGAAGGGCTGCTCCCCACCCCTGCCCCTCGAATAGGGCTTCTGGGTGTCATGTGAGTTTCCTCCTGATGTCCTTGCCAAGTGAAGGATGCAGATCAGCAGATGCATCCTTCAGAGCCTTCCAGGTACTCAGGGCCAATGGGCCAAACCATCATTTATCTTGTCAGTGGCTTTCTCCCATAATCTGTCCCTGCTGTTCTCCAGAGACTGGTTTTCCTGTAAAAACACAACAGAGGCTGCTTCAAATGCAGGTACATGAGTCTAGTGTTAAGTTAAAGAAAGTGAAAGTGTTAGTCGCTCAGTAGTGTCCGACTCTTTGCCACCCCATGGACTGTAGCCTGCCAGGCTCCTCTGTCCACGGGATTCTCCAAGCAAGAGTACTGCCCTTCTCCAGGGGATCTTCCCAATGCAGGGATCGAACCCAGGTCTCCTTTGCAGGCAGATTCTCTACTGTCTGAGCAGTACAGTCTAGTGTTAGGCCAACTCCAAACTCCAAAGAAAACTCCAGTGTGCTTAGGGGAGCTGCCAAGAATCCTGTAGACCAGATACGCTTCCAGCCAGAGATCACAGCCACGAGGAGACAAGCCTGGCATGAGTGCCTTCAGGGGCTCCCAGGATGTTGATAAAGTTCGCTGAAAACCCAGAGCAGAGCTTCTGCCTGAGCATCAGGTACTATGGGCTGTTTGGCTCCTGTCTGCTTCTGGGTTCTCAGGTCACTCCTACACAAGCTGAGTGGATCTTTGGCCTCAGCTCTTTCTAACCAATCCAGGCTGGAACATGTGTCCAAGACTCAGCAGAAGTTCCACAAAACCTCCAGCCCACTTGCTGCACCCCAGCATTACCCCCACTGCCTCTGACCGCCTCTTGACTGCTCTGTGTAGCAGGGATGGGGCAACACAGCAGCTTGGGTCCCCCCAGCCTGCAGCAGCTAGTGGACGGGTGTGTAACAAGGTCACCTCCCTCCCTCTTGTCCCCTGGGGGAGAGGAGTCTCTCTCCTTCCCTATCAGACTGTGTGCCTTTATCCTCTAAGCCTCAAATCTCATTCTGAGCACCCCCATTCTCCCCACCCACATTCAGTAGCTCAGGGGGGCTCACCCACTCTCCGTCTTCAAATCCTGTGCCCCTTTTATTGGGCCTCTTCACTGTGGAAGATCGGGATAGGAAGAGTATAGGTGGGTGGGAGGCATGCAGGGGTATGGATGAGTGAAAGCCAGCAGGGTCCTGTGGGGCTCCTGGGCACAGAAGCCTTCCAAACAGCTGCTAATCAAGGAAGGGAGGGGATGTGGAGACAGTAGATCCTGGTTCCTCCTCAAAGGGTGTGTGCAAGAGTTCTTAGTCACTCAGTCGTGTCCGACTCTTTTCGACCCCATGGACCATACCCTGCCAGACTCCTCTGTCCATGGAGATTCTCCAGGCAAGAATACTGGAGTGGGTTGCCATGCGCTCCTCCAGAGGATCTTCCCAACCCAGGGATTGAACTGCAAGTCTCTTATGTCTTCTGTAGAGTTCAAATTCTTTAACCCTTATCTACCTTTCCAACATCGTGGCAGTGGCCCTTAGGTCCTTTATATAAACTCCATCCTTCATATAAGCCCCATCCTTCCCCCCCCTGGTATGTGCCTGTAGAGCCCCTACCTTCCAAGACCACATGCACAAAATCTACCCATCATTTATCCCCCTCTCATTCATATCCTACATTAAACCTTCCTAAGTATCCCAAAGCATGACGCCTTGCACACAATAGGTGTTCATTAAATGTCCCACAATAAAGACATTTAAGCAAAACCTCCTTCCTCTTCAGGGTGGGGGCATCCTGTGATTTTGTTGTTCAGTTCAGCCCATCAAGACTTAGGTTTCTAAGCGCTAGAAGATTTTTATATCTTGAGGATTTTTTTTTGTTGTTGGAGATATGGCTTTGGAAAATATGGTTCAATCAGTAAATGATTCAATGAGTGAATGATCTTGACCTGTTATGGGGAGACACTATGAATTTTGCTTCATTTTTTATTACACTTGGAAGGGTTTGCCTAGTAGGATAGGACTTCTTTTTCCCTGTCTCAAATCTAAGATAATGTAGTCATTTTGTCAAAACATCTGACTCTGAAGGAAATTGCTTCTCTTACAACATTCAGAACAAGTTTTCAAATCACACTGCAAATGAACAGTTGCCAAGACGGTGAAATAAGAGTTCAGACAGAAAGATCTACTTCTAGAATCATAGATGAGGCAGGAACTGCCTTTTCCAGAAAGGATCCCTCCTCCCAGCATTTTTACCCATGTCTGGCGGCCAGGGCAGGACAGGAGCCCAGGTCTGCAGTATGCAGCTCTGTGCACTCACCACTAGGCTTCCTTCCCCTTGTTGGAGCCACTCACTACCTTCCTTGTTTGTCTGAGGCCTGGGAGAGGCAGCAGGAAGTAGAGTAAAGACTTGGGCTGAAGCTGAATGTCCAGTGAGAGGTCCCACTCTGACACTTTCTTGCATTGACTGTTGCCAAGCCATCAACTTGCACTGAATCTACATCCTTGTTTATGATACAGGAACTAGCCTCTCCTATAATCCCTGGGTTCCTGCGTCCCTGGGCTTGTCATAAGAACCAAGTAAGAGTCTTTCTGCTCCTTCTACATTCCAGTTCCTATTCCACATGGGCTCTATGGAGGTGATGCTCTGTCCTTTCACTGTATCTTACCAGGAATCATGTGAGGTTGGTTTGTCAGAATACTGATGATGTTAACTTGGTTCTGTTGGTTAACATGGTGTCCACCAGGTTCTCCACTAGAAGGTTAATATTTGTCTCTTTGTAATGAACTAGGAATTCGTGGGGAGATTCTTGGACACTATATAAATCCTCCTTCCTCACGAGGCATGCATGCACTCACGAGTCTTAGCATACATTGATGACTCTTGCCTGAATCAATTATTGCTGTGTTGGTGGTAAAATGGTGAAATTCTAATCCATTATTTCTTCCATATTCATTCATTGCCTGAATTGAACACATAATAAAACACTGAATAAGACTTGGGGCTTCCCAGGTGGCACTACTGATAAAGAACCTGTCTGCCAATGCAGGAGACAATGAGGTTGCCCCTCATTACTAATGAATCTAGTTGGACTTTTCATAAAAGCCTGACCATCGTTCCCTGTAGTCCGTTCCACACCTGGGGCTGAGCAGGGGTCACCAGGCTCTGTTTGGTGTGGGGCACAACAAACCCCATATTTATTGGGTATGTGCCCCCAAGCCTCTTAGACAGTAAATCTCTGTAACAGTGAAAGGTACGTGACCCCAGACAAACAATATGTTACCTGTTTCCAAACTAAGGTAACAGTGTTTCTGGAGTGATCGCAGGTGTATGGTGTTATGATGAGCACAGATGCTTTTCAGTAAACTGGCTGGAACTCATACATCTAAACGAGGCTTAACTTCTGAGTTGTCACTTCAGGCAAGGCCCTATGCATCCTCATACAGGTGTCGTTTCTTAAAATACTGCAGAGCTCTGTTTTTGGACTGTTTCTAAGGTTCGTTTTGAAAAACTGCCTCAGAATCATCAATGTATCATTTCAGTTCAGTTGAGTTCAGTCGCTCAGTCATGTCTGACTCTTTGCAACCCCATGAACCGCAGCACACCAGGCCTCCCTGTCCATCACCAACTGCCGGAGTCTGCCCAAACCCAGGTCCATTGAGTTGGTGATGCCATCCAACCATCTCATCCTCTGTTGTCCCCATCTCCTTCTGCCCTCAATCTTTCCCAGCATCAGGGTCTTTTCAAATGAATCAGCTGTTTGCATCAGGTGGCCAAAGTATTGTAGTTTCAGCTTCAAAATTAGTCCTTCCAATGAACACCCAGGACTGATCTGCCTTAGGATCGACTGGTTGGATCTCCGTGCAGTCCAAGGGACTCTCAAGAGTCTTCAATAACACAGTTCAAAAGCATCAATTCTTCGGCGCTCAGCTTTCTTTATAGTCCAACTCTCACATCCAAACATGACCACTGGAAAAACCATAGCCTTGACTAGATGGACCTTTGTGGACAAAGTAATGTCTCTGCTTTTTAATATGCTATCTAGGGTGGTCATAACTTTCCTTTATTTACTCTTTATCTTTTTCTAAAATAAAAATAATAAATTCTAAAATAAAAATAAATCACTCCTATTATACTCCTTTGATTGTTCCCCAAGATAAGTCCAGTTTATAAATACAAAGGAAATGTATCCTATTTCAGTTTTGTGGGCCCAGGTTCAAGCTCACACACCAACGAGGACACTCCCTATCTTGGAATGAGGACCAAGGAAAGCCACCATGCAGCTGAGCTTCAGTACTTTGGGTGGAAAGAAGACTCCTCTGTCTTGGGCATCTTGGGAGAACAGAACCCAGTAGATGAAATAATTGCATCAGACCTTTATTGAAGCTCACAAGCCTAGCAAGACAAGACAATACACATCTGACTCCAAAGCCAAGTGCCCTGAGCACATATGAATCAGGACCACAGCCAGGCTGAGGCCAGGATCATTACCTGACCCACTTAGACCTCCAGTCCTGGAAGTGCCCTTGGTGTGCTGTGCTCCCCCATTTTTGTCCGAATTTCTTGATTGGGGGGGGTCCTCTGCTCACTCCTTCTGCCCCTTGAAACACACTTTCCCCTCTGTCCCTCGGGGAGCACAGCACCCCATCGTCAGCATCCTTGGGTGCAGCATCTTTTACCTAATTCACCAACTCTGGTCACGTAAGAGATGCTGCCTCACACAGAGGTCAGTGATGCTGGAGGCATAACGGACTGTGCTGGGCACCGTGTGCTCTTTGGAGAGACGATGCCTTTGTTTCTGCTGGTTGCCAAGTGGCTGGTGTGTAGGTAACAGTCCCAGGAGGGTGTCTGCAGTTCCCTGGGCAGCCTTGTGTCTTATCTGCAGTCACATCATCTTATCTGCAAGGTCTCAGGGTAGAAATGAGATCAGTGTGCCTACAATAGCAGCTCAGACAGAGCAAGCAGCAAACGAGTTCACAGGGCAGAGTCCTGTTCCCTCTATTCACACTTTCCAATCCCTAAATTATAGAGCACAACTTCTCTAATGAAAGTGTAACACACACACACAAAATCCATTTGATGTAAAGCCTTCTAGTGTTCACTTTCCGACAGTACCTAGAACATTGCTCCATCCTGTTAGGTGGTCTTGTGGCCCCTCAGCCCAGCGGTGAGAGATGTACACACCAAAGGTTTCGGTCCAAGGAACTCTGTAAATGGGGTGATTTTCACTCAGGGCTTCCCACACTTGGTCTGTTTTCCAGTCAACTGCCTCCTTCTACTTCAAAGTTCAGGGCCATAACAGCGTCACACAGCTGAACTGGAGTCTTAGTGAGCAGGTATAAATGCTCATCTACTAGGTAAGGTATGGCATGCTGCAGAGTTATAATACCAAATGAGTTCTACAGAAAGCTTTAAAATTCCAGGGACTTCTCTCATGGTCCGGTGGTTAAGGTTCCAAGCTCCCAATGCAGGGGGCCTGTGTTTGATTCTTGTTCAGGGAATGAGATCCTGGAAGCCACAACTAAAGACCCCACCTGCAGCAACTGAAAGGATCCCACATGGTGTAACTAAGACCTGGTGCAACCAAACAATTTTTTTAGAAAACTTTATTTCGATGCTGAAGCTCTAATACTTTGGCTACTTGATGCAAAGAACCGACTCACTGGAAAAGACCCTGATGCAAGATTGGGGGTAGGAAGAGAAAGGGGCAAAAAAGGACTAAGATGGTTGGATGGCATCATTCACTCAATGAGCATGAGTTTGAGCAAACTCCAGGAGATAGTGAAGGACAGGGAAGCCTGGTGTGCTGCAGTCCATGGGGTTGCTCAGTAGACTAAGCGACTGAACAAGTTCACAATAGTTTACAGGTTTCAGGGGAACCTCTCTCTCTCTCCTCTTGGTTTTTCTCTCTCCCTTCCACCCCAACTGAAGTTCCTATTAGTGTAACAAAGCAGCACAATGGAAAACCTAATTTAAAGCAATTAAATGGTATTGGACTCCAGGCATTCTCAGTGACAAGAATGGCCATGTTCAATTCAGATCCTGGATGGTCTCTCTAGGTCTTTAATTAACTAACTGTGTCTACACATCTCTACACTCCATTGGAACCACAATTATTTTTTAGGACTACTGTTATTTTTATAGATAAAGCCAAACCAGAAAGTCTTAGGAAGTCAATTTGCATTGGAATTAAAGCTGGGCAGAGCGTAAGCAAAGCGGGTTTCCCCAGATGAAGCCATACTGTGAACAGTTCCATGGGTGGGTTTTCCCATTGCCTTCTCAGTGGGAAAAGTTAAATAGACTAAAGTAACATTTAAATAACAATTTCTAAGGACAAACTGAAACACGGCTGAAGACATGCCATAGGGCTACTCATGATTTATTGCCAGATGTTCTCTGCAATGAGTAATTGTCATGAGCAAGTGTAGAAGCGAGGCCACTTCCTGGTGGGAAAAGCAGGTGTGTGTGAGGCTGGAAGCACTTCAGAGGCGGTCCTTCGATTTGGGTTTCACAGAATGGGGGCTGAAAGTTGGGGAGAGGTGGGTGGAGCTCCAAACACGGATGCCCTGCCCTCTCCTCTGCTCACCTGTGGGACTTCTCTGGGTTCCAGACTCTCCTGGCCAGCAGCAGTAATTCTTATGTAAATGAACGAGAGAGACACTTTCCCTTGGCTGATCCTGTCCTAAAGGTGGACCCTCTGTCCTGATGATACATTCTGCCTGTCTTTCATGGAGAAGGGAATGGCTACCCACTCTAGTATTCTTGCCTGGGGAATCCAATGAACAGAGGAACCTTGCCAGCTACAGTCCATGGAGTCACAAAGAGTCAGACACAATTGAGTGACTAACACTTTGGGCTTCCCAGGTGACCCTAGTGGTAAAGAACCCACCTGTCAATGAAGGAGACACGAGATGTGGGTTTGATCCCTGGGTTGGAAAGATTCCCTGGAGGAGGGCATAGCAACCCACTCTAGGATTCTTGCCTGGAGAGTCCCATGGACAGAGGAGCCCGGTGGGCTATATTCCATAATGGTTGCAAAAAGTCTTACCGCACACTTCCAACATGGAAGGAAAGAGCACCACAGGGAGGAGGAGGGGAGGCACCGGCCCATGTTCTGCTGCACACGTGAATTTAACCCTGGCACCTGCCGAGGAGGAGGCAGCAGTGTGTCCACTTCACAGATGAGGAAACTGAGGCTCAGCAGATGTGAATGAGTTGTTTGAGGAGGAGAAGGAACTGGGAGTGGGCTCCTCCAATCTCTGTGCTGCCTCCTCCTGGGATGGAAGAGGCAAGAGGGCCTGGCCATCCAGGAGCAAGTTGGAGGGTGGGAGATGTCTCCACAGGCAGGAGACATAGATGCTTGGAAGTACCCCGGCCTCATGGTCGACCTAGGTCACTGACTTTCTGCTCTAGGAGACTTGACCCTGCGAATGTCTGCTGATCTCCATGGTTTTTCTGGTTTCTGTTGTCTCTCTTCTCCAGGTGGGGCTGGTGGCCTTTTCCAACTCACTGCAGAGCTCTGAGCCTAAGGAGGAGGACCTGCTATTACCTATACATACACAAACACAGATGCACATATACTGTCCATGTACACACACACATATACATACACATATACACAGATGCATACACGTATTGTACGTATACTAAATACACATATATTTATAAATATATCTATAGTACATGTATGTATATTATGTATGAACATTTAGCATAGGTTATAATATGTGGTGTTGGAGAAGACTCTTGAGAGTCCCTTGGACTGCAATGAGATCAAACCAATCAATCCTAAAGGAAATCAATCCTGAATATTCATTGGGAGAACTGATGCTGAAGCTGAAACTCCGATACTTTGGCCACCTGATGCAAAAAACTGATTCACTGGAAAAGACCCTGATGCTGAGAAAGACTGACGGCAGGAGGAGAAGGGGACAACAGAGGATGAGATTGTTGGATGGTATCACTGACTCGATGGACGTGGGTTTGAGTAAGTTCTGGTAGTTGGTGATAGACAGGAAGCCTGGTGTGCTGCAGTCGGGTTGCAAAGAGTTGGACACGACTGAGCAACTGAACTGATAATATGTGTATATATATAGTATATGTATGTATTGATATATACTCATGTGAAAGTGTTAGTCACTCAGTCATGTCTGACTCTTTGCAATCCCATGGACTATAGCCCACCAGGATCCTCAGTCCATGGGATTCTCCAGGCAAGAATACTAGAGTGGGTAACCATTCCCTTCTCCAAGGGATCTCATCTTCCTGACCCAGGGATCAAACCCAGTTCTCCTGCATTGTAGGCAGATTCCTTACCATTTGAGCCACCAGCGAAGCCTATATATTTAAGTAAATGTATGTTATGCATATATAAATAGTGTGTGCCCACTATCTATGTATAAATATAATTATACACATATGTGTTATTACTTTACTATAAGATATCAAAAAGGTGTCTATTTGAAATTGTATTATTCTATGTTATTTACTCTTCTGTTACACAAATGCCGTTAATAAACAAGATAAAAATAGGACTAGCTAACTGTGGCAATTGGCAGTAAGGAATTTTGTGTGTGAAGAAAATGGAATATTTTGATAATATTCTTTCTGTCATCTGACACAGCAGTTCCCTTTATTCCTCCTCCTTTTTCTTGGATTTTGAATGTCTCCAGCTGGTTAGGATACCCTGGAGACACATTAGGTGGCCCTGAAGTCAGCCCCCACAGCCCCCACCCCCACCCCTCAGCTTGCTTCTGTGATCTCTACAGATCTGAGTTGCCCAAAAAGTGGTTCCGGATTCACATACACTTAGGGAACAGTTGGCACTGAAATTGTCTTTCGGAGATTAATGGCTCTGATAAAGATCCCAGAGAAACAGCTTAAGTTTGCTTAACCTGGACTTTCCCCTAAGTGGCATTTGATTTCTAGAACATTTTTCTTTCTTCGATGCTTACCACTAAATAGCTAACAGGCCCTACCCGATCTCCCTTCATCCCCTTCAGCCATGGGAGCCAGCTTTCCCAGGTGTATTTGCAGAGTCTGCAGCTGGTCTGCTTTCTCCAGGTGTCTGCAAGCTTCCCCCCTCACTTTCTTCAGTCTTTGCTTACCTGACACCCTGAGTGAAGCCACTTCTAGCCCTCATCCCTGTTTTCTTCCTTCTTCCTAAGCATGCGTCACTAACAGTCTACGTATCTGACTCATTTGACTTACTCTCTAAGAGGACCAGAGCTCCTTGCAGGTGGGTGTTTGGGTGGGGGACTCCCTGCTGTAGCTCCAGGCCTCAAGCCTAGATCAGGGTCTGGAGCAGAGAGTGACTCCCTGAAGGTGAATGAAGTGGAAGAGGCTATGTATGTGCTAAGTCACTTTAGTCATGCCCAACTCTTTTCAACCCCATGGACTGTAGCCCTCCAGGTTCCTCTCTCCGTGGGATTCTCCAGGCAAGAATACTGGCGTGTATACATATTCCCTCCTCCAGGGGATCTTCCTGACTCAGGAATCAAATTTGAGTCTCTTACATCTCCTGCATTGACAGGTGAGTTCTTTTATCACTAGTGTCACTGGGACTGCAGGGAACGACCATATGTGTAATTATGACTGGGGAACCCAGTGAAGGGAGTGGACACAGCAGATGGGGAGCAACCTGTTGGGAGCTTTTCTGGTCATCCCCTCATATTAGACTCCCAAAGTGATCTTGGCTTCTCTCTACCCCACATTCATCCAACAAGCCTTAAGCACCTACACCCAGTAGACATCAGACAGTTAACCAGACAGCAGTGACCCACTTGTGGGGAAAATAGTAGAGGTGGGTCTTCGCTCACCCAAGGGCTCAATGATGGCTCAATGCAAAGAATCCACTTGCCAATGCAGGAGACGTGGGTTCGATCCCTGGGTCAGGAAGATTCCTTGGAGAAGGAAATTGCAACCCACCCCAGCATTTCTGCCTGGCAGTCCTATGAGCAAAGGAGCCTGGTGGGCTACAGTCCATGGGGTCGCAAAGAATCAGACACGATTGAGCATGCATGCACTGTCTTCTCACTAAGCAAGATGTTTGCTCTCCATTTCTTTCTTTTTTTCCATAAAACTGAACGGGTGAAAAAGTAGCTCAATCACCAGGAAAAAAAGAGTTAAGAGCAAATCAGTGCTAAAGAAGAGAAGATGCTTTTTATTTCATTTTTAGCTTGAAATCAGCCTCACTCTCTGCTGGGCTGCATAGAATTTCAAATCTCTCTGAACAGACCTTTCCAAATCACTAGGGTTCTAATTTAAGAAATAACTGTGATGTAACATGACCCTCGGCACATTTGTCTGGAATAAATTCTTTAAGAAATCCAACGTGCACATGCATATGAGCACATAATCGTTTAAGTGCAGAAAATACAAAAATCCATTTCAGCTATTAAACTGGATTTAAAAGGCATCAGGTGGTGAATTTGATGGTGAAAACAAAACCTTGGGAACCCAAAATGCTCTCTAAATCTCAATTCACAGATTCTTTCAACTAGAGAACTCTCAGCAGATGAATGAAAATCCATAACTCAGGGCATCTTTAGAGAAGGAGGTTGGTTTTATATCAGATGCTTGTACAGTGAGGTGCTCTGGGAAATTCGAAACATGGACAAAACATAGCCAGCCTTTGTCCAGGCCCAGTGAAGTGATTCTTCTGCAGCCACAGACATGAGTCCCACATCCTTAAACCATGTGTGTATGTGCTAAGTCGCTTCAGTTGTGTCCGACTCTGTGTGACCCTATGGACTATATCCTGCCAGGCTCCTCTGTCCATAGGATTCTTCAGGCAAGAATACTGGAGTCGGTTGCCATGCCCTCCTCCAGGGGATCTCCTGGATCCAGGGATTGAACCCAAGTCTCTTAGTTCTCCTGTATTGGCAGGCAGGTTCTTTACCACTAGCACCACCTGGGAAGCCCTCATAAACCATGTATAGCTGTCAATTCATTGGAAGAAAATAGAAAAAGACTTTTGTGAAATAACCACATGATTATGAAGTTACTAAATGAGTATTTCATCATTTTCCACCAAAATAAAATGCTCAGTAAAGTCCTTAAATGGTCTAGAGCCCAAAAGAGGAAAGGGATGTGACTGAAACATTCGGAAGCTTGTCTAACAGAGCTGAATTTGTAATGCATGTAAATAACTCACCTGGCTGTTCTTCTCCATCTGTTATAAAAGAGAAGAAACAACCAGGAAATATTAAGGTTGCCTAGAAATCCTTGAACACTTCCAGCTTATTGACACTTAGAAAGGCAAAACCTGCATCCTCAGAGGTGGTACTGTGAGGGTCCCCCCTCCCATCTTTGCTCCCCCAGTTGAAACTCTGTATGTTCTCAATTACACCAGCCACTACGGTTTGACTCAGTGGAGGGAGCAGTTGCACTCATGTGTGGTTTGCATTCTTTTTTTAATCTTACCCAGTGAGTCTTATCTTACAACAGGCTGGTGAACCCATGTGGTCAGCACACACACATGGGAAGGCTGAGGTGGGAGGTATTTCTGCATCAGCTGTGCGTTGGAGACTGTCGGCCAGGAGACCTTCAGTGGTTACTACAGCAGCGCTACCTACCGTATGGATTTTCATACTGTTAAGGGTAAGTTTTGTAGTCTGGCAAAGAAAAGGTATGTATGCTGCTCCTTGACCTTCGGGACAAATGAGGGGCACAAGATAAAAGTCCTGTCTTCAGATTTAGAGTTTTGTTCCCCCTTCCTCCCCAACCCCAATAAGTGGAACTTTTCATTGCCATTGTTATTGTTTGGTTTTATTTATTCATTGACATTGAGGCATGTGGGATCTTAGTTCCCCAATCAGGGATGGAACTGGCGCCTCCTGCACTGGAGATGTGGAGTCTTAATTACTGGGTGGGCCAGGGAAGTTCCTCACTGCCTTTGAACTATAGTAATTACAGAGAGGGAGACATCACCTTCCTTGTAAGGTGGTTGTGCAAGAAACACTCATCCCTTTATACAGAGAGGTCCATAGTGTGAACTCCTCTTACCTTAAATGTGCCATTTGTTCATTTTCCAAAAATAAAAACTAGGGAAAGAAAGTCTTCAACATCAGCCCCAATCCCCATTTGTAGCTGGATGGTGTCACTGATGGGAACAGGATGGGTGGGAGGACAGGTCGTGGGGTGGGGTTAGTGGAGGGCCATGGCAGGGATTCATGCATTCATTCCAAAGACACATATTATTCACTGTCCTGGCTGGGTGCTGCAACATGTAGAGGGGATAAAAAGTGCCCATGACAGACAATAGCGTAATGAATGACAGCATATCTGACTGTGGTCAGTGCCAAGAAGGGAAGAGGCTGGGATGGAGATGAACACCAAGGAGCTAAGAAACATCCCATGAACACAGTGAGTGGAAGGAAGGGCATTCTGGGAAGATGGAAGCTGAGATCCCAATTTTAACATCTCAGAATATTTTGTGGTTACTTGTTAAAAAAAGCAGATTCCTGGGCCTGGAGCAAAGCTTGGGAATTTACTGAGAACCTCAAGGAATTCAAGTGGGTTTTGAGGGCACACTTTGAGAAACTTGTCCTCATTCAGGGTTCTGGTGACTCTGGAATTTCGCTGCTCTGAGGAATTTTGTTGGCGGCCATGTTTGGGGCAAGAAAAGATGGCAGATCTGGGACTAGATGTCTGAGCTGTAACTCTGGTCACTTCTACTCGTGGTTCATTGGCCACACCTAACAATGTGGGGTGTGAGAATGCAAACTACTTGTGAGTCCAGAGGAGAGGGAATGGATACTGGAAACAGTGGCAATGTCTGCCCCGAGGAATGCAGGAGGCAGAGGCATGAGGCCTGGAAAAATGGTACCTAAGCTCTCATGGAGTTCTGGACACCTATGGATGGTGGAGGCACTATAATAATATGAAAATAGTGGTCATCATTTCCAGAATTGACAACATTGTCTCTAGAGAAATTTTTTTATTTTTAAAAGTATTTTATACCTGCTAGGGTTAATTGAAAGATAGTTCATGTATATTAGAGCTTCCCAGGTGGTGCTAGTGGTAAAGAATCTGCCTGCCAATCCAGGAGGTGGAAGAGACATAGGTTTGATCCCTGGTCACTCAGTCATATCCAGCTCTTTGTAGCCCCATGAACTGTAGCCCACCAGGCTCCTCTGTCCATGGGATTCTCCAGTCAAGAATACTGGACTGGGTTGCCATTTCCTTCTCCAGTATAGTAGTATAGTAATGTGTATTAACAGAGAGCCTCCTAATTGAAGTTTCTTTAAATATCTGATAGTTTATGAGATAAGGGCCACAGCGTAGGAATAACAAAGTCTATGCTAATCACAGCATGTGATGTAACTGTTAGTGGTACTGGGTCTCCTGAGTCTGGGACATACTGGTTTGGGGGATGCCACAGGGCACTTGGCTCTACCTCCATCTACTCTTCAACCCTGGCTGAAACCCATCATCTCATTTCTCTGCATCTCTTTCTTCTTCCACAAAATAAGCTGGAAAGAGACAATGAATCACTATGGTCTCTCTCAGAAGAACTAAGAAGCTTCCATCTTGATGTGGTCAGGTATGATGATGAGTTTTGAGTCACTCCCTGTGTGAGAAATCACAGACCAAGATACACAGTGGTATTTTAAGCTTCTGAGAAATATTCTGCAAGACAGCATACCACAAAGAAGCAAAAATGGCTCATACCAGCCTGCATGTTAAAAACTCATTGTGGAATGAGTCTTAGGACATGCTTTATTAACTTGGGTTTGCATTTCACTTCTTCCACTTACTGGATGTGTGGCTTTGAGAAGTTGTTTAATCTTCAGATCTCTCATTGGCAAAATGGATTCTAATTTATTTCCAAGGTGCTTGTGGGAGTAATAAGATAATGTGACAACAGGCTTATTTCAGCATTGCATCGAAGACGTCCTGATGGTTGCTTCGTGAATGTGAAATGAATTAAATGCCCAGCTTGTGAAAGACTATATCATTATTACTGTCATGCTTGTAGCTTTGTTGTGGTTGGTGGCTCAGATGATAAAGAGTCTGCCTGTAATGCAGGAGACCAGGGTTTGATCCCTGGGTTGGGAAGATCCCCTGGAGGAGGGCATGGCAACCCACTCCAGTATCTTTCCTGAAGAATTCCATAGACAGAGGAGCCTGGAGGGCTACAGTACACGGGGTTGCAAAGAGTCGGGCATGACTGAGTGAATAACACACCCTGTAGTTTTGTGTCTTGTGTGTATCTGGGCACACTTGATTCTATCAGCTTCCAACAACCCAGATATTTGCTGGAGATTCCTTCCATTCAGAGAAGAAGCCTTTTATAGACTTTCTCTCTTTCCCCAACTAAAACATGCTCAGGCGACCAGTGCAGCAAATGCCCTTCAGTAATGGGTCTGGGTCCCCATCAGGCCTTGCCCGCTTCCTGCCTGCCAGGAGAAAGAGGAGCCGAGTCATCTCTGAGTTTTCACTCCTCGCACCTCATCCTGGTGCTTCCCAAACAGCTCTGAGTGCTGTCAAAAAGCCCCGAGGCCAAGGGAACACACACATCAGCCGGTTTCCTCCCACTTCACAGATGAGGGCGTGGAGGCCAACTTAGCCAGATGGGTCTCAGGTATTGAGGGAAGGGGTTCCAAAGGGCTGCGGACGTCCCTCGCCCTCTGAACTTTCCTTCTTCTGTAAACACCCAAGAAGCCCTCTGTGCAGCTGACTTGTTCAGAGCCAAGCCTGCAGCTGCCCAGCCTCTGACCACTGACCCAGCAGCTCTCAGACAGCAAAGGGAAAGTCGGTGGAACCTTCCATCATCCTCCAGGGCTAAGCGGACAAGGCAGGTTGGACACTTCAAAAATCACAGTGAGATGAGTTATCTTTTCTAAGTGAAGACTGTCCTTTCTTCTGGAACACCTTCTCCTGTTCATTCCTTCCCAGGGCACCTCCTGGTCAGTGTACACTGTGCATCCCTGAGGCTGGGACAGGGGAGTGATGCCAAATCGCCCCATCATCCGAATGTGTCTCCTGATCCTTGAATTTCGGCCAGACCTTTCTCTCTACTGTTTGCCCTTCTTCACGTCCTTGACCTAAAAAGGACAGGGCTTCAAAATGGCTCACTCAGAGCTGAAAGAAGGACTCTACAGCTTTCTCTCTTTGAACTCAGTGGATTGAAGTCTTTAAAAAAGAAATTAGCGGTTACCATTTGGTAAGAGTGAAATTGCTGAAAATCTGACTGTTTGAGACATGCTTGTACACACAGGTGGCAGATAAAATTATCAAGATAAATTTAAGTGTGCTTTGGTTTTTAAGTGCAACACACCCGGTCTATCTGTCCTGGTCCTGAGCTGGGCTGTAGAGAGTGCAGAGCAGGAATCACAGAATTGAGTTCCAGTTTCCTTCTGTCACTTACTTCCACTGGGATCTTGCTTAAGGAGCTTAATCTCCATGGATCTGAGGTTCATCACCTCCAAAATGGGACAGTAACTACCACCTTGGGTTCATTGTACAATTAATAATATTTATAGTGTAGCCAGTATACCACTTAAATGTGACAGCTTAAAAGTATCAAGCCACATGTAATGAGATCTACTATATACCTTGGGCTTCTATGCCCAATTCTGGAGCCATAGTTCACATCATAACCATCAGAGATTTGTGCATTTATTAGGAGGTTCCACCTCTATCCTCAGGCAGAAAATAAAATATTCTGGGGAAAGTATACAGTCTCAAAATTCATAGAGAGGCACCCACGTAGTCCAGCAAAGGCTGGGGCCATGGTGGTCATGACAAAAATCATATCTAACAGGATAAGGCAATTCTGACACTCAAAAAAAAAAAAAAAAAAAAAAACTCACTGGTTGATAGCTGAGTCTACAAGGTCAAGGAGGGAAAGGAAAGCATTCCTCACAGAATGAAAAGTCCCAGGAACTCAGCAGTAGTGGTGATATTTATTAAAGTAAGTCCACAGGGATGTCCCTGGCATAGCAGTAGTGGTGATATTAAAGTAAGTCCACAGGGACGTCCTTGGCATAGCAGTAGTGGTGATATTTATTAAAGTAAGTCCACAGGGATGTCCCCAGTGGTCAAATGGTTAGGACTTCACCTTCCAGGGCAGGGGTGCAGGTTTGATCCCTGGTCAGGGAACTAAGATCTCACATATGTCTGAGCCAAGAACTGAAACATGAAGCAAAACTGTAACAGATTCAATAAAGACTTTAAAAATAGTCCATATTTTTAAAAAACTTAAAAAAAAAATAAGCCCACAAATTCTTTGATCTTCCTTCTTTTAGAACAGTGGAGCCTCCTTCTCCTCTCCATGAGTGTGGGCTGTGTTTGGTAATACTCTCCTGATGAACTGGGCATGGTGGAGGTGTGTGACTTGGCTTCTTCCCTGCCCAGGTCACTCTCTCGTGGAGAGGGGGGAGCCAGCTGTCACGTTGTAAGGACTGCTGATACCACATGAGCTCTTTTAGAAGCAGATCATCCAGCCTCAGTCAAGCATTCAGATAATGCAGCTCTGGTTGACTCCTCTCTGCAGCCTGATGAGACAGCTTGGGCCAGAACCATCTGGCTAAGCCTCACCAGGATCTCTGATCCACAGAAACCAGGATAACAAATACTTGTCTTAAGTTGCTGAATAGTGGGGAAATTTGTTAGATCACTGAGTGTGTTAGTTGCTCAGTCTTGTCTGACTCTTTGTGACCCCCATGGACTGTAACTCACCAGGGTCCTCTATCCATGGTATTTCACAGGCAAGAATACTGGAATGGGTAGCCATTCCCTTTTCCAGGCGATTTTCCCAACCCAGGGATCGAACCCAGGTCACCTGCATTGCAGGCAGATTCTTTACTCTCTGAGCCACCATTACCACCACACAGATATAGACAGATCACTGATGTGGTTAAAAAGTCCCCAGTGAAAACTTCGGTTTGGTTGGAGTGCAGAGGCCTAGGCATGGTGGCTAAAAGGGACACAGAATGTGAGGCCTGACAGCAAGATGCCTGACAATCTTGTTAAGAAGTTAGGATTAATCCTACGAGCAACTTATTTAAGCGGAGGGATGTTTTTACTTAGAAGAGTGACATGAACAGAGTTGATTATAATATCCTTGGCAAGAAATGGGATGGGTAGAGGCTGACTGGGTAGAGGGGGACCTGCAGTTAGAAAGTTGTAGGAACAGTGCAATCAAGAGAAGATGAGAGCCTGAACAGAGTCAATGATAGAGGAGGTGGGTATGGGAGGATTGTCTTCAAATATGCTGCTTTGCACAAAGAAACTAGTCTCTAGGGCCAGCTAGTGCAATCCTGCGTCACTCTGCATTGTGTGGGGGAATAAAAGTGGGCTGAACTATATTACAGCCCAATACTCACACCAACAGTATCACCACACACGCACACACACTATCAATATACTTACACCCATGAGCTAAAAAAAGTGAGCATTTTGCAAAAAGGACTTCACAATGAGGAAATGGCTTACTCTTGGATTTAATGTGAAGCATTTGAAATCATCCTTTATAGAAGCTCTAATTTCAAAGACAAAAAGAAAATAAGGAACTCCCAAATTTCATAAGAACCCAAAGCCTCACATTTGTTCATGGTATAAAGGTCACAGACGATTAGACTAAACAATAGTGGGGGTGATTTATAGGTTTGTTAGAACACAGGTTAAGGTGGTTTTGAAGCACTGGAAGACTGAAATCTATAACTAAAACAGCATAGGCAGTGACAGTAAATTTGCCAAGCCCTCATCTCCAACACCACCAGTTACTTTAGGAAAGTAACATCTATCTTTGGTATTTCAATAGCCCCAGAGAGAGATGGGTATATAAATACTAAAGCCATGAATATTTTAAATGGCTTCATTTCTATCCAAATGATGAAGGAAGAAAATGTGTGTGTATATATAAAAATATTAAGCTTTCATCCTATTATCTTTAATCCATTGCACCATCACCACTCATAGCAGTATTTCAGACTCTTCTGGCAAGTAGAGTTCTAGCTGAATTAAAATTAAGAAGAGAACCAGAAAAATTCAAAACCAGTAGACAGTCAAAGCATCAAATCTGATTTTCAAAGGAAAATGTTGGTGAGTGTAAGAGTTGCAAATCATATTGTTTCCGAAACTTTTAAAATAATCCTTTTACTTTTACATGTTATATGCAACTTTTAAAAAATGTTAATCTTCAAATAACTTGATTCATTAAATCGCTGTTGAATACTCAATGTCCTATTAATAACACGAGGTAAGACAGGTCCACTGGGAGGAATGATACTTCACTAGAATGAAAAGTCAAATGAAAATCTAAGTTCCTTGAGGCAGACACTGTGTTGTTGACCACAGCAGTCTTGGGTCAATGGTAAGGCCTGAAAAGGGAATCACTCATCATATATCCTTTTGAATGAATGAGTGGACCACTATATAAACATATGTAACATTAATGATACTGGGTTTGTTCAAATAAGAACAAGGCTATAAATTTCAAAGGTCTGTCTCCACTGTAAGAACTCCACTGTGAGAAGCTGTAACAAATAATTACAACTTAAGAGTTTGGTGGAAGATGTGAAAAATCCTGACTTTAGGAAAAGATAAAAAACTGAAAGTTGTGATCTAAGCAGCAGCAGCAGCAGATTTTACGAACCTTGATGAAACTATTTTAGCAAAAAAGCACACTGATCTAACTACAATGAAGAATACAGCTGTTCAGAATGATTGGGATATGGTGAAAATAACTGAATGAAATGCTGCTTCTTCAAGACCCTCAAAAGTCTCCTTCTGGCTCACAGTCCAAAGTGAAACTTCTGTGGAGGGAGTGAAGGAAAAGCAAAGAGAAACCACCACCATCAGAGCCTGCACCAGAGCTATTTATTAGAGTAACTTTTTTTTTTTTTTCTTCTTAAAGATTTCATAAACAACTGAAGTATGTACAAAGTCTTACAGCATTTACAGCATAAAAAGTGTCCTATGAGCTGATGAAGGCTAAGGCAGTGCTGCTGGGAGCTCCAGGGCGTGTCTACAAGAGCGAGGAAGCTGAGCATCCCAGGTGGACCCCTTGGCTACTGCCGGATGACTGTCAGCTGACGGACAGCCAACTAGACCACCTGTAGGACAGCTTATGGGGCAACAAGCTGATATGCAGCCCTACGGATCTTCGGGTTGAAAAGCTACACAGAGTCATGTTTCAAGTTCCCTGCAGCCTCACAGGTTATCATATGCATGAGGACATAGTCATGCTGCCCAGATCTGGTTCAGCTACCAAAGGTACTGACTTCTGAAGAGAAGGCTCTAAACTGATATGGCTGGCATTTCCATTTGTGTTCAGTGGTCTTCAGGTAGTTCGCACCACCCAAGCCCCACTCCCCTCTCCCAGATTAAACAATTACAACAAAGGGAGGGAGGAGAATCCACTTGGAATTCTCAACCAAAAAAACCAACTTAAAAAAAAACACAAAAAACATTCAGTGTCAGCTCTAGGGTGGCCAGTTCTGTCAAATGATTGATAGTCGAAATTTCTAAATCAACCCAATCAGATTAATAGTAACAAGCCCCTCTAACACCCAACCTCCTGATTTAATCCCCTTCATTGTATCTGATTGTCTTTCCTTGGGGTCAGTATTACACAGAACCACCAACGTTTATACACCAAATCAGACACAGAACGATGTGTCCCCAGCCATTACTTGTGTAAATGGCAAGAGGACTGTCAACAGTAAATGACTGACATCGGATTCCCTACTTTCTTTCTCAGAAAGCCCAGCCCAGTTCTCTGGGATCCCTCACTATCTGTTTGACAGCAGAGCCCATTTATTTTCCCGTTTGGGTCTCACATGTAGGCAAATTGGCTTTTTTTAAATTCAAAAAGATGCTACTCCCAACTTAAAAGCCAGTTGATAAAACTTTTAATTAAGACACCATAGCGCGGGATATAAAAACACTAGAACCACATAAATATTGAAGAAGTTGTATACCGTTTTCCGTGTAAACAGTTTTGCCAAAGATTGAAGCCCTAAATTAGGATGTGGCCTGACACTTGGGGGCGGGTGACGCGCGACCGGCCAGGCTCTGCAGCGATGGTAGCGGAGGACGCCAGGTCAGTCCCCGTGTTGGCGGGCATGCAACTGGAAAGACATTGCACAACAAGCAACACAAAGAGAGTGGAGAAGCTCACAACACTTCAAGGAGACCTCACAATCTTCACAAGTGCCGAGGCGCGGACACAGAACCCCCCTGCCTCCCTCCGGGCGCGCTGCTGCCTCTTACACGTGGGACACCTTCTGCGACTCCCTGGCCTGCTTGATGCTGTACAGCCACTTGATGATGCGCGCGTTCCTCTCGATGGCGGAGATGCCGTAGGGCACCCGGTCATTGGCACTGTCATCGTTCCTAAGGTCACTGTTACTGTCCTGAGACTGTTCGCAGTCCGAGCTGATCATGCTGGCGCTGCGGAAGTTGAGCGAGATGATGTCCGAGTTGGCCCGCGCGAAGTTCTCCATGCCCAGGTTCTCCAGCTCCTCTGGATCCAGTCCGCAGTAGTTGAAGAAGCGCTCCACGTCGGCGTCCACGCGGAAATACCTGTCGCTCAGGTCCGACTTGGAGCGCTGCAGCGAGGGTCTCCGGCCCACCCCGCCGGCTGGCTCGGTCGCCTCGGCCTCGGGGGACTTCACTGCGGCCGGAGCGGCCACCTTGGGCTTGGGGGGCAGCGGCGGGGCGGAACTGCTGCAGGGGAGGATGGCCTTCAAGGGCCTGGCGCCGGGCCCCTGGCGGATGTCCGAGGAGCTGTGGGACACGTGCAGAAAGGCGTCGGCGGCGGCGGCGGCGGAAGAGGCGGGCTCGGGCAGCCGGCGGCCCACGTGCGAGCCGCCCTCCTGGGGGCTGCCCCGGCCCGGCGTGGGGCGCGCGCGCAGCGACTCGGCGAACGAGTGCCGGTGCAGCTCGGCCGCGTCGGCCCGGGGCGCCGGCCAGTTCCGCGCGCTGTGCTTGTGGCCCGAGCCCGCGCTCGAGCCTTCGGAGCTGTTGAGGATGTTCTTGAGGATCTCCAGCTTCAGGGTCTCGCGAGGCGCGCCCCCCTCGCTCTTGGCGCCGCCGCCGCCGCCGCCGCCGAAGCCCTTGAGCGTGGGGCTGCCGAGCGCGCGCTTGGCGGCCGGGCACACGGGGGGCTTGGCCAGCACCGCCGGCTTCACGGGCTCCTGCTTGGCGTTGATGACCTCCTGGCTCTTGACGTACTTGGCCTTGTCGGCCTCCAGCCGCTCCACGGCGCTGAGTCTCTTGGGGTTGGGCTCCGCCTGGCGGCGAAAGTAGTCGGGCCCCTTGTTGAGGATGCGCAGGGGCACGGCCGACGTGAAGGTGCCGGCGGGGCTGACCGGCTTCACCATGCTACCTGTCTGTAGGCTCTCCGTGGGCATGGCGGGCACTCTCTCCCCGGCGGCCGTGGTGGATGCTCGTGTGCGCGCCTCCGGATGAGCTGGGCAGACACATGTGCGGGCAGCACAAAGCGCAGCGGCTGCTCCAGAACCGAGGGTCAGCGGCGGCGGCAGCGCCTCATCTCCCGCTCGGTCACCGCCCCGGGACTCTAATCCCCTCGCCCCCTCGCCGGCCGGCCGGTGCGCAGAGGCCACCAGCCCCCAAGTTCCTGTAATCGGGCCTCGCCGCCTCCTTTCTCCTCCCCGAAGGATGTGGGAGTCTCCTCCAGGTCTTTGTGTTCAACTGCAGGCAGAGCTGAAACACACAACAACCAACCGCGGGTTAGGATGGGCGAGTGACATCACGGCTGTAGCAACAGCGAAGCCGCGCGCCCCCGCCCCGCCGCCCCCGCCCCCGCCCCCGCCCCGGGGCGCCCCCGCCAGCCCGGGAGGGAGCTGATCCCGGCGGCCGCACGGGGCCCCGCCGCCCGCGCCCGGCGCTCGGAGGCCGGCGCGGCTCCGGAAAAAGAGCGGCGGAGGCTTCCCACGCGCCAACTCCTCCCGGCGCCTCCCCATCAGAGAGACCCGCCTCCCGATCACGCCCGGCCCGGCATCACTTAAACCCAAACCCAGGAAACACCAGATGAGAGTAGAAATGCGGGTCCCCAAAGCCCAGGTCCCACTTCCTGACATGCCACTGGATTCCTGCGGCTCTCTTATCTGCTTAGGGTACAGTCTCCTTGACTTCTAAGATGCCTGTTTTGCAATGAAGCAAAACTTCTGACTTCTGTCACTCTAACACTTTAACAAGCACCTAACGCTTCAAAAACTTAAAAGATGGCAAGAAACGACAGTAATCACTCACGGCTTTTTAAAAGGCAGCATATTTATCTTATTTTTGCTAACCAGTGTATTTGAAAACACCATCTCCTGTAAACGGAATGTGTACTAAGTTCATCTCATTAAATACAAGCTTATTTTTAACTAAACTAGCACCAAACAGACAAGAAACCCACTAGAAATACGTGTAGATCAACCATATAAATAGACAGTCTGATTATAAATGCTCCATAATTTTTCACACAATGGGCAGAAATCAAGTTTTTTGTATGTATTTTACCAAGTCCCCCAGAGAACTAATAAGACAAGCTGAAGGTGTAAATCATACCTAAATATGTTACATAGAAAATTTGTATAATAGTTAAGCATTCATGGGTCTTATTTATGGCCTTCTGAACAACTTGACTCCCCCACCCCCCACCAAGACCACTACAGTGAAACACTTATTAATACTCCCAAGATAAATCTTTCTACTTAAAGAGATGGGAGTAACAGACCACTTACCTGTCTCCTAAGAAACCTGTACATGAGTCAGGAAGCAACAGTTAGAACCAGACATGGAACAACTGACTGGTTCAAAATTGGGAAAGAAGTATGACAAGCCTATGAAAGAAGTACTGTCACCCTGCTTATTTAACTTACATGCAGAGTGCATCATGTGAAATGCCCAGCTGGATGAATCACAAGCTGGAATCAAGCTTGCCAGGAGAAACATCAACACCTCAGATGTGCAAATGATACCACTCTAGTGGCACAAAGTGAAGAAGAGCTAAAGAGCCTCTTAATGAGGGACTGAGAAAGCTAGCTTGAAACTCAACATTAGAAAAAACTAAGATCATGGCATCCAATTCCCCCACTTCATGGCAAACAGAAAGGGAAAGAGTGGAAGCAGTGGCAGATTTTATTTTCTTGGACTTCACAATCACTGCAGATGGTGCCTGCAGCCATGAACTTAAAAGACACTTGTCCCTTGGAAGGAAAGCTATGACAAACCTGGACAGCATATTAAAAAGCAGAGACATCATTTTGCTGTCAAAGGTCCGTCTAGTCAAACCAATGGTTTTTCCAGTAGTCATGTATGGACATGAGACTTGGACCATAAAGAAGGCTGAGCACAGAAGAATCGATGCTTTCAAAGTGTGGTGCTAGAGAAGACTTGAGAGTCACCTGGATTGCAAGGAGATCAAACCAGTCCATCCTAAAGGAAATCAATCCTGATTATTCATTGAAAAGAGTGATGATGAAGCGAAAGCTCTAGTACTTTGGGCACCTGAAGCAAAGAGCTGACTTATTGGAAAAGACCCTGATGCTGGGAAAGACTGAGGGCAGAAGAACGAGGTGACAGAGGGCCAGATGGTTGGATGGCATCACCGATTCAATGGACTGAATTTGAGCAAACTCTGGGAGAAAGTGGAAGACAGGGAAGCCTGGCATGCTGCAGTTCATGGGGTCGCAGAGTCAGATGTGACTTAGCGTGCCAACTACTAGTTAGCACATGATACAGTGCCACATTTGTCTCTGCAGCCCTCTGAACACCAACTCTCTGTCACTGTTGGCAGAGAACACTGATGAGCGCATCAGCATTCCAAAAACTGGTTCAGACCCACTCAGCATCGTTGGTTATAATTAGGAGTGTTAAGAGAGTAAGTATTCAACTAACATCCTGAAGCTGAAACTCCAATACTTTGGCCACCTGATGTGGAGAGCTAACCCATTTGAAAAGACCCTAATGCTGGGGAAGGTTGAAGGCAGGAGGAGAAGGGGATGACAGAGGATGAGATGGTTGGATGGCATCACCAACTCAATAAGCATGTGTTTGAGTAAACTCTGGGAGTTGGTCATGAACAGGGAGGCCTGGCATGCAGCAGTCCATGGGGTTGCAAAGAGTCGGACAAGACTGAGTGACTGAACTGAACTGATTCAACTAACATATCCAGTAACTAATTTACAAAATAAATAAAGTGGTATTAGTATAAAATCATCTGCTCTCATGGTAAGAAAAGGAAGTGTCTATTAAAAAAGCTTGGGCGGGGGCTGATAGTTTCCCTTAACATCTTTGAAAACTCAGTCTCTAAGAACACTCATCGTCATGTTTTGCTAGAGACCATTTCAGTAATCTGCAAATGGATTCATTCTAATAAAAATATTTTCCTATGCAAGATTTAAGAAGCCTCAAGGCAATTCCTCCTAATGATTTCCTTTAATTGTGTGGTGCTATTATGATACTTCAATTTAGTTTTTAAAAAACTATCTCCTCTTATGAAGATGAAGTAGGATTGTTTCTTTGAACATATTTTGAATGAAATGCCAGAGGAGTGAGGATTCCTCCTCAGAGCCTGGGGGCCCACTCAGTCACTGCCTGGGTGCACCTCCCCCAGGGAGCCAGTCCTCCATAGACGGGGTGGGGAGCCAGAACAGGAGCAGAGTCTGGGCTCAGAGGTAACCCCACTGGACCGCCCCCAGGGAACCTGAGGGCCCCCAGGAGAGGCCTTGTTTCTGCTAAGCGCGTGTAACATTTTCACTGCTTATCACTGCAGCTTCCAAAACGTGTCCGCGGAAGGGACAGTGCTGGAAGATTCAGGAGCAGAGTGAAGGAGGTGGCGGACATCTATGCACAGCAGCTTTGTGACTAAGAACCACTGCAAACCTCCAGCAAGTGGGAAGATCACCCATCGGGTGACGGCGGGCAGAGCCTGGGCCCCTTCCCCTGGGGCTTCGTCTCCTCATTTGTGACATGAGTGCTTGGATGAGATCCCCACTAGTCCTTCTCGCTCTAAAAGCACGAGGTTCTGAGCAGCCAAGAATGAGTGTGTGAGTAGTCACTTCAGACATGTCCAACTCTGTGTGACCCCATGGACTGAAGCCCACCAGGCTCCTCTGTCCATGGACTCTCCAGGCAAGAATACTGGAGTGGGCTGCCATTTCCTCTTTCAGGGGATCTTTCCCACCCAGCTTTCAAACCCGTGTCTCTTAAGTCTCCTGCATTGGCAGGTGGGTTCTTTACCACTAGTGTCAACTGGGAAACCCAAGAATGAGTGTGTTATTTCCAATTTCAAAAAGGGCCCATGGGGATACTGGCCTGTGACCAGACCGTTCTATGATTCCAGCACGTACTGTTCCTATGGGAAGGTTTTTCGGATGATGAGCTGTAGTTATCACATAGCATCCACTGGCACTAGAACTCACTCGGGCCTACACAGTAGTGTTCTTTTTAAGTCTGCCATATTTGGACTGGAACCCCCAAAATATCCACCCCAACTGACTTTCCAGCATGCCCACCTGTCCGTCCAGGGGGCTTTGGTACCATTCAAACTAAATGAGATTCATCCCTCTGCACTCTTAGGACCGAGGGCCCAGGACTCCCAGGCTCTGTTTTAGGAAGCATTCCCCAGAAAGCTTGTCTTCCTTCCACCCTACCTTCCATCTTCATGTAACAGAAACCCTGAGAATGGGTGGACAGAGGCAGACAGCCTGAGGATGGTTCCTCCAGGCATGCACGGGGGTGGGGTGGGCTGTGTGAGGGTGTGTTACCAGACATAAAACCAGCCTGAGAGGTTTGTGTTAGATAAAGTTATTATTTGTAACCACTTTACACTCCATTTCCTTTCTGTTTCTACCCCCTCTCCTGTCTTTCCTGTCATTCCCAGTTTCCCTAGTAATAGTCAACACACTGATGATGTCTAGACATGACTGTGGTCACAGTTGAAAAGTTTTAATTTAAACTCTTTGGGGATGGGGGAAAGCATCTTATAAGAAGCATCAAAAGCCACAGAAAAAGCTGTAGGAACTGGTTGGGTATAGGATAATGTGCTCAGTTGTGTCTGACTCTTTGTGACCCCATGGACTGTAGCTTGCCAGGCTCCCCTGTCCGTGGGGTTCTCCCGGCAAGAATACTAGAATAGGTTGCCATTTCCTCCTCCTGGGGATCTTCCCAACCTAGGGATCAAACCCGAGTTTCTTGTATTGTCTGGAGCGGCGAGAGAAACCCCGTCCATGACAAGGTCTGGGTTCAAGGAGCCTGCACGCAAAGGCATCCGGACCTCCGGGGGTTTCTCGAGACCGCCCCACCATTCACCCCCAGGCCTTCGTCCTTTCATCTTCTGATGCTTGGCGTTCTTCTATGTTCCCTAAAAACTAGTCTGACTCTTACCTAAAATCCCTCCTTGAAACCTTTGCATGGCAGCAACACAGTCCCTGGGGGCACATGGGTCCCAATAAACAGGCCTATCTATCCCATAAGCAAAAGTAGATAGAAGCCATCACGAGATTGAGAAGATTCCTTAGGGTGTGATCACAAGGGAATTCATGAGACCTCTGACCCTTAGGATTACATACCAGAGCTACATCGCCCAGGGCTGAGCTTCCCAAGATAAGGTTTGTAGATGGCTTTTCACAGCTGACTAGCTGCTGCCATTGAGTTGTTTAAAAGTTATGTGTAGGTATTGGCTGTTCTGGAAAGTTATTTATGATGTAACCCGTGATTATGCACCTGGCACAATCTTATCATTCCGCCCTCCTTAAACCTCTTTAAAGGATTATTGGTTTTAGGGTATATAAGCACTGATGTAAAAGAATAAAGTAGTCTTGATCCTACACTCAACCAAGACTGGCTTTCTTTTCTTTGCCAACGCCACTCATCCGAAGGGAACCCTTGGACTCCACCGGGGCTGGACCCCGGCATTGTATTTCCTGCATTGGCAGGTGGGTTTTTATGACTAGCGCCACCTGGGAAGCCCCATATGGCACAACTGATGTTTCCTACCTATTTGAGTCGACGCACTGAACCTACTTAAAAAATAATGATGGTGGCAAAGAGTGTGTCTTCTCTTAATCGTGTCACAGTCCTTAATTCTGCTCTTTCACTTCTTGGTGCTTCAACAGTGCTGGCTGGCACACAGCGGTATAGACCACCTGGTGTTTTGGAGTGTAGACTCACATTCAAGATACCCGGAAACCTGGAGTTACACTGTGATGTCACAGATGTGATAACCGTGACCTGTGTTCATGAGCTGTGACCAGGCACAAGACCCTCTGCTGACGGCAGGCTCATTTGAACCCTGATGTCAAGGCAGGCCTGCAGGAGTGCCTGGGCACTGGTGGGAGCAGGCCTGGAGGGGGCTCTTTGCCTCTTCATCTTGTTTCAGGGAAGGAAAATTTGATCTCAGCCAAGTAGGGTTTCATCGACTAAAGTATTAGTAATTATCCAATCCTGCTTGATCCCTGGTGGAGGGCTAAGGAGACAGAATAGAAGCCTGAGGAAAACTCCCATTCACAGACCATTTTGCCTACATTCTACTCCACTGAATATTCATTGAGAATGTCATGAAAGCATAAAAAGAACTGGAGGAGAAAATGTTGCTGAACCAGAGCATAGGGCAGTTCTTTGAGTCAGGGCAACGTGAACTCAACAGCAGCCCGGCCCGGGGGGCATCGTGGGCACAGCCCTCCCTGCCTGCTTCTTCCTGATGGAGAGGACTGGGGCTGGAGGGGCCACGTTATCTGTGTGGGGAGGGCTGAAGGGGTGCAGAGCCAGCTGGGGACAGAGGACCCAGGGGTGAAGACAAAGTGGCTCCCTGCCGGCTCTGGCGATGCCTCTCAGACGTAGATGTGCCTGTGCTTCTGGGGATCTGCCCGACACCCTGAGTCTGACTCAGCAGGTTGGGGTGAACCTCAGATTCTGCCTTTCTCATCAGACCCCAGGTGGTGCCTGGGAAATGGGTCCAGCCTTTGGGTGGAAGAGGAATGGGACAGACTCTGAGTCCTGTACGGGTGAGCATCAGAGTAGGTCCTAGACACTGGCACAGAGGATGTGAGCCCGGCTTTCTGGTCTCTTACAGAGTAAAAATCTGGCTTTGGAGGTGTGGAAACAGCCATCCCAGCAAACTGAAACTTCTAAAACCAGAGTGGCCTGCATCCTTCTAACTTCACATCTGCCAGTTCCTCACTGGATGGTTAGGTAGAGACCAGGATCTGAGCTGATGTATGGGACACTGGGGAGACCCAGTACACTGGTCTCAGAGCATTTACAACCTGGGGGGCAGTGAGGGATAGAAAATGAGCTGATGTCCACACAGTTTATGTGAAAAATGCATAAAGTTAATTCCTGTAACCCAGGCAACGTGCATCCCGTGACTCTGAGGTCAGGCAGTCCAGGGTGACTGTGGCCTCTGTGGAGGGGTCTCCAGCTATGGGACTGCCATGGGGAATGGCTTTCATAGTTGATGCAGCAAACCCAGATCTCTGAGTGATGACTCTTTACTTTAAAATTCAATCATGGGCCACACGCTCCTGGTAAGTAAAGAGAACCAAACAGTTAACACCTAACTGATCTTTAAACTTTAGGTGAGAACAAAGTCCTAGAGATGCAGCAAGGATCCTGGGATGGAACACAATCTCTGATTTATGAGTAGAAGCTCCTTCAGTACATGAACACTGATCATTTCTCATGTGTGTTATGGCAGAAGAAAGGTGGAAATGGCTTTAAAGAGGGAGTCTGACTAATTCCATTCTGAGTCACCTCACATCTCGGTGTCTGGATCTCATCTATGAAAACGAAAATGTGTTGAATTTGGCGAGCTTGAAAATGCCTTCTGTTCCAACATTCAGACAGTATATTAAAAAGGAGAGACATCACTTTACCAACAAAGGTCAGTATAGTCAAAGCTGTGGTTTTCCCAGTAGTCATGTACGGATGTGAGAGCTGGACCTAGACAAGTCTGAGTGCTGAAGAATTGATAATTTTGAATTGCGGTGCTAGAGAAGACTCTCAAGAGTCGCTTGGATTCTTTTGAAAAACTCTTTTGCAAAACTCTTGGACTAATTTGCAAGCAAACTAGTCAATTTTAAAGAAAATCAGTCCTGAATATTCCTTGGAAGGACTGATGCTGAAGCTGAAGTTCCAGTTTTTTGGGCACCTGAAAGTGAAGAGTCAACTCATTGAAAAAGACCCTAATGTTGGGAAAGATTGAAGGCAGGAGAAGAGAATGACAGGATGAGATAGTTGGATGGCACCACTGACTTCATGGACATGAGTTTGAGCAAGCTCTGGGAGATAGTGAAGGACCGGGAAGCCTGGTGTGCTGCAGTCCATGAGGTTGCAAAGAGTTGGACACGACTTAGCGACTGAACAACAACAGTCTTGGAGGCAAAGAGCAAAGAAGCCGTTTACCTTTGAGGTTAAAAAGATTTCTGGAAGAGTGACTTTCTTAGCTTCCTAAAGGTCAGATCACAAAATGTTTACAATCCAAGTAAACGTGTCCCGTGTTGCTTCCTGGTTTTCTGGAAACAGCATCTGAGCCTACTGACGTCAGCTGTTAAGATTCCAACTTGACTGGGGCCACCTTCATAACTGTAATCTTGTTTTTTTTCATTTAAGAGCAGAGAAGCCTCATTGAAATAAGAATATAGTCTCCCGCAACAGCGTTAACTTTTGAATTCTTTATAAATGCAAGAGAAAAACACTCAAAATCTAATGGTGCTTACGGAACCGTGGGCTGGGTTGAATCAATCCATTAGTACCTAGTGACTGCGCAATTATGTGTAAGATGTAAAGAAACAGGAAAGTCTTGACAATTTAGAAAAAAGATTCAACACACACACTATGACTATTAATTGAATAATGTTGATCAGCGTGGCAGAACTGTCAGAGCACTGCCCCGCCCGCCGCTTCTCGGGAATCAGAAGACAGAGGAGGAGAGGGGAACTGGACGGGGCGTCTGTCCTCAGGGCATCTAGCTCTCCGCTGAGTTCATGGTTCATCCGAGAAACTTGAAACATACCCAGTGGTCAGTGCGGAGTGCTGAGCTGGTGGGAGAGGGGTGCATGGGGACCGACCTACAGGAGTGAGAACGGGGTGGACAGACTCTGCATTTCAGGCAGCTTAACGGGGGAGCCTTAGAGGGTGATGATGCATTAGCGACAGGGTCAGGTGTGTTGTTGGGAAGGAGGGGCTGCGGGGAGGGGCCAGGACGAGAGGGGAGCAGAGCAGCTGCAGGGAGGCTGGGCAGAGCTGGCCCGGGGAGGGAGAGGCAGCGGGCTCTAAGGGGTGACCCCCTAAAGGGCACGATCTTTAGGTCTGGATGCTGTCTCTGCCCTGGAAGGGCTGAGCAGCCATGGGCAGGTCACTTCTCCATCCAGGGTCTCAGGTTTCCCATCTCCAAAATGGGCACAGTGATACTACCTACCTACTTGGGGAATTGAGAATGTTAAATAAGGACATAGAGGCTCTTCTCATCTGTGTCACCCTCACAAGGCGGGTGTCTCTGGGGTTGGAGGGAAGACTGGACGATTTCAAGAGATGTTTTAAGACCTGCACTGGTCTGAACATGGTGTTGGGTCTACAGCCAAACCACCCTGAATGCGTCTGAACGTGGCGTCAGTCTGGCTGTGGGGGGTAAGGGGCTGCGGAGGATGATTCTGGGCTTCCTGCTCCACCGCTGACAAGCATCTGGGGAAGCACACACTAGTCTATCTTTTCTCCTTCTCTTCTCTGCACCCCAGGCCTGAGCCCACGAGAATGGAACCAGCTGTGCATATCCACACACCTGCCCTCCCTCTGCTGAGATGACCCTAACCAGCGGGATTTCAGGAAACTCGTCCTCTCCCTCATTCGCGTCGCAGACAGCCAACGATACTGTGGTCATCACAAAACTATACTTAGAAGCATAATGCATTCCTAAATTCAATGCTTAGTTCCATGGGTTAAAGGAAGCAATGACATTGCATTTGGAGGACATCAACCTACCCATTTTAATATGAATATGCCATGTTTGTCACCCCCTTTTCCTACCCCTCCCAATGCCATTCCCTTTAGTAACTCCTTCTATGCTGTGAAAATAACTTGTAAAGAGTGCAACAGGAGAATTATAAAACTGAAAAGGTAAACGGCGGAGTAACAAAAGCACGTATCCGAAAAAGACTGAATTTGCACAAGATAAATCAAATGGAAACTAAGAAATGAGAGGCCCAGACATCTGGAAGCATTAAGTCCAAACCACCACCCTTTCGGCGGGACCTGTACTTTTTCAATTACTGAGTGACGTGCCTCCTTGCTTATCGCCTGCTGCAATTCCTCAGCTCCTGATGGCTGGATCTTCTCTCTTCTGACCTCAGCGCTGCCATCAGCAATCAGCTCCAAGCTGTAAATGAAATCGTCTTCTGCCAAAAACACTCTCACTCTGAATATTCTCAGAAACCATGGACTTGTCCTAATAACATTTAAGCTTTTGATTCCAGTATCCCAGTTTTTAGCTTGCTCTTTCAGTGAGCTGGAGAGGGTCTTCACGTGCTACACAATAAAAGAATCCTTGCCCCTGCGTTTTCATTTTTCACCTGTTGGGTAAACCATTTCTCTACCTTTCAGCAGGTCCTTTAAGCCTTGTTTCTTCTGACATCCATTCTGTGCAGCTGGAGGATAGAAACACCAGGTTGGAATGGTGAAGAGGTGCCAAGAGGCCAGCTCTGCCTTCTCAGACCCTCATGGGTGTGTACCAAGGAGGAGAGCCCACCCTTGGGCTCTCCTAGGGCGTGCTGGGCACACGGTTGGGCAGCACACACTTGCACTGGTATTTGGATCAATGTGTGAAAATTAGATAGTCATGTACTGCGTTATGGAAACAGCCTCCAGGTGGCGCTGTGACCTGAGTGAGTCTGTAGGGAGGAGGGGAGCGGGTACAACTTGTTACCAGGAGCTTTGCTGTGATGTCAGGGCTGGGAGCTCAGTTGGTAAAGAATCTGCCTGCAATGCAGGAGACCCCAGGTTGATTCCTGGGTTGGGGAGACCCCCCTGGAGAAGGGATAGGCTACCCACTCCAGTATTCTTGGGCTTTCCTGGTGGCTCAGCTTGTAAATAATCCACCCACAATGGAATTTGGGAGACCTGGGTTTGATCCCTGGATTGGGAGGCTACCCACTGCAGTATATTGGCCTAGAGAATTCCATGGACTGTATAGCCCATGGGGTCGCAAAGAGTCAGACATGACTGGAGTGACTTTCACTTTCACTTTGGTGTGATGTCAGGGGCAAAGAAGGAGTGGAAGACAGCATCACTTAAGGAGCTGGTATCAGGCCGTCTTGGTTCTCTGCTCAGAGCAGTGGTTTGGACCATGGCCTGTGCCTACCCCCATCTCAAATAGGCTGAGGCTGGACTCAGGACCCCTCACTCTTCCAGAAAGCCTGACACAGAGCTGATAGAATCTGAAAGGGCTAGACACAGGGTCTGTGCTGGACCCTCTACCCCAGGACATCGGCCAGAGGAAGCTCCATTTCCACCAGTACAAAGTGCTGGTTTTCTGGGCCACACGAGCCCTTGGGGAAAGGTGTTTTACGGTTATCTTTAAAAAACAAAGTTGTTTTTTTTTTAAAATGTGGATTATTCTTAAAGTCTTTATTAATTTGTTACAATATGGCTTCTGTTTTATATTTTGGTTTGTTAGCTGCAAGGCATGTGGGGTCTTAGCTCCCCAATTAGGGATCGAGCCCACACCCCTTGCATTGGAAGGCGAAGTCTTAACCACTGGAGTCCCAGGGAAGTCCCAGTCTAGGGTTATCTTAAAAGGAACTGAGAGTGCCCTGCACTGAGGGGAGGTTGTGAGCACCCCCAGAGGTGGGAGACTGGTGGCTGCGCCCAGGGAACCCAAAAGCTCCCAAAGAGAACCAGCTCCGGGCTCCCCCATGCGCGGGGACACCAGGTACAGAGCCAGGTACAGAGGGTCTGCCATCTTCACAGACCCTCATGGGCCTGCCCCCAGGTCAGAAAAGTGAAAGTGAAAGTTGCTCAGTTGTGTCCGACTCTTTGCAGTCCCATGGACTGTAGCCTGCCGAGCTTCTCTGTCCATAGAATTCTCTAGGCAAGAATACAGAGGTGGGTAGCTGTTTCTTTCTCCAGGGGATACTTCCCACCCAGGGTTGGAACCTGGGTCTCCAGCATTGCAGGCGAATTCTTTACCGTCTGAGCCACCAGGGAAGCCCAGGTTAGAAGTGACACCTAATAATGAGCTGGAAAGGGGGAAGAGGGCAAATCCACAGGTTTGTGAAGCCCCTGCCTCCACTGAGATTTCCAAGCCAACAAAGGCCTGAGCTGGGAAATGGAGAGGCGGCCCAAACAGGATAAGAGAGGCTAGAGGTTTTCAGTCTTCACTCCTGAAACTGATCTAAGGACTCTGAATTATTAAAGATGAACTGAAGAGGCTACTGGTGGTGTCTGAGACTTCATCCCAAAGGTGGAGAGGAGAATTCAGGGTGCATTCTTGGGGCCTGAGAAAAGAGGACATTCACTGCCCATTCATTCCTCATGAATCTAGGCCAGACAGTAGAAAGGGTCCAGGTGGCATCTGTCGGCCTGTTGATGCTGAGCCCCTCAGTTCAGAGCCAGGTCCAGGGTCTAAGGTCAACCTCATTTACTCTGGAGTCCGGCACGTAACAGCTCTGTGACCCTGGGCACATTTACTGAGTTCAGGGTGCCTCAGTTTCCTCCTGATGACACGCTGACCGTAATGATGCCTACACGTCCTGGGGCTATGGTGAGAATTTCGCGAGGGAGTGTGCTGAAAGGGTTAGGCAGGGCAGCCCGTCTGTTCAGGCAACACAAGCTGTTATTAAATTTCGCCCCCATATCCACAACTTGGCACCGTCACCCCCCATCATTACATTTCAAGTTTTACGGTAACTGAATGATCTTTTGTCTTAAAACGATTCCATTGCTCTCAGGAGATAGCGTGGGTGCTATTTCTGTCAAAGTGGGTTGACTAGGCAGTTTCTGTCTACAAGGTCACTGTTGTGACCCCATTTTTATTTGAGTTTCAATGAAAATATGTGGTTTTAGATTTCAAAACAAACAGTTGTGCAAGTGAAACAGCCTAGAGTAAATAATAAAACCATTATTAAAAATGAAATCAAATCTAAAATTGATAGGAGAAAAGCAGCTGGTTAAACCTTAGTCCAGAATGGAGCCTTGACTTTAATGTCATTCTCCAAGGTTACTTAGAAAACTTGTTCACAGGCTTCATTTGTAAGTAAGTCCACTCTAAAAAAGAAAATGTTATGAGTTTCTTTTAAAATGCCCTTCTCTTTATTTAAGACAATTAAAATGAAATCAACAATCAGAAGAAAAATTGTATTTCTGGTTCAACAGTCTTAACCAAAGGCAAAGAAAGTTTTGCTCTAACAGGGCCAATCAACTTGTGTGGATGTGGGGGCAAGGGTTCCTGCCCAGCACTGAGATGTCAGAAGTCGGGGCTGCATGGAACCAGCACCAAAAATTGCTTGGAAATACAATGGCTTCCTCAATAGAAAAAAAAGACAAGTAGTTTAAAAGCAGGGCAACTGAATTCCTAATGACAGCCCAATAGGACTGCTGGCCTTATCCACAGAAACATAGAATGATCCTATTTTCAGTCTCTTTAGTCCTCTCCCAGAAGTGCTTCAGGCAGTCTCTGTCCGGCTGCAAGTACATGCGAGGCACACCAAACTTTTTATGAACGCAGAGTCCAGTGGAGGCCTGGCCCGTCCCACACACCAGCACCCTCAGGTCTCAGGTTTCAGGAGACCAGCTAGTTAACGTGAGGCATTAGCTGAGGGGCTTCTCAGGTGGCTCGTGGTATAGAATCCACCTGCCAATGCAGGAGACTTGGGTTTGATCCCTGAGTGGGGAAGATCTCCTGGAAAAGGAAATGGCAACCCACTCCAGTATTCCTGCCTGGAGAATCTCATGGTCAGAGGAGTCTGGAAGGCAGTGGACCATGGGGTCAAAAAGAGCTGGACATGACTGAGTGACTGAGCACGCAGGCAAGAGTTAACTGGCTCCCCAGTTAGGCAGACCAGGAGCACCGTCTAGCAGCAGCAATGACATCTCAACACACTCAAGTATCGTGACCGTTAGTAGCAGCTCATGGAAACCCCGGGCTTCCCAGGAGGCACGGGGATAAGGAATCTGCCTGCAATGCAGGAGATGCAGAGACAAAGGTTCAACCCCTGGGTCAGGAAGTTCCCCTGGAATAGGGAATGGCAACCCACTCCAGTATCTTTGCCTGGAGAATTTCATGGACAGAGGAGCCGGGTGGGCTACAGTCCATGGGGTCGCAGAGTTGGACACAACGGAGTGACTGAGCACACCCACACAAAGACTCCATTTCCGGGCTCACATTCACCATCTCATCCATCGTCACCATCACCCCCTTATGAGAGAGGTCTGATCCCCCAACACCAGCAAATGTAAATGGTACCCAGACCAGAATCCAGCGCTGTGTGGCTCTGGGGACACTGTGTCCCCTTCTCCCACTGACATGGACTGTAGGCATGTACACTCTGCATGTTGCATTTTTCTTTGGCTGTAAATTTATACATACTCTATGACAATTGTAGCAGAGTGGCAATTCAGGCAGAAACTTTCTTTGTGAAAACATTTTCAATTTCTAATGAACAGCCTTGGGGTAAAGGAAATAAATATGTTTTAAATATGTGTGTGAGTACTGTGAAATAAATGAGTTAAAACAATGACACATATCAACTTGAAAGAAGAAAAAGTAAATCAGTGATTTGGGGGGAGTGGACCAAATTCACCAGGAATGTATTAGGAAAATCACTAAGTTATGCTTAAAAATTAACCTGTTCATAATGATCATTTCTTATTAAGCACATACCATATATTTAATGTAGGGACTTTCCTGGTGGCTCAGATGGTAAAGAATCTGCCTGCAAGGGATGAGACCTGGGTTTGATCCCTGGGTTGGGAAGACCCCCTAGAGGAGGGAATGGCTACCCACTCCAGTAATCTTGCTTGGAAAATTCCATGGACAGAGGAGCCTGGTGGGCTACAGTCCATGGGGTCGCAAAGAGTCAGACATGACTGAGTGACTAATACAGACATGTGTATTAATGTACAGAGAACTGTACTAATGTGTTTTCTAGGTTTCAAAATTCAATCCCACCAAGATCTCTAAAGCAAGTGTTATTATTCCCAGTTTACAGATGAAGAACAGGCTTCCGAGGTGTCTTCGCAGTAAAGAAGAGACGCAGGAGACGCAGGTTCCATCCTTGGGTCATGAAGATCCCCCGGAAGAGAGCATGGCGACCCTCTCCAGTATTCTTGCCTAGAGAATCCCATGGACAGAAGATCCTGGTGGGCTACAGTCCGTGGGGTTGCAATGAGTTGGACATGACTTAGCAGCTGAGCACATGCATGGATGAGGAAACTGATGTCCAAAGATAGCAACAACGCTGTCTGAGAGACTACCGGGCGGCTGTGGGTTCCACACCTGATCTCTATGCCTATACCCTGGTCCATCTTCCCAGGTCACAGCATCACTCCTGCTCTCAAAATAATACATGGGATGTAATTCTAAATGGTTTACATTTAAATACTGTGAGTATATTTACATTAGGAAACCACACTGATGAAATTCTACTTCCTAAGATCTAAGACCTACTCTCTTGGCCACTCACTGCTAAGAACCAGCTTCTTTCCCCAGCAGGAAGAAGATAAGAAATCGTTTCAACTTGTTAAATCAAATAATCCTGTTACTCGCTCACTGTGTAAATGTGCATGCAGAGAAGGTGAAACGTTTAATAACTGAGTTCCACGCATTTCTTTCTTGACACCAGTGACTGCAGATCCACCAAAGTTAGCCAAACTCTGATGAAAATAATGAGACTGAAAAGAACAACGGGAACATAGACCACGTTTCATTCTGTGCGTGACACAGAGCATTTGGAGAGCAAGGGGAACTTGCTTTTCATGGCCAGTTCTACCAAAGCCCCCAGCAGTACATACAGTAGGCGCTCACTAAAACAGGTACCAGGTGAACTAAAATCTAAAATGCAAAGCTTACTTGGTGGCTCAGAAGGCAAAGAATCTGCCCCCAGTGCGGGAGACCTGGGTTCAGTCTCTGGGTTGGGAAGATCCCCTGGAGAAAGGAACCACAACCCAGTCCAGTATTCTTGCCTGGGAAACCCCGTGGACAGAGAAGCCTGGCGGGCTATAGTCCATGGAGCTGTAAAGAATCAGAGATGACTGAGCAACTAACTCTTTCACTTCAGTAGACTAGCGAGCTCATTGTTTTGTATAGTAAAGGCTCAAAATTCCATAGACAGAGGAACCTAGCAGGCTATAGTCCAAGGGGTCGCAAAGGGTGGGACACGACTGAGCGTGCATGCACACGCATGCACAAACACACACACACACACATACACACACAGGATAGCCTCAGATAAAAAACCTGGGAAGTGAACCTCAAGACGCACTGTTTACAAATTTGAAACAATATTACAAGTGCCTTCTTCCCACTGGAGAGCTAGAGGCACCAGCCCAGAAATGCACTGGAACTGTTTTTTCACAACTTAGTGGGCACATTAGCCCTGAATTGTGCTTAGAACACAAATATGGTCCAAAGGGAAGTCAACACAAGGTTGAGTTTTACAGTGGAACCAACTCTTAACAACAACAGTGAGTATGGCTGATCTCATTTGCCAAACAACACTTAGAATTATTTTCCATCTCTGGAATTGTTTTTGGTTCTGGAAAAGTTCAGCAGTTGTTAGAATAACTAGTTCCTTGTCTCAAGTGTACTCAGAAAAGAGAAGCAGTATTTTTTCATTAAGGATTCAGACGGAATGGTGAGACAAATACTTTTCAAAGTAAGACACGCAAGTCTAGCACCTATTTCTGCAGCATGTATTTTAATCTCTAGCACTTAACGTGTCTCACATAAACCATTTTCAAGCCTAGAACGGCACCGGGTAAGGCTTCACCACAGTCTGCACCTGAGATGTTACTCTGGGTCCAGTGACAAGGTGCTTGGGAACAGCTGATACAGTCATTCCACCAGGCCCAGGCCTGCTCCGGCTCTGCTCCAAGCCGACCGGAAGGACAGCAGCAGGCAGATGGCCAGACTGCTACGTGCTCCGCCTGTCCATCCTCACCTGCCCCAGGATCCCCTCCTCCCGGGCTTGCTCTCTGATGCCCGCCTGCCCTTTCTGCTCCCTGCCCTGGCTCCCCCAGTCCTCCTCTACCAGGGCGCTACCAGAGCCTTGCCAGTGTTCCCAGACCCACTGTGAAGTCTTTTCTGACCTTTCATTCTGGGTCCCATCCCACCTCCCTGGGGCTCCCCTTGCAGTCCTGACTGTGGAGTGGGGTAGTGCCCCTTCCCCCACCTGGGGGCAGGGTGCCCGCTCTGGTCTGCCCAGCGCAGCTCTGGACCCTGCAGGACAGTGGAGATCAGAGTCTCCTTGTTTGACTCGCGTCCAGCACAGGATGTGATAAAGCTAAGGGACTTCTCTGGCCATCCAGTGGTTAAGAAGCTGCTTTGCAATGCAGCGCCATGGGCCCGATCCCTGGTGGGGGAACTAAGATCCCCTGTGCTGTGCGGTGCAGCTGAAAAAAAAAAAGAATAAAAAGCTAAAACTATCAAAAAGGCTTTGCTTGTACCTCCCCACCTCCCTACGCCTGCTGCCAAAACAAAAAAAGCCAGCTCACTGAAGAGGCTTTCTAAGGATGATGATAATTTTTTTAAAAATCTATATGAAAAGTAATCTGATAAATACCTTGAAAACTATACACATTGCTGGACAAAAACCTTTCATGAGATCTGAAAACTCTACCTTCAATATTCATTCAAATGCAATATGGTTTTCTAACACTATTCCTTCATGATTTTCTTTTCAAATGAAACTATCTGCCTCTATCTTGATTAACTGTAAGTTTCTCATTCCTGTTTACTAAAGAAAAATGACTCATTCAAAGTGAAAAAATGGGATTTGGCTTTTAAGCTTCAGTCTCTGGCATTGTTTAAATATGTTTAGAGAGACATGCAGTTTTCTTTTTTTTAACAAGAAAGAGAATTACTTTGCTTTGGGGCGAAAGGTGGTTGTTGATGTTCAGAGCTTCCAGGTGTCTAAACGGGCATCACCACTAAACTCGAAGGGGGAAAAAGTAGTGAAAATCTTTCATGGGGATCCATCCTTCTGTGACACCTCATGCCAGATAGATGGACACCTTAGAATCAACAGGGTATCACCTGTCCTGCTTAGCAGGTGGGGGCACTGAGGCTCAGAAGGTCTAAGTGGCTTGCCTAAAAGCTGATCAGTTGAAGGAACAAGCCCAGGTCCATCTGTTTTCTAAAAGCATGTGCCCTCATAGAGCCCTCAACAGTTATGGAGACGTCCCAGGCTGCCAGGAGTGAAGAGCGGCCAGGTTTGGATGTGAGCCCAGAAGGAAGGAAGGGAGGAAACAGCGTTAGCAGGCTCCCTCCCCACCCCCAGCCTGGAGGATGCCAGACCTCAGGCTGCTTCCAGAACAAAGTGTCTGTCCTGCTTGTGGCAGATCTGTGTGCCCACTGCCGGGAGAAGCTGCAGTCCACAGGACTAGCTGTGCCCGAGGTTAGAGTCGTGGGGAGGGTGGGTAAGAGGCTGGAGGATGTTCTTCAAACTCTGTGAAGAGAGGTATTCTTACAGCCCCCTAAACCCGATTAGATTGGCTTCCCTGGTGGCTCAGTCGGTAAAGAATCAACCTGCAATGCAGGAGACACAGTTCAATCCTGGGTCAGGAAGATCCCCTGGAGAAGGGAATGGCTACCAACTTCAATATTCTTGCCTGGGAAATTCTGTGGACAGAGGAGCCTGGTGGGCTACAGTCCATAGGGCCACAAAGAGTTGGACATGACTTAGCAACTAAACCACCACTACCATAAACCCAGTTAGTGGCAGTGACAATAGAAGCTCTTTGATAAGATTCTCTATGGGGCTCTCAAAGTTTCACTGCACCCTTGGTGGGAGAAAATAACTATCCTAACAGCTTGCTCAGGAAATGAGAATATCTTCTGAACAACAGAAACATCACAATCTAGTCCTCACTTGATAAGATAAAAATCAGACTTCCCTGTGCTTGCCTGGTGGTCCCAGTGGTGCAGAATTTGCCTGCCAGTGCAGGAGATATAAAAGACGTGGGTTTGATCCTCAAGTCGGGAAGATCCCCTGGAGAAGGAAATGGCAACCTACTCCAGTATTCTTGCCTGGAGACTCCCATGGACAGAGGAGCTTGGTGGGCTACAGTCTATGGGGTCACGAAGTCAGACACAACTATTCATGCATGCACAGTTGCACTGCGCTTGTCTGGAGGATTGGGTCTGAATCCTCCAGGGCACAGTGGTGGTGGTTTAGTTGCTAGGTCTTGTCTGACTCTTTTCGATCCCATGGACTGCAGCACACCAGGCCTCCCTGTCCATCATCAACTCCCGGAATTTGCTCAAACTCACATCCATCGAGTCAGTGATGTCATCCAACCATCTCACCCTCTGTCACTTCCTTTTCTTCCTGCCTTCTGTCTTCCCCAGCATCAGGGTCTTTTCCAATGAGTCAGCTCTTCGCATCAGGTGGCCAAAGTACTGGAGCTACAGCTTCAGCATCAGTTCTTCCAACAAATTCAGGACTGATTTCCTTTAAGATTGACTGGTTTGATCTCCTTACTGTCTAAGGGACTCTCAAGAGTCTTCTCCAACACCATAGTTCAAAAGCATCAATTCTTCAGTGCTCATTTTTCTTTATGGTCCAAATCTCACATCCATACATGACTACTGGAAAACCAAAGCTTTGACTAGAAGGACCTTAGCTGGCAAAGTGATGTCTCTACTTTTTAATATGCTGTCTAGGTTTGTCATAGCTTTTCTTCCAAGGAGTAAGCATCTTTTAATTCTTACACAGCATGTTTCTATACACAGAACATGCAGAGTGCTTTAAGCAGAGCACAGGCTCTGAAACTGCCCGCGAGTCTATAGGCTGATGGAGGAAATCCACATTAGGAGCTGTTTACTAGGCAGTGGAGTGATGACCAAGAGCCAGGAAGGCAGGCTGGTGCCTGGAGGTCAGAGGCAGCCTTTATGGTTACCAGGAGTGGGATGCTCACTGGAGTAAATGTGCCAACAGCAGCTACACTGGCGTGTAACATGTCAGCCTGGGTTTGCCATCATGTCACCCTAAGTTCTTCAGAAAACATTCAGCCAGCAACTGGAATTCAGTAACCAAGTTATGAAATTCTGTAGTCAGGACCCCAGATGTCTGCAAAATGAAGCCACAGGCTTTGAACTGAGAGATGCTGCCAGAAACTACTTCAGATGCGATGCCAACGTCTCCAATTGAACATTTGGATTCATGTAATTTCCTCTTCCATTAGCTTAGAGGGGATCCGACTCTCTGGGACACTCTTTATTGATTTCTACAGGGAGGGAACGGGATTCTTCTCTTTTGTTTAACAGCCTTAAAGGTGGATGGAGGCTTTTAATGTTCACGTTCATCTATTTTACTCACTGTGCATGTGTGCTATGCTGTGTGAGGCCTGTTTGACTCTCTATGACCCCATGGACAACAGCCTTCCAGTCTCCTCTGTCCATGGGATTCTCCAGGCATCAATACTGGAGTGGGTTGCCATTTCCTTCTCCAGGGGATCTTCCTGATCCAGGGATCGAACCAGCATCTCTTACATCTCCTGAATTCGCAGGTGGGTTCTTTACCACTGGCACCACCCGGGAAGCCCTAAGGACCTCACTAAGGTCCTCCAGATCACTCCAACCGCTGCCTCTAGAACTCAAGGAGTTAGAGCTTTCTGGTGTTTACAAGTGTATCTAGAAAGACATTTCAATAAATGAAGCCAATATGTATAATATAAAGACTGAACTGCTCCTTTTATCAACTTACAATTGACCATTAAAATGAAATTTATCTCAGGGAGACACTGGAAAAAAGAAACCACATGAGAAA